>NW_028277086.1:4422500-4750357 GCF_059951505.1 Python bivittatus | reverse complement strand
GGAGACGTGAGTTCAGGTCCCGTCTCCTCTGTATAAACTCACTGGGTAGCATTTAACCTACCACTCTGTTTCTCAACCCAATCTGAGAATTCAGGAGGATCCCCCAAAGTGTTCATTGATTCCATCTGGGGAGATGCAACCCATCCAGAGCTAAAGATAGCAGATCCCTAATACTGGGAGAACCAAACCCTAACCCCATAGCTATTCCATCTTGTCAGGGTTGAGTTTCAGCCTGCTCCTTCCCATCGAGACCTTCACAGCCTCCAGGCACTGAGACATGATCTGGAAACCATTCGGTTGATCTGGGGTGGAGATATACCCCAGGCACCGTGACAGCAGATGCCCTCACCCAATGCTTTCATGTAGGGGTTAAACAGGAAAGGAGAGAATGTCCAGCACTGAGGCACCTCACAAGTAAGGGGCCAAAAGCTCAACTTCTCCCTCCCTGTCAATATCAACTGGAACCAACTCTAGAAAAAGGAGGAGAACCACTGAAGAACAGTGTCTCCCACTCCCAGTCCCCTAAACTGACCCAGGAGCATACCATGATTGATAGTATCAAAAGCCACTGAAAAATCAAGGAGGGCCAGTGTGGATGCACCACCCCCATCCTGAGCCCACCAGAGGTCATCAGCAAGTACTGTGTCCTGGCCTGAAACCCACTGGAGATAATCCAGAGTATCTGCCTTCTCCGGGGCTCTCTGAAGCTGCCCCTCACCATCTTCTCAACAATCTTCTCAAGAAAGGGAAGGATGGAGATTGGACAAAAGTTGCCCAGAACAGTTGTCAACTAAATCAGTGGTGAGCAACCTCTAGTTTGTAAGCTGTGTGCACCCACCCCCATTTTGCCTGCCTGACAGCAGCCCCAGTCCTTCAACCAAGATGCAATTTGCCATTTTTCTTGCACCAAAGAAGTTCAAAAGAGGTGTATCAAGTTTCTGCAAAGCTTAACACACCTATGTTGCATTTTGTTTGCCCACCCTGGTGCCCAAATTAGGTGGCCGGTTTTGCTCCTTAAACAACAGAATGTCCAGCAACCTTAAACAACAGAATGGGTTGCTGGACAGATCACTCGGGATGATCATTTGACTCTACAGGTGATCCTGTTGTGGGTTGAGGTTCCTTGCAGGTAGGCCTTGTTCATGGTGGCACCTTTCTGCAGAACATTCTCTCTCCTGAAATCTGCAAGGTACCTCCTCTTATGTCCTTTTGGCACTTGTTGGAGACCCCTCTTTCTTCACCCTGGGTGACTATAATGAACGAATGGTTTCCTTTCCTTTCCTTTCCTTTCCTTTCCTTTCCTTTCCTTTCCTTTCCTTTCCTTTCCTTTCCTTTCCTTTCCTTTCCTTTCCTTTCCTTTCCTTTCCTTTCCTTTCCTTTCCTTTCCTTTCCTTTCCTTTCCTTTCCTTTCCTTTCCTCTCCTCTCCTCTCCTCTCCTCTCCTCTCCTCTCCTCTCCTCTCCTCTCCTCTCCTCTCCTCTCCTCTCCTCTCCTCTCCCCCCCACCCTTTTTAAAATGGATATGTTTTATATTATTTTAATGTATTATACATTTATAAATAAATAATATTTAATCAATAGAAGAGAACATATGTAGCTTAGGGTTGAATTGTGGAGTCCTTGGTGCTCTCTGAGCTTGACCGTTTTCTTGCAGACATTTTGTTACCTGACTAGGTAAGATCTTCAGTGCTAAAAGGGAGTGGGGTTTGCTCTCTGTTTATGTACAGTAGCTTGCCCTGCCAGTGTTGGAGGGGGTGTGGTTTTCTCCTTGGTAGTTCCTTGATTAGGCTGATTAACACCAGACAAACAAACAGTAAACAGCAGCCTAATCAAGGAACTCCCAAGGAGAAAATTACTCATCCTGTTTTGCTTCTGTAACTTTTGACTTCGGAAGAAGTCAGCCATACATGAGATCTCCCATTCTATTCTCACGGCAACCTTTGAGATAGAGTAATAGGCTGTGTGGCTGCATGAGGACTTGAACCCGGATCTGTCCCATCCTACTCAGACAATCTAACTACTATAAAAGATCTATGTCTTCACTCAGGCTTCCCCTCTCTGAATGTTACATATGAATGTTGAGTTTTTCTTTAATGGAGTAGTTCTCCTATTTCTCCTCCTTTCCATCCACTTTTGAATACATTTTTTGCCTTACAGGTTGTCCTCACTTAGTGACCATTCTTTCAGTGACCGTTTGAAATTACGACGGTGCTGAAGAAGTGGACTTATGACCTGTGCCTGAAATCATGACCATTGCAGCGCCCCTGTGGTCACATGATGAAAATTCAGGCACTTGGCAGCCCGCCTGCACTTATGACCGCAGGGGCGCTTGAATTTCCCCTACCTGCCTATCTCCCCCCATCTCTGCCCTTTTGGCCCCATGCCGTCCTGCATTCTGTTGCCCCAACTGGCCTTCACAGCTGTCTTCTTGCTCCTGTTGCTGATGAGGCGTGCCCGACCTGGCTGCTGGGCCCTATGGGGCTGGCTTCATGCTGCGAAGAATGGGAAAAGAGAGCCAAAAACAGCCTCCCCCTCCCTTCTTTGCAGCACTCCCTCTCATTGCTGGGGGCTGGCTGAAGAAGCACCATGCCAAAATCCAAGCAGGATTTTCAGCCCCGGAGGGGAGAGGCTTCAGAAGCTTCTTGACTCTGGGGCTGAAAATCCAAGTGGTTCTAAGGCTCTTGCACACCTGACCCACACTGTGCCCCTGTGCACCCTCCCTGACCCCACACCCCCCCTCACTCCCTCCCCCACCTGGCAGCGCCTGGGGTTTGCAACTTCCTGCCAGCTTCCCCACTGAAGCTGATCATGGGGCGCTGGCATGAAGTTGCCTTGCCAAACTACTGGGGCATTCCCTTAATGACAACAACTGGGGCTGCCAGGATTGCGGTTGCTAAGCGAAGTGGTCACATGATAATTTGCTTAACGACCGCATCGCTTAGCGACTTAAATTCCGGTCCCAGTTGTGGTTGTCAAGTGAGGACTACCTGTATTAATATTTTGTAGTAGCTGCTTCTAATTAATTGTAATTTTGTTGTGGAATTTTAAGAATTTTCATTTTGTAAACTACGTCAGGGCGATGCCATAACAAGTAGCTTGAAATACATTAAACAGAGTTCCAGTCTTTTACAAATGATTGTTTGTGCCTCAACAGCTTTCTTTGATAGGAGTAAAGCAAAATAAAATAAAATAAAAAGTGTGCAGTACCTAGAATAGACACTTCTACTAAAGTTTTGAAGGTAAAACATTCCTAATAGCTTTGGGTTGATGACAAGTCAAACCAAAGCTATTAGAAATGTTTTACCTAATTATGGTCAGCAGACTGCTTAAATGTGATTTACCAAACATTTGATTTGGAACATTGCTTTCGTTTGCTTGTTTGTTCAAGAGACTGGCACCAGAAGGATCTCCCCATGCAAACTTTGAATTAGAAAACATCCTGGGTGGAGTTTTACAGAGTTAAAGTCTGATGCATCAGAAAGCCATCTCAGCCACTGCATCTTAAAGCTTCGCCCAGCTCTGCATATCTTGCTTTGTGAGACTAAGTACTGGGAATCTGATCTAGGGCAAAAAAGAACTATTTCAGAAAACTGATTTCTTTTTTTGAGAATGCAAAGTTAGCTACTGGTGACACCTAGAGTTCATTCTTCAAAAGACAGACAGAAAAGAGAGGATGGTTTTAAATTTGAATGAATGACTTAGATGAAGAGGTGGGGGGAATGCTGTTCAAAATTTACACTTTCAGAAGAAGAGAAAGATGATTATGGAAGTAACAATAAGATTTGTGAAGAGCGACTGCAAGAGCTGGGCATCTTCAGATCTTGAGACTGATTGATTGATTGATTGATTGATTGATTATGTGCCATGAAGTCAGAGTCAATTCTTAGTGACCACCTAAATAGATTTTTTCCATGATGATCTGTCCCTAACCTGGTCCTTCAAGTCTTCTAATGGTGCACCTGTCACCACTTTAACTGAGCAGTCTTGAGAACAGAAGCCTAAGTGGATAAATCTGAGCAGATGTCACACTGCAGAAGGTGAATTTGCTGACCTGGAGCCAATCTGTAATTCTACCTTCTCTCTGGACTGAGGCTTCCTGTCCTGTATGTAGGTTTCTCATGAGGACTGTGAGATGTTCTGGGCTTCCCATTTTCTGAAGGACATTCCACAGCTTGACATGACTGAAGACCTTTCTATAATCAATGCAGTGCATACTGAATTCTTATATTCAATCAAGCCGTCTATTCCTACAAAGTATGCAGAGTTGGCTTTTCTATGTAGTAACCCTTGTCCACATACTCTAGGTTTCTCATTAGAAATTGCATTTAATTCCTTAATTAGGGGATTGGCCTATTGAGCTTTGGGAGTACTTACAATGTCAAAAATAAATTCAAATCCGAAAAAATAAGTCTGGAATTCATTTTGGCTTAATTTGAAAACCATTTATGGGACATAATTCTGCATATAGTTTTTTGCCACACCTGAAGTTTGAGTTTCTTTCACCATGAAGTTTAAAACAGTAGATTCTATTTGACTGGCCATAAAGATAAGGATGGACTTTTTCAGATTACAGTGGTACCTCGGGATACGAACTTAATCTGTTCCGTGACTCTGGGCGTATCCCGAGTTGGTCGTAACCCGAAGGAAATTTCCCCATAGGGTTCAATGTAAATCCGGTTAATCCGTTCCGCCCTCTGAATTTGGTCGCACCCCGAGGCAAATTTCCCCATAGGGTTCAGTGTAAATCCGGTTAATCCGTTCCGCCCTCCGCCCGAATTTGGTCGCAACCTGAGGCAATTTCCCATAAGGTTCAATGTAATTACCGTTAATCCGTTCTGGCGTCCACGGACCACACGGAAAGCGGCCGGGCGCGGCGTGGTGCGGCGCGAAAATGGCCGGGTGCAGCGCGGCGCGGCGCGAAAACGGCCGCGGACCACGCGGCAGGGCCTGAAAAACAGCCGCGGACCACGTGGCACGGGCGGAAAATGGCTCGTACCCCGAGGCGGAGTTCGCAAACCGAGGTAAAATTTTGGGGCCAGAGCTGGTCGTAACCCGAAAAATTCGCAAGCAGAGGCGTTCGTATCCCAAGGTATCACTGTGGTTAGAAACTCTTGTCATTTTTTTAAAACAAATTTATTGTTTTGACTCTTATGCCAGTCTCTGCCCTGACTCTAACATTAGTTCTTCAAGTGCTAGACTATTGTATGATTATACCTGTACCAATCTAATGTGATTGGTAAGAATAATAGTGGATTGTTTTTCCCTTTTCTTTTCATACCTGATACATTCCTATGTAATATTTATATTGTGTAGATCTTTAACATAATCTTTTTGGTTCTCCCTTTACTTCTTTCTAATTCTTTTCCTTTTCTGTTCTCATTCTTTAAGTATCTTTAAAACCGAACCAAACCAAAAAACTTAGAGTGAATTTTCTTTGGGTGGTTCTGTATACTACACAGGGGCAAGCATGGTGGTGCTGTAGAAAAGAATGAGCTATTTTAAAATAGATAATCAAATAAATACCTAAATCAAGTGCCTGTAATTATTTCAAAATCATGAAGAATGATTTAAAAAATGAACAGCGCCACCTGAGTTAGGAAAGCCAGGATCTGATGCTAGATCTTTTTCTCTGCTGCCCTGCTGGCTGGGAATTGGGGACCTTCAACAAGCCTGCTCTGTGTCCTCCCTCTAAATTGTGGTATCTCCTCAAATTGTGGTTGCCTTCATTCTGAACTTTTAGGCTATCCGTAGGCCTCTGGTGCTCCCACCTAGCATGTTCTGGTTGCATTTCCACAATGTAGGAGATTAGGTTAAACCGGGATTAAATAGTTTGTGGGCCAGTGGGATGCAGGAACCTGGCTCTTGTCTTAGCATCTAAGTATCAGCTAACTCTGAAGAAGGAACAAAGAACTGTGAGGTAAACTTCTACCTAGCCCTGGGAAGGAAGAATGCATTAGAAAGAGACTCAAGATAACCCCACCTTGATTTTCTTTGGAATAAGAAGGGGCAGAGGGAAACTCTGGCAGGGTTTCAAGATTCTGCTATTATACCCTACAACAAAAAAGTAGAGTTCCGGGATTGTGGTATTTGTTTCTTGACCTGGCTGGCAGCATGTGGCATGAACCAGCCATCATATTAAGCCATAAAGATGGTCTGTCTGTTTGGGTGCTGATGTTCTGAACACAGCAATTGTGTTTGGTTAACCCAGGTTTTGGAATCCACATGTGTGAACGAACCCATCTCCTTAGTAGACAGTTGAGGTTTTTTAGACTTTGACCCTGAATCTAGCTCTGGGAGCCCTCACTTTCCCCCCCTCCCCTTTCCCTGATCTCTCCCATGTGACCATCCAGATGAGGCACATAAAATGCAGAGCTTGATGAGTTTCTGCTGCCACTTTCCCTGTAGAAAGGAAATGTTAAGAAGCTCTTGACCTTGCTTGCATTGCTCCAGGGCCAAACCCCCGAAGCACCACATCCCAAGATGAATTCAGTCTTTGAAATGATCAAATGGAAGAATGTTTTCATCCAAGGCAGCATCCCAATTAATGGGCCATTGATTTCAATGGATAAAAGAGGATGGGGGGAAAAATACATGAATGTAGGGTGTAGCAAGAAAAGTGTGTGTATGTGTGTGTGTATGTGTGTTCAAACGATCATTCTGCCTCCTGGTCTTCTTGGAGTCTTAGAAAAGCCTTCTTTGAAACATGGTCAGAGCTGACTTGATGGCTCCTGTACCAGGACTTATGAGGCCATTGTATCTCTGGGCAGACACAATGAGAACTGCACTCACCCAAATCCTTAGCTGTTAAGAATGGCCAAGTTGGAAGGACGCAGTGAGGTCATCTTGACCTTCCTTGGTAGGCAGTCTTTCACTCCCAACTCCCAGGACATCATGCATGTAGAGAATTTTGCATGTACCCTGGATGTGCCTATCTTTATGCATACAAGTAGAACTTATTCATGTGTTCCACTCTGATTTACTCTTCCTTAAGCAGCATGTGGACGTATGTGTATCAAATCACTGTTTGATGCTTTGTAGACCTTCCGATAGGAGACAGAGATGAAATCCAGTCTTTGCCTGGGACCTATATATAAAGCATTTGTAGCATTGTCTTTACAGGATAAAAAAAGCCAGGTCAGGTTGAAAGATGAGCCAGTCCTGTATTCTTCATCAACCAGTGGCCAACAAGATGACCAGGAAGCTTACACATTGGGACAGGAAGGTGACAGCCTTTTTATAGTGCGCCAGAGGAAGCAAGACAGAAGGAATCAGAATCATCTAAAAGCCCTGGGAAAATCAAAGAGTCATCTTCAGCAGACATCAAAAGATGAGGTATTGCCAATGAAAAGTCACTAACCTGGTCATCACCCTCCTCAGCTTGAAAGTGGGAGGATCCAATGGAGAGGATCAGAGAGTTTAGAGGAGAGTGCAGGTAAGAAGATCTGACACTATATAGCAGGAACAGGCAATCTTTTGATGTCCAAGGATAACACTGAGCATTTTGGAGAGGATGAAGCCTACATAGAGGGTGGAACTCTGTCACACCTCTGGGTAAGAAGACACATTTTGGGCAGGGAATTTGAGATGTTGTCTTTGTGTTTTGAGTGTAATATACCTATTTTAGGACTTACACTATAGTGTTCCCTGGTTTCCCACCTCAAAATGGTAGAAAATGACTTTTGGTTATGAGCAATCAGATCAAAAGGCCGTCAAAAGGGAACTTGGAGCTGCAGGTTGCCCATCCTAGCCAGCAGGTTACAGGTAGTCCTTGGGTTACATCCATTCGTTCAGTGACTGTTCAAAATTAAAACAGCGCTGAAAAAATGGACTTATGACTGTCCTTGCACTTCTGACCATCGCAGTATCCCTGGGTCACACGATCAACATTTGTGCGCTTGGCAACCAATCCACACTTACAACTGTTGCAGCATCACGCGGTCATGTTCTCCTACCCTGTGTGAACTGCCTCCACTTCAACTCCCCACACCCGCCTATGTCCCCCCCATCTCTGCCCTTTTGGCCGCGCTGCATAGCACGGCCAAGATGAAGAGGCCACTGTATTCCACCACCGCCTCTCCACAGCCGCCCCCCGTCGCTGCCGCCCCAGCTGACCTTTGTCATCTTCTTTGCCTCGACTCCCTCTGCTGGACTCACCAGTGTTGGCCAACCTCAAGCCTCCTGCTGCGGGGGCTCTGTTGGCCATGTTGTGGAGGGTGCCCCTGCCCCTCACCGCTGCCTCCCCAGCTGCCAGACTCCTGGTGGGTCTGCCATGCTTCGGCAGTCTCAGACTGCTGTGGAAACGTCTCTACCTCGCTGCCTGGTGAGAGGATCGCCATGGTCGGCTGTGGCACATGGCATGGAGGACTCGCAGTCCTGGCCCTTTCCCTTCCCAGAGAAGTGGTGGGGCCTGGGGCAGCGCACTACATATGGCTCCTTCCTTTGTGTGGGGTGGCGGTGGTGGTAGAACTTCTTTGGGTGGGGCAGGAATGCACGGAGCGTGGAGAGCCCTCCCTGCCAACAGTGGGCTGAGACTGCTGAAGTGGGGCAGGCCCCCAGGAGCCCGGGGACCAGGGAGGAGGCATCAGAAGCGGTGACAGAGGTGGGGCTTGAGGCCGGCCGGCATTGGCAAGCCCAGTGGAGAAGGGCGAGGCAAAGAAGACAATGAAGGTCAGTTGGGGGTGGCAGTGGGGGGTACTGAATGTGTGGGGGGCAGCAGAGAGGTGGTGGTGTAATACAGCGGCCTCTTCATCTCGGCCATGCTGTGCGGGGCAGCCAAAGGGGCAGAGATGGGGGAGAGAGGCAATGGAGAGAGTTGAAGCGGAGGCAGTTAGCCCTCACCTAATGCTGGTGCAGTCCTCACCTAACAACTACAACTGGACTGCTGGAATTGCTGTTGCTAAGTGGTGCAGTCAAGTGATGTTTTACTTAACAACCGCTTTGCTTAGTGACAGACATTCCGGTCCCAATTAGGGTCGTAACCTGAGGACTACCTGTATAATTTTATTTATTTCAATAATATAAATAGCCACCAATCTCACTGGAGTATACCACGGTCCCCCCTCATAAATCATAAAATAAATCTTTTGTTTTTTTTTTGAAGACCCTACATCACATGCCTGAGGTTGAGAAATTCACATCAATCACTAAAACAGGGTTCCTTAACCTTGGCAGCTTGAAGATGCGTGGACTTCAACTCCCAGAATTCCCCAGCCAGCATGGCTGGCTGGGGAATTCTGGGAGTTGAAGTCCACGCATCTTCAAGTCACCAAGGTTGAGGAACCCTGCACTAAAATAACACCAAACCACACAACAGGGCTTGTTTAACCTCCCGGTCGAAATGTCTGTGGGAACATCCAGAACTTTAAAAGCCTCCAGAAGCCACCCAGATCTCCAGGGCATCCTGTTCCAGAGGGCAGGCCCAGTGACAGAGGAGACACATGGTGATCAGCACCAGCACTTTGAGCTGGGTCTGGAAGAGAAGCAGAAATGAGTTCAGCAGGACGGTGGCTATTTCTCCATGCCAGTTTCCTTTCCTTGCTAATCAGAAGGTTTCTTCTGCTTCCTCTTTTCATCTCTGATGGGCATTTTTCTACAAAGAAAAAAAAACAAGATGGAAGAATTGATGGGAAAACACAGGAGGGTAAATTCTATGAATGAGATATAGAAATGATATGCTAATCCTCAGTTTGCTTAACTGCGTGCTTTGTTTATTTGGTACCCTCCAAATGTGCTGGATTTCAACTCTCTAGCGAAGATGAGAGCTCCCACTTGGAGAAAACACCTTGAAAAAGAACCTCTCTCCCCATTTTCCTTACACCGGGGTCCATTCCCAGTTCTTCTCTTTGTCCACTAGAGGGCACTTGAGGGCCATATTCAGGAAGGTGCTGGGTGAATTTCCTATCCTGTGTTAGTGCTCAAAGTGAAACTTGAGGGACGAGTCGGGGTGGGAGGCTGAGGAGGAAAGAATAATTTTATGGTAAATTTCCAGCCCTGTTAATCTTTTGCTGCAAAAAAAAAAAAAGAGGCCCAGCAGTCTTTTGCACCATAAAGATGAACACATTCATTACGGCACAAGCTGTTGCACACTAGAATTTGATAGTTCCTACAGTGTCAGAAGGCTGTTTGTCGCGAGGATGGATGTTCTCATTACTGGAAGGGCTTTGGGGAAAGGTTTCCAAGAAGAAGAAATCTTGGGCTAGGCCAGGAGCCGTGAGGCTGCTGGCTCTTTCTGCGTGAAAGAGCCAATGTCTAGGCGTCTATCTGGAGAGGCGTCGGTTTATTGGACATCAGTGGGACAAAGTCTCTGTTCAGATGCTCTGTCTTATGCAGTCCCCTTTGGGCGCCTCAGGTGAACACGAACGGGTAACTGAAGTGCCATCTTCCAGGTAGAGCATGTCTTGCCAGACCAGAAAACATTCAAACGCTTTCCTGTCTCTGGAGGCAACAGAAGAGGCTGCTCAGACTATCTCTGTCCTGGCTCCTGGCCCCCTGCCTGCCGCCGATACTGTCTCCCCACTCTGCTGAATTGGATCTGGGCTTTGAGGATGACATGCAAGGGCAGAGAGGGGGGAAAAACACACCTCAATGTAGCTACCGCAGTATGGAAACTCTCTGCGCATCCCAAAATCTCATTGAGTGTGAACCGAATAGATTGTGCTCTCTGGGCCCTTGGTAAATAGGGCAAGGTGGAGATGAAAAAAGACAAAAAGGTAAAGATTCTGTAAATCCATGGAGACATCTGGGGAGTGGTAATAGTATAAAAGTGATGGGGCATTATCTTCTCTTTGAAGGCTTTTTTCCCAACTTTCTAATGGTCTCTCATCCAAGGACTTGACAAGGCCTGACCCTGCTTAGTTTTCTCCAGATCAGCCAAGGTCTTCTAGGTGCTATCCTTGAGCTGAGCCATTGGAAAAGTCATGCTAGAGTCAAGCTCAATGCTTCTTGGCACAATGGGCATATTCACGTGCTTTTCTTGGCTACAATATGGAAAGAGTTCGCTATCACTCCCTTCCAGAAGTTTCCTTCAATTTTCCAGTCTAGCTTTTCAAGATCAAGCTCTATTAAGATCAGTTAGATGAAACCACCAGGCTGGGTGGAGGTAGGGAAAGCCTTGAAACTCTGCCTTGATGCAGGTGAAATGCACCATGTCTGGAGGCAGTGATACCTTATTAATCCAAAGAACAGGGATGTTTAGATGTTGATTGATTCGCTTTTTAAAGACCTACTGGGTCTTCTACTGGGCCAGGATAGCAAGGAATGGCTGGGCAATGTGTGCCTAATTCAAGGAACAGCAGAATCACTGGGCATTGCTTGGATTCACAGAGCTCCCAGTGAATCCAAAGTCAAATTGGAAGATTCTGAAGTCGCATTGGGAAAGGGTTCATGTTGGAGGTTGACACATTCGGTGTGGGCATCTGAGTGTTCCTGCAAGCAGGAATCTGACCTGTGCAGTGTTTGTGAAGGTGATCCATTGGCTGGAAATATTTTACAGGGAGAGACAAGGCCCAGCACTTAGCCAGCTATATCCTACCCAGAGATGTACAGTCAAAACGCATGCGTGCCGTGCATGTGCCCCAGGAAAGAAAAACAGGACCTGGCTTTGGATTTGCAATTTCCAAAGAGCAGACAGAGGGCAAGACAGAATGGGGACACAGCATAGACGCTTTTCTCTCTATCAACCTCCAGCCCACTACCCCTTTGGGGTCAGTGGGTCACGAGGGGCTGAAGAATCAGTGCCATTTGGGCCTCCAACAGTTAAGCAGTGTCCACACCAAGTTTTCTGGCCCTGCACCTGTACTCAGATCATTCCCACTAAGTTCTATGGATTTTACTTCCAAGATGGTGGCCTGAGCCTAGAACGTCACTTACAGACAATTGGGATTTGCTGTCAGAAAAATCAGTCCACATTTCTACCTGGGAAGGCCATTCCTGGAAACATAATCTGATCGATCTGAAGCCTTGCTCTTGTGTGTCCCTCCTTCCCTCCCTCCCTCCCTCCCTTGTGTTGCAATGGTGTAATGCTGCTTTTTCCATTTTGACAAAAAGGTTGGTTCCTTCAGACACCTCTGCCTAATGAGATAATGTGATGGCTTTGACTTCCAAACACAAAAAAGCAATGAGTGGGTTCCCACAGTACAGGGACTAGCAGCTGATAATGATTATGTGCCATTAAGTTATTTTCAGCTCCTAGCGACCACATAGATAGATTTTCTCCATGATGATCTGTCCCCAACCTGGTCCTTCAGGTCTTCCAACGGTGCACCCATCGCCACTGTAACTGAATCCATCCCCCTTGCTGCTTGCTGGTCGTCCTCTTCTTCTCTTTCCTTCCCCCTTTCCCAGCATCAGAGCCTTCTCCAGAGAGCTCAGTGTTCGCATCATGTGTCTGAAGTAGGATAGTTTGAGCCTGACCATTTGTGCCTTGAGTGAGAATTCTGGGTTGATTTGTTCGATGATCCATTGGTTTGTTTTCTTGGCTGTCCGCGGTCTTCTTAGGAGTCTTCTCCAACACCAAAGTTCGAAAGTGGATCACCAACTAGGGAAAGGTCAAACCTCCTTCAGGTCAAGCTTGACTGTGGACGCTGCCTGGGCACACCAAACAGAAGGAATTTGTTCTTAACTTCATCTGTGGCACTTTTTTGGACTTGCCGGTCTGGCCCACAGTCTTGGATTTCCTGGTGACCTCCCATCCAAGAACTACCCAGGTGAGACTCTGCTCATGGTATTGCTTAGACAAGGACAGTCAGCAGCTGCTACCCAACTTTTTCTGAGCCCAGCATCATCTCTGAGCCCAGCCAAGGATTCAAACTATTGTAACCCTTACATAAGGATAGAAGAGACATCCTGCCATCTTTCCACAGCTGCCCCGTGCTGCAGTGACTCATACTTCTTTTTCATGTACAAGCACTTGAGAAATTAAGTTGCAAGAGGCCCTTTCAAATTATGGTATTGAATTAATAATGTTTTTATTAAGATTTGGGGCCTTAACAAAGGCCTCCTTTAGGGGCAATAGAGGCTAAAAGTGTTTAATCACAAAACTGGTTCCAGAGATCTCAGAGACAATAATTTCCCCATTTCTTTTACAGCAATGTCTGTAGTGGTACTGAAATGCTAAAGTTATTATCTCACAAAGCTCTGAAAGCAGTTTTATTAAGGCCCAAACACATAGGCCTTTTTATTAAATTCATAAAATACTTACTCCCCACCCGACCCTGTTCTGGGACTTTGTGTCCCTTTTTCTTCATGATTGTTAGATTTGTCTGATTTTTTATTCCAGTAATGCATGTTCAGAACAGCATCTGAAAGGGATCTGATATGCCCAAGTAGTTCCAGTCAATGTTCCTCAGCTCCCTTTAGATTGAAAGCTCCAGAGAAAATGCCTTCTTTTATGGAATGCAAGAGTTCTTGGAGAACTTTTAGACAAATCCTTTACTGTCTCTTGCTAACCCCCATCTCGTTGACCAATTTCTTCAGTCCTTGGCCATGTCAGCACAGTATTCCAGAAATTGTAGTCCGATACAGTTGAAAGGTGCCTAGTTGGAACGAACTTGTTATGCTGACCTCCTTCCATTGGCATTGTGTTTTCAGGTAGTTATGGTTTCCTCTTTGCTAGAATGATGGAGATGGTGCAGAACTGTTCTGCAAACTTCAGGCAGGTGCCTCCCAGTCTCTAGGTCAGGAAAAGAACAGCTAAAAGTCTGTGGAATTGAAAAGATGGAAGAAAAGGCCTTGGATTTAAAGTTTGGGGGGGATGGATGGATGGAGGAACTCTTGATTACTGTGTTCTGCAGTAAACAGAACTTCCTCATATGTATTTCTTCCTCGTCTGCAATAAATTAATTCATCTCAGAATGTTGGGTTTGTAAAGGACCTGTTGTGAGTTTGGGGAGAATAGAGGTTTCTTCCATATCTGGTTGGCAGAGAGGACTGAATGGGATCTTCCACCATCTTCTGCCATGATGCCTCCTCTATATGGGATCTCTGTCTCTAACGCAACAGTGGGGTGCAATTAGGAAGTCAATCAGAATAAGTCCACCAAACCACATAATTCACTTAAATACCATGCATGACGGAGAAACAGAAGCTCAATACATTTGCTTTGGGTGTTCCTTAGCAGGGAGAAAATAAAGTGGAAGATGGCCAGGTTGGGAGGTCAAGAATGAAATAAACAAACTCCAGCAGTGTTTAGGTTCGCTTCTTTTGTTGCCTGTCCCAAGCTGCTGAAGGCGAAGGAGGCATTTTCGCTCTGGAGGAGTTGCCCGGTAAAAGAGTGAATGGCAGCTGCTCAGAACTGCATGGCCTTTAACCCCATTTGCACCTTTGAGCCTCTAAAGATTTATTTTGGTAAGAAAAGGGGCACTCTTGTTGCAGTCCAGGAAACTGGATCTATTTTTTAGCATTGGTTGGCTGGCCTGGTCGAGAATAGACAACATACGCCCCCCACAAACCAAATAGTTTCTGGATGGTTTTCAAAGAAGTCCTTCCTTCTTTGGTTGCTGTTGTTTTACAAAAAGAAGAGATTCAACTTTGAATTGGCTTTGGGCTTCCAGAATGAGCCCAAGACATTTCAAGGCTGACTTGCCAGGTTTTGAATTGGTAGAAGGCCCAGAGGCAACTGGGTGAAGAGTTAGTTCATCCATGACCACCAAGTTGTGGTTATCCCAAGGTCCTTCACCTACGATGCAAACAGAAAGGATACCAAGGTTATCCTTATAAACACACATTTGGAGGCAGAAGAAAAAGGCAGGAAGCTCCTCCCCACTGCCTTTGCAATCTCTCCTGCTTTTTTCATGTTCTCATTTTTGAGGTCAAATTTAGGCACATCCCTCTTGTGTGAGAGCATGGACAGCTATGGCCTAAGAAGTCCTGCCTCCTGAGGCAGGAGGAAGGCCTCTCTCAAGGTGGGAATCCAATCCATCCTTCTCCTGATACTTCTTCCCACCATATGGTGCATCCTGCATACCTGTTCCAGAAATGGCTTGTTCCATAGATGTCACTGTGTAGGTTATTGGCATGGCCACTTCACAGCACTGCACTTCCCCTTAAGGATCCCCTCTGAACATGAGGCAATGAAGAACCATGTGTCTTAGCCTTAAGGGCTGCTCCAGCCATTGGACTGGGAGTGGGGGGGGGGGGGAGGAGCTTTGCTCAGTAAGCTGCCTGGCCTAATGTGCCATTTGGCCACCCTTTCACATGCACTTTAGCTGTTGACTTGTACACTCCATGGAGCAAGAACTGGATTTCTGTTTCTGAAATAGCTACCAACATGGATTGTGCCGATCATCCCCATCGTTTATCCCATGTCCAGTGCTCTTTGGCCGTTCAGCCGCCCCTCTTGGCTTGAGGGACCTGTGGCCTGAACTTGCTCAAAGGAGAGCAAGTTTTGTTGTCAACCTCTTAATGAAATAAATTGCCACTTGAAAAGCAATTGGGGAGAAAAGATGCTTGCTGGTGAGGGGGAGAAAGCAAATTCCTATAATTTACAGCTCATTGCTGTTAATTGAGATAAATGTACTTTGCCTTCTCTTTTCCTTATCAAATTACTATGAATGGTGGCCAGGCTGAGCATTTGGTGTTGGAATAGATGCCTTTTCCTCTCCATCCTGGCAGAGCGAGGTGATTAATGAGGCTTACTTTAATGGCAGGAGCGGGTTTTTAGCTGCAATTATCACTGCTGCTTAAATGAAAGAAGTCTCTCAACTGGGGAACGGAATTTAGAAACATGGAAACTTCAGCTGCTAGCAGAACTAAAGGGCCTGGAAGGACAACCGTCCAAATGAGGGCCATTGGAATAGAGTCCTGAGGGTGGTGTGGGTGGGCTTTTGAAAACATGGCTGATAGAAAGCTCTTGCTGATCCATCAAAATGGGCTTGAAGAGCTGGAGGAGAAGCAATCAAAGTCCTTATGGAGTGATTCTTGATTGCTATCTTGCCAACGTCCAAGAGCTGAAGGTGGCATAGCATACCCTCCTCCAATTTTCCCTTACGACGACAACCTGTGAGGTAGGTTGAGCTGAGAGTGACCGATTGGTCCAAATGGGCGTCTGTATGTGTGTGTATGAAATTCAAAAAAGTCAAGATGGAAGCTGTAAACGTCACCTTTGAAGTGTAATCAAAGCCCTGCTCCCTTTTAATGTCTGTAGGGTAGACCCCCCCCCCGCCCCGGCCTAGAGTCCCTCACTGAATTTCATGGCAGAGGGTACCCTTGAACTGGGATCCTTGGTGATCAGCTCTCAGCAACTCAGTTCACTTCAAGCCCAGATTTTCACTGTAAAACCCTTGGGTGGGGTGGTTGAATCATCAGTGTGCTAAATTTATTTCATATAATTTTATTCTGTTTATTTATTGGAGCTGTTTGTTTATCCCAACATTCTCTTGGTGATTCCCCCAAGGTGGCTCATAAACCTGAAATTAAACACAACCAACGAAACACCCCCACAACATCAAGGGGAGATATGAATCCGGCTGGAAAACATAGACCCCTCCACAACAGTTTACTCAGAGCCTTCCTCTTAAAAACAACAACAAAAACAACTGCGAGAGTGGTTTTCCCTTCTTTAGGCATTGTTTAGGATCTGGGGAAAAGGCCCTTTAAGGCAGTAAGGCATATGGTCAAGGGGTAATGCCTGGGGGGCAGGGAATTGAAGGCCACCTCCATGATTTTCAAGCCCTCAGTCTACATCCACAAGACTGAGCGGAAGGTGGGGGCTTTAAGCAAAGTCTCATTTGAGGTGAGCTTGGGTTCTGCTGAGTTCATGGAACATATGCTGGTTGCTTTCTTGACAGGCAGATGGGGACTCATCAGTTGGGGAAGGAGGATAGTAGAGCAGCTGAGATATGCAAGAAGAGTTTGTCAGCTGCCATTGACAAAAAGGCTGGAGTCACAAAGATAACATTAAAGATTTTCACCAGTTGGACTCCCATGCTGGTGAGCCCATATGCTTTTCCTTATAGTATGAGACTGGTTAGTTTGCCACTGTTTTTTCCTTTCTAGATTTTTCCTACTTCCCCAGAGGGTTCACCATCTTGGAGTTTTGGACCACCATTTCTCTTTCAAGGGCTAACTAGGTCCAGCCCTGCTACTTAACTTCCTTGGGATCAGCCAAAGTTGGTTGGGTAAAGCTGCTACTCGCTGGGGCAAGATGTAAGGAGGACTCTTCGGAATCATGCTGCCCAGTCTTGACAGCAAGGCATTGGAAAAAGCTAGCATGATCTGCATTGTTTTCTGCTAAGAAACTGAGTAAAACAGTTTGCAAGACTTCAGGGAGGCTTAATATATCAAACTAAAAACAAACCAAAGAACCCAGTAATCAAAAGTAGATCCCCATCCTCAAATCTTAATTCACTCTGGTTGCTTGATGGACATGCCTGTGTAGATGATGATGATGATAACATCCTAGACCCTTGGGAAGGATCTGATAGTCAAAAGTATCAAATACAGTCAGAACTAACTAGTAGACTGTGTGATGATGCTGATTATCAGCAATAAAAACAACTGTCTCTAACTTAGCTTTTAATGAGGGTTTTTATTAAGGTTGTATGCTTGTTGAGTTTATTTATATTTTTAATTGGGTTTTAATGCTGTGGTTTTTAATTGTTGTCAGCTGCCCAGAGTCACACATGTGACATTGTACAGATCAAATAAATAAAGGATAAAAAAAACCTATGTCTGCCTCTTTTCTAATGGAACCCTAACCAATATATCTGGTATAAAAGGTAGCTTTTCCTGCTCATCTTATAACAGCTGCTGGCTGGGGAGGGCAGGAGAATGGAGTTAAGGTCCAGCCGTTGCCCATCTCAGCTCTGTTTTTTAGAGTTTAGGGGTGAAGTGCAGACCCTGCATCAAAGACTCCTAGTTCAATATGCAGGATACCCAGAAAGGGCTGGAAAAACTCCAGCTTAAAACCTTAGAGAGCTTCAGATGGTCCTCCTAGAACAGTGTTTCTCAAGCTTGGCAACTTTAAGATGTGTAGACTTCAACTCCCAGAATTCCCCAGCCAGCAGAATTCTGGAAGTTGAAGTCCACAAATCTTAAAGTTGCCAAGGTTGAGAAACACTGTCCTAGAAGGACCAATCCATCAAGGCTTTTGTTTCCAGCTCAGAGGAACAATATGGCTACTTTTTATATCCTCATCCTTCCAGCAGACTTGCTCCTCTTTGAAGGTAAGAATGCATATGTGAACTGCATCCAATTTAATTAGTTTACCTTATTTATTATGGGCTTCCACCCTCATAGCTCAGCCAGGATGCCAACTTTACTTCTCGTCAATAAAGTGGCTTGGGGAAGAGAACAGCATTGATGATTCAGAGCAAACAAAACTCAGTCGATAAAAACCTTGTTGGTAATTGCCCAGAACGATAGCCACTCATTCCCTAATTTGTGCACTGGGGGCTCTCACTGCACCTGTTAAAGGGACTTGGCCACATTAAAAAAGTACTTGGTTATTCTTTCCATTCAGGAACTGATCCCATGCAGGGCGACCTTTACCAGGAAAGAAAGGAGCTCCCAAGTGGGGCTCAAGATTGATTTTTCAGGGACGATTTTCCAGAGGTGTGTTACCTTTGTCTGGTTGACAATATGTCTTTGAAACAGTAACCCTGCTTGGCGCACAATGACTCTAGACCCATGGCTTGAAACAAAAAATGTTTTGTTGCCTGTTTATCCAAAGGTGGTGAGATGCCATCATGCTGGATGGTAAGAGAGAGGTCCTTGGGAATGGAGATCTGGTCAGAGGTAGACAGGCAGCTGCTCTGTTTGAATAAGGTGGGAAGTCCTAGCTCTGTCCAGTTTTGAAGGGGCTCCTGGCTCCATTGAGTGTTCAATCAATGCATCCTTTGGAACCAGATCAATCCTTTCTGTTGTGGAAAAGCTTCTGTTAGGCTGTTAAGGAGATGCTGCTGTCAAAGTGAAGGATTGGCCCACCTTGTCCCTACATCAACATGGAACTACGCTTCTCCGTAAGCATCATGGAACAACATGCCTCTGAGGCAGAACATCTTTTTGAGGCTTGAGATTGAGATCATGATGATACTGAGTTATTAGAGGTGTGAAAGACCCTCACACCTGTAATAACTACGGTTAACTAGTACTCTAGTTATAATAACTCTAGTTATTAGTACTCTAATAACTCTACTATAAAGCTCTCTGCTGAGAGTAGCTCAGGACTACTGCTTGTGAAACTGTCTGACTTCTGTTCTACCTTGAACCCTGTCTTCCCTGGTTCATTTATGTTTTGCTGACTATGGTCTCTGCTTTCTGGAACTCAGTGAGTTGGCTTTGGATAAACTGATGGACTATTTTTCGGGGTGTTTCCCTGGTGGAAAATAACCCTATTGGAAATTGTATCTCAGAAGGTAGAATGACACTTTTGCAGCTTCAGAGCCCGAACCCAGGCAGAGGATAAATGGGTCTAGTAACCAGAATATCCCAGTAATTTGGCGCCTGCTTACTCTGAGCAGATATTATAAGAGCGTAGCTGTGAAGCCAGACAAAAAGCTCTCAGCACCAATATGGCAGCTTCCATTGTTATTTTAATTGCAGAAGTGGATTAATTAACTGAGTTTTTTGGCCTGTTCTGAGAACTGTCTCTCTTGGGAATGGCGTGAAGCCAGAGTAGACATAGCTGGCAAATAAACAGACATTTCTCTCTTTGTGAATTCTGATGCAAATTGACTTGATCCACGTGTCCTGGTCTAATCAGTACATTGAACCTAGTTAGCCACCGGCTTTTAGACTGCCTGGAATACCCCAGTGGTGCTCTTGACAAGCAAAAGCATTCCTAGATTAAAACAGCATGTTTTGAATGCATGTATATTTAAACATGCAGATTGGAGCTAGATATATTAGGGAAGCTGTCTGGAGAACCCAAGAAAGAGTCTTGAAAGCAGAGCTAATAGGCAAGAATATGATTCAGGTCCAACCCAGGGTTCAGGGCCAAAAACTCTACTCTGTGTAACAAGAGATACAGGCAGAGGGATGGGAAGTAAAACATAATCATGATCTGAGTAAGTGTAATCAGGTTCTAGACAAGTTAGGCCACAGGCAGTCTGGGTTAGTTTGGCACAGATGTTGTTTCAATGCCTGACTCTCTCAGAGAAGTGGATTGTATCCAGTCACTTAAGAAATGTATAATTTTTCACTTAATGCCGAAATAAAACAGTAGAAACAGTCCAAAATAGTAGAATAATTCCCAAGGAAAGATCATGACAGGGTTGAAACCAGCTCTAATCTACAGCACATGATCTGACACAGAGAAGCCCAGCTTGAAAGTTATTGCCCAGCCCCTAAAAGCAGAGCAGAATCAGAGAAGCAAAGTTCACATGAAGTTTCCTTAATCACGTTTAATGACCAAAATAAAAGGTTAGCATGCAGAATTGTGGAAAGTGACACTTCTGCCCTCCTCTGTGAGTTCATGCCCTAAGGTGGGGTCTCTGGGAGTTGGTTGAAGCTGTTTTTCCCTGGAGGAACTGCCCCTTTTCCAGGTGAGCCTGACACTGAAACATCCACCTGTTCTTGGTGAGGGATGTTTGAAATACTCTTTTTTCTGTCTCATCTCAGCGAGTTCTCTTCCTGCAATTTTTCTTGGTTACTAGGCACCAGGCACCCTGAGTTGCCAATTAGAGCTGCTCCATGAATGACCCTGCTGATAGATTTTAAGGCATTCTTGAGAAATTAACCCCAATACATCCCTCAATCAGGGATGCTTTGATTGGAATTCTTGCATTGGGTAGGAGGCTGGACTCAAAGTGGCCTCTTCCAAGTCTAAGGTTCTGTGACCAGTTAACTGGAGGCAGAAGGCCCAGAAAGATCCAGGGCCTTAGATTATGGAAGATTGCCATCAAGTAAGGCTAAATCAGTCAGGGATTCGGTTTATTAAAAGGAGAGATTTCTGACCAAGATCCTGGAGAGATACAGCCAGTGAAAAGTACTGGAATTGATCAGCCTGTGATCTGGACACCATACAAGGAAGTTTAGATGAAACAACAGATCAAAATCTTGATCTAACCTGCATGAAGAATCTCTGATGCATCTGAGCTTAAGTGCTTAAGTGCTTCAGTGAGGACACAGATGTGTTGACAACTTTCTGATGCCAACAACCCTTTGTTCCCCCTCCTCTCCATCCCTCGTGGGTGGCAGTGCCTGTATCCAAAATCCCTGAGCCAGCAGGACATTTTGACTTTAATGCTGACGTTCCAGGAGTGATAGCTTCCTGCAGAGCTCCCCAGAGACCTATTGCTTTTTGATTACCAAGGCGGAGGCCTGCCCAAATGGCAGGATGATTAACATTCGGGGCTGGCCCTTGTGGTGGAATCCTCAACTGGGATTTCAATTAGCAGCTGCTGGCAGTAAATTGTTGCTAATGCAGGTATATTAAGGTGGTGGAATGACATTATGAAAAAGCCAAGTGGGAAGAAGAAAAGATCTAAATCTTCCCATAAATGGAGAGGGTGGTGATGTATTTGGTGCAACTGGAAGGTTATGTCTTCTTCTTCTTCTTCTTCTTCTTCTTCTTCTTCTTCTTCTTCTTCTTCTTCTTCTTCTTCTTCTTCTTCTTCTTCTTCTTCTTCTTCTTCTTCTTCTTCTTCTTCTTCTCCTCCTCCTCCTCCTCCTCCTCCTCCTCCTCCTCCTCCTCCTCCTCCTCCTCCTCCTCCTCCTCCTCCTCTCCCCTCATGATGATTAGACTTAGAGTTCCTGTTATTTCCAGAACTCTTGCAGAATGAAACAGATCATGATAAGCCTCTTATCATGTCTCTGCAGGGAAGAAGAAAAACAAAGGAAGTCTACCATTACTCAGGACAAAAATAATAGTCCTTCTAGCTATATCATGCATCATTCATCTGTTTGTGCTGCCTTTGCTTTTCCCCCAAAAGGTGGAACTGTTAAAACTAGACAAGGGAATGCTATGAAGCCACCTTTTAATGAATTGGATTATTCACTCTCTTAGCTTTACTTCATGGCAGCTTCCAAAATATCTAGTCCTGCTTCTTCCCAAGCCTTCTACCTCCTATTATCTTGGTGCAGATTCCTGGAGTTTAAAGGTGTCACTGAGGTCATCGTGTCCTTCCCCTTCCTTCATGCAGGAATCTGATATAAAGCATCCTTGATAGACGGCCATCTAACCCCCGTTTGAAGCATCCAGAGCCCCACCACCCCTCTGGTTCATTAGTTCCACTGTCAAAATGATTATTAGGAAGTTTTCTCTAATACTGAATCAGCCTCTCCCTTCCTGTAACTGAGATCTGTTATTCTGTGTCTTGCACCCTGCTTGACCTTCTCCTGGGTGACATGCTTTCAAGGATTTGGAGAGTGCTAACCGTAATTCCCCCTCAAAGTTTTTTTTTCAAGCATTCCCAGCTTCTTCCATTTCTTTCCATGGCACTTAGTTTCTAGTCTTCTATCAACTGTCCTTCCAGTTTCTCTGAATCCTGCTTAACATGTGATTCCCCAAACTGGGCACGCTCCTTCAGATGAGAACTGATCCAAACAGAATAAGATGGAATGCCTGCTTTTGTGTTACGGTTCTTCTTCTTCTATTGATGCAGCCGAAAATTGCATCTGCCTTTTTTTTGCAGCCCAAACACACTGCTGGCTCATATTCAGTTTGCAGTCAACTACTGTTTTATTATCTTTTTCATCATTACTGATGGCCAAGCTGGGTATTCTCCATCCTATATGTGTGCATCTGATTTTTGTTTCTCAGGTGCAGTACTTTACACCTGAGTTTGTTAAATTTCATTCTGTTACTTTCAGCCCATTCCTCTAAGCTGTCAAGATTGTTTTGAATCTGAATCTGCCTTCTTGCCACTGAAATCCATTATTCTGGGCAGAATGAGAGGGAACATATTTTAACTTTCCTCTATATCAGTGTTTTTCAAACTTGGTGACTTTAAGATGTGTGGACTTCAACTCCCAGTTGTCTTTTCTCAAGGCTGAACATTCCCAGCTGCTTGAATCTTTTTCACAGGTTTGATTTTCTATTCCTCTGTTCATCTTCATTGCAATTCTTTGCATTGCTGTAAATATGAATCTATTTTTTTTTTTTTTGCTTTTTCACAAGTCCCACCATGCATGGTAAAACGTCCATTCATGTTTTTCACATTTTCAGCATTGGTTAGAAGTACCTTTATAGTCTTTGATAATTTCTCTGGAGTCATGTACCAATGGTTCATCTTTTTACAAAAGTTCCCTCTTAAATTGTAATACAATGTGAATTTCAGTCCTTTTATCCACATTTTCTCCCTTTGGTCCATCTGTATGTTACAGGTAGTCCTCGCTTAATGACCGTTTGTTTAACAATGGTTCAAAGTTACCACAGCCTTGGAAAGGGTGCTTTATGGCCCATAAAGTACTTCTGGCCACCGTAAAACATCATGCCAATCCCCCTGGTCCTATGGCCTCATTTTGGGCACTTGACAACTGGCTTGCATTTACGACCAGTTGCCAAGTGCCCCATGGTCATGTGATCGCCGTTTGCAATCTTCTCTGTCAGCTTCCCCAGAAAGTTGTGAGTGGGGGGAGGGAGGGGGGCTGAAATCCTTTTGTGGTCTGCAGGAACAGAGCTCAAATCCTGAAGATTTGATTAACTAAAGTTTCTGCCTTTTAATAAAATTTGCTAATTGGAAAAGAAGCTACTACTGATTTTTTCCCACCATAGTGTAACATGGCTCTCCTCCTACAATGTCAACAACAACAACAACAACAACAACAACAACAACAATAATAATAAACCTGGAGACAGCAGACTAGAAGAGAAAGAACTGGAGAAAATCACGAAATACAAAGACCTGCAAATAGAAATACAATGACTGTGGGAAAAGAAAGCAAAGGTAGTACCAATAGTAATAGCCGCCTTAGGTGTGATCTCAAAACATCTGGAGCATCACTTGAAGACCATCAGCATTGACAAAATCACCACCAGTCCATTGCAAAAGGCAGCTTTACTTGGAGCAGCTCATGTCCTGTGCTGATACCTTTAACGCCATCAAACAATGTGTGCCTACCCCAGGTCCTTGGGAAGGACTTGATAGGTGGATAAAAATGCCAAATCCAGTCTAAACATCTGGCTGACCATGTGACCAACATAATAAATTAAACTTGTTTCCTGCCCAACACTCAACAACTCTGGGTGGCTCATAACAGTCAAAGGAATTGTAATAAAATCAATAAAACACAAAAAATAAAGATAAAAGATGGCAAACGCAGTGAAGTGAGGGGTCTCGCTCTCCCTCGCCAAAGGCCTGGGTGAAGACGCTAAGATGGCTTGAGGGTTACATAAGCGGAAAGGTGTTATAAATGTAATCATTTATGCCATAATAAAACACCTGCTCACAGTGGGAAAAAAAGTTGAAACCAAGTGAATCCAAAGGCAGGGGTGGTTCCAGGCGTAAAACACAGTTCTCAGGAAGGTGTCACCCAACGTCTCCTCCACCACGACATCATGGCACCGCTACAATCTCCAGGGAGGTCCCATTTTTATGTCTCTCATCCCAGCTGCATCGGTCTGGAACCGAAGGGGGGAAAATGCAAATGCTCCTCTTCCTTAAGCCTTTTGGAAGGGGATGAAACCTTGTCATGTTCGAACCCATTTGCATCGCAATCCGTTTCAGCCGCCTCTAGCTTTTATATCTCTATGTTTTATTAATATGGCATGCTGTTATCCGGCCCCCCTGCTCCATTCTTCCTTTCTGATGCCATGAGGGTTTTAGGACGACCTGACAGGTGGAGTCTTGCAATGCTAATGGGTGCTTTTCTCACTCTAGTTAGCCAGCTTTCTCTTTTAAAAAAACAGAGATGATGAAGAGAGAAATGGACAGTGAGGGGCCGGGCTCTGGGGAGGCCAACTGTCGACAGAGGAAGCCCTTCTAGGGTGCAGGCGTCTGGCGTCTTGCCCAGGGTGCCAGCTGGTGCGGCTTTGACCAAGCGAATGTTTATTTTGGGCAAATGGAGCCATTTAAGATGAATGTTTGCACGCTGTCCAAATGTGGGCCTGGCTGCATTAGACACATGGGTGAATTTGTTTTGCATAACATAGCTTTGGTTTTTCCCTCTGAAAAACATGAAATAAAAGAGCAGAAGACTCTCCCTCCCCCATTGCTTAGGATAGTTTAAGATGTGAATGCTGCGAATGAGATTTTGAAGCAATTTGGGCTAAAAGCTTATGGGGGGCGGCTGTCTGCAGGATGTGGTCAAAAGAGGGAAGATGATAGTCACAATGGTGCAATTGAAACTCTACTTGCTTTTTATGAGTGTTGCGTGCAGAACTTTGAACCATTTTGGCTGCCATCTTGACTTGGCATGAGCATTCGGGGAGAAGGGACAGGGAAGGGTAAATTACAAAATGTGCACTGCAAAGTCACAAGGCAAACTCTTCTCCTTTGGGACTTTCGTTGTAGTGTTGCATGCAAGCACATTGGGGAAGAACTTGTGCTGTGTTGTCCCAATGCACATTTTGTCAAAAGGATAAAATCGTAGCTTGCCATGAACACCCCTGGCTGGAATGTGAAATTGCTTATTGTTTTTCTTGACAAACAGAGAGGTCTAACTAAATCAGAGTTTCTGAACTGTGGCAGCTTGAAGATGTGTGGACTTCAACTCCCAGAATTCCCCAGCCAGCATGCTGGCTAGGGAATTCTGGGAGTTGAAGTCCACATGTCTTCAAGTTGCCGAGGTTAAGAAACACTGGTCTAAATAAAAACTCATTTGACTCTTGCAGCTGGTCAACAGTGATGAGAAAGAGGCTAAAAGTCATACTGTTGGGAATTTAGCAGTTGAGGTCCTCACACATCAGGACGGTACCCAACTGAGGAGGGCTGGACATTGGAAATCAAACCAGGAAGGGAACGCCTGCAGAGCAGAATTTCTGGAACTCCTTACAAACCCTAAAGGCCTATATCATGTCCCCACAGTATCCAAGGACTCCAGTCCCTAGGTCCTACTGACAGCATAGCAACCAATACAAGATCAGGGATGTCATCTATTGATAACTCTTATCTTAAAAAAGAACAAGATCTCACCCAACTCCAGAGCAAAGCTTCCCCTGCTTCTGCTGAGTCAGCGTCCCAGCTATGGAACCTTCAGGAACCTTCCCAGCTACCAAATATATATAACAACTCAAGCAGCAAGGAGATCACCCTGCATAATAATGCTCAGGGAAAATCCAGGATCACCCAGAAAAAGGGCCCAGCTGCTGAGGCTTTCTCATGGCAGTCAGAGTGACATTCTGCCTCAGGGAATCTCTTCTTCCTTGTCTCCTGGAACATTGCAGGCTGGCCTAATAAGAGAACCAATTCAGATTTCATAACTTTCTTAAACAGATATGACATTGTACTCCTACAAGAAACACGGACAACAGAAAAGATCAACCATCGTGGATGCAACACGTTCTCATCAAGATGCATTGGGGGAATTTTTCCACTGCCCTTCATCGGATCTAGCTTCTTTCCAAACTCCATAATTCTTTTGCTGGCTGATGCCTGTATACCAAATCTGGTCCTCTTCCATTCTGTTTTTAGAGAGGTATCCTGCTGATGGACAGATGGACAGACAGACAGAATCCAGAGCCCACGTGTGCAATTTCCAACCCTTGGCTGGGCTGGAAAAAGAAAAAAAAAAGTCCTTCTCATGCCAGAATGATAACAGCAAATCCACCCCGCTAGAGAGAACAGCCAACATTCATATTGCCACTGCCTCATTTTGGATTAAATTCAGATTCAGGTTAGGGACAGGTTGTCATGGAGAAAATCCATCAATGTGGTCACTAGGAGTCAAAAATGACTTGATGGCACGTAACCAATATTCACTTCAGAAGGTTCAGAAGGTATTAAAGGAGAAGATACCCTGAGGAAGATTTTAAACCCTGACACAATGTTTCTTTGGAAAGGAATAAACTACTCTGGTCAGCTAGGTGAGAAGAAGATTTTGCAACAGCTGAAGGGTCGGAGATTAAGGGAGGAGCTTGAAATCCGAACATTGGGTGAGCATCCCATGGAGTCTGAAGGCCCAGGCAAAGTGAAGTAGGGATGAAGCACGAGAGGATCCTGGGGTCCTGGGATGTAAGTTAGATGTAACCCCCCTGGCACCCCCTTATAGGCTAGGTTTTCAGAGTCTAATTAATAAGATGTATTGAAAGGAAAAACAAGCAGTTAGGTTACACAGTCTTGGAAACTGGTTATGTGGATTTTGGCACCCGCTTACCAGTAAGTCCAGTAAGGCGGAGCTTTTCTGACCCTCTTCCTGACTGTCTCTTGCTATATTGGGGAGGTGGCCACTCACTTTACTGATCCAGAAGAATTGTGATGATGATCCAGCCCTGCAGTATTTTGCAATTCACCATCCACTTTTCCAGGGTCTGTTATATTAAGCAACAACAGGTGCCTGAGCAGATAAGATGTGGGGCAAATTGAGCAGTGGAAGATGGAGCTGGCAGGGTTGATGCACTTAGAGATGGCTTCCTGAAGCGGGGAAGGATCTCTCCTCCTTCTGCTAAGCCCCATCTCATGCTTTGTCCCCAGCATTTCTAGGCTGGCTTTGATGGAGCTGTGTCACAGCCACTTTAATCTACTAAGCATGCTGACTGCCATGTCCCTTGGAAGCTAGGTGGACAGCCCTGGGTTAACCAAAAATTGACAGCCAGTTCTCAGAAACAGACTGAACAAGACAGATAACACCCCTCCTGGGATTGTATGACAAGATGGATATTTTGGGGCTGACTCTGGAATTAAGGCAGATAAGGACAAGGAAGAAAAACTAACTTCCTGTTAATTTATTTCCTCTGTGAGAGAGATTTAGGAGGTGGAAGGTTGATTGGAGCAGGAATATTATAGGATTTCCACTTAGCAGTGGGAAAACAAACCCTATCGGTCATGAGTGAAAAGTTCCTGTTCAAAGCCATCCTATCTCTGGTTACCAGCTGTTACAGGGCAGTTAATGAAACATTTGAACGGCAATGCTTGGAACTGCTGCATCAGATGAATCAATGTTTTAATTTACAAGGCAGTTTGCATGTAGCTATGAAGTGATGGAGGGAGATAAGCAAGCAGGAAGAGTTTTTCCTTAGTTAGAAATCTAGGGATGAAGATGGAGAGGACATGGAAAAAGGTCAAGAAAGTCCCTTGGGAACTTCTCTGAATTGTCTCCTTCTAAGGATGCTTATTTGGGTTTTATTCATCCAGTTTCCAGCACCATTCTAATGTAGCCACCAACATGATTGCTCATTTGTTTATTGTGGTGGCCACCAATTTGGATGGGTTGACACAGGACTGGATGATGCCATAGAGAATCAGCCTAGTAGTACAGTAGTCACTAGGCTTTGATGGTTCTTTGCTATCTGTTCAATCATGTTTAGAGTATGAGCTGTAAGGAAGCAAATATGGCTATAGAAGAGACTATCTGTAGCTCAGGGCTGAACTGTGGAATTCTTGGTGCTCTCTAAGATCCGTTGTTGGCTTGCAGACGTTTCATTACCTAACTAGATAACATCATCAGTGCTAGAGCTCACTGTTGGAGAGGCTTTTGCATACATTTGTTCTGCCACTAGGTGACACAGAAAGCTCAGCTTTCTTTGGTCTGATCCATCCTCAGGACTCTCATTTTTTAATGTAAAGGTGCAGAAGAAATCAGAAGGATCCCTGGCTCATGGAAAGGGTTGTTGGGTAACTGCTTTGAATGGGAGAGGTACATGTTCCTTCTTAACAATATGGTCCAATTAGAGTTAACCAAATTCATGGAGGACCCTTTACATTATGGTTACCTGCATTAATATAGATGGAACTTGCTGGTTTTGAGGTACTCTATCTATCATGGTTGGTTTCCAGACTGATCAAACTTCAGGAGACTTATGTGAATAGACAACTGCAAAGTTCTCTGTTATTTGTGAAAAGATTTACCTCCTTGCTTGATCATAGGGTGGCTGTTAGAAAGGAAAACAAGAAGTCTCTACATGTAGGTATAATTTGGTTCTAAGGGGAAAAGAGTTCAGTTGCTGGAATTCTTGCAATCTTTTTAATCTCAATAAATCTGATTAAGGAAAACTATGAGAATCACACTGGGAAAAAATCACTTTTGATTTTAGGCAATTGCCAAAGGGCCTGACACTATTTCTGCCTACAGCTACTATAGCTGGGCTACGTACCTCCTGATGACCATTAGAGCAAAGAGATACAGAACACGTTAACTCTTGGATGCTGTCTACTGATCATCTGGATTTTTGAGGCCCATATTTGTAGGTCTACATTCACCACAGAGGAGTGGAATGGGGAGATATTTAGAACCCGCAGGTATCTTCAGGCCTTGCTTGTCAGCTCCTCAGAGAAGCCTAACTAGATATTTCTGGAAGCAACCTAGATGATTCAGTGGGTTAAATGGATTAGACTGGGAAGAGCAACCAACTTATTCAGAAATCTTTTGAAAGCTATCAATGCCTTCTTGCCAGGCCTTTGGCAAGAGCGATCTGTCCTTTCCCAATGGAGGTTTCTTTGTGGGAATAGTGAAGAGAAACTAGGAAGAAGTAAGAATGAGACAAATAAAGAGACTAAGCCAGAAGTAGAAACAGCTCCAAGATGACTAAACAGGTGGTGCACTTTTGATTGAGGTCCCAGCACTGACTGCTTGATTCAGCCTCACCTCCAGTTGGCATCAGGCTCCCAAAAGATTACTCCTGAGGATCTTGGGATCTGGTTGATCTTAACAACTTAAACTATGGAATAGACCTTGTAGTGGGATACGTTGGCTGTTACCTAATAGCCCTTTTTCTTCCTTTCACTCAACACATCTGTGGAGGAATGCTAAAGGAACTGAGGTGTAACTCACAATCTCTTGAGAATCTCTTGTTTGGTGCACTTAGAGTGCTATACTAAGTTGCACTTGATATTAGGTTTTGCTCTGTTTGGCGTTTCAACTTCAGCCAGGTATGTTCAATGGGTTGGTTCTCTCCGGCGACCTGCAGGCAGATGGAAATATCGGAGCAACTGACCTGGATGAATTCTGCAATCTTCATTCTGTAGTTTGAATTCTCCAACTCTCCAACTCTTCTGTGCCACAGTGGATATGCTCCTTGGAACTGATCTGAATCTGAATCTGAATCTGAATCTGAATCTGAATCTGAATCTGAATCTGAATCTGAATCTGAATCTGAATCTGAATCTGAATCTGAATCTGATCTGCAGCCCCAGCCAACTGGGATCCAGCTGTCTAACCTACCTGGATTCCACCCCACGCAAGTTTTAAGAAAATTGACCAAAATATACCCATTTATCAAGCTTAAATGCTTTTGATTTTCTTTCACCAGCAATGAAGCGATCTACTGGGAAACATTAGATCAAAATGTTTGATACAGAGTTCATCCAAGGATTAGCTCTAAGCCCAAATAAATATTCAGACAGAGAAGGGGGAGAGCAGAGGCAACATGGCTGGCTGGGCAATTCTGGGAATTGAACTGAAGTCCACACGTCTTAAAGTTGCCAAGATTGAAAAACACTATATTAGAGTTATATTATGAGGTGGTCAGAGTATTACTTTATGAACAAACAAGCTAACATAATTGAACAATTAGAGCTTATTTACATAATGAAGATGTGCAAGGTGCTTTATTTTAGGACTAATTTCCACTATGATTTGCTTTGTGTGTTGCACAAAGCCATCACGTGGTTGTTTGGTTTTTGGTTTAGCCATTTGTGATTGTGTTAAAGGGATATTTTGTTGTGTTACAATAGGGAAAGAGTGCGTTGGTCACTTCCTCATATGATTTAGAGGTTATTGTATGTCTTAGAGAACATAGTGAGGAATAAAAAGAGAGACAGTCGTCTGTTGGAAAGAATGGAAAAAAATGGAGAAGGGGAGGGAGGTAGCCAGTCTATCTTAAATAAAAGAAGAAAAGAAGATTTCTGTAGACCTCTGAGATAGGATAAATATTCATTAAGCACAGACAAGGACTCCTGTTGATGTTCTGCTTTAAAGAGAAGCAATTTGTTGTATTTATACTATTTGCTCATCTGGTGTTATTCACAATCAGCTTGTTCTCTGAGTAAATGAGAGATAGAGTATAACAATATCCTATCTTTTCCCTAGGTTTAAGCTACATACTCACAGGAACTAGCAAGAATGGTGACTAAATCAAGATTAGATCACACCATGATAGATGAACTCCAGTTTTATCCCTCTTGGGGGTGATGGCCACGGATCTCAACAGAGATTTATCTAGGTTTAAAATAAACTTAGAACAAGCTGTGCCAGTTTTGCTCAAGCAAATCTTGGTTTTGCCACAGTGGATGGTCAACTATGTATGAGCCAATTGGGGTTTATTCAAGAAACCATAGTTTAAGCAACACATTGCTTAATATCATTTGTGAGTCCAGCACTGACCTGTTTACAGTTGGAGTCAATCCAGTATTTTTCTCTTACGAATTAAAGGTGGGTGACTTGTGATTTGTAATTCTTCACACATCATTAGGAGTTCTCTGCAGCTTATGCCTGGCATGAGTACATAGCAACCCTGTTGACCTATTGCCCGGCCTCTGTCCATTGCCATTGCCATCCATCAAGTATTGCAATGGTTGAGGATGATCACAGGATAGTTATGGAATAAGAAATGAAGTTGCTGTGTTATATGTGCTCAGAGTTGGAGGTTTCATCTGCCTTTTTGTTCATGACATGTAGAAAAACAGCTGGTTTTACCATGCTGGTGTCATTGTTGTAAGCAGATGACTAGCAGTGAATAACCTCAACGGTACATTGTTCCAATTAACAAAAGGAGGTTCTGCGCACCCCCAGGACATGCACAGAGACCCCTTTTGTCAAAGCAAGATAGATGAGTGAAAGGGATTGACCCTTCCCTAGCATTTGATCACTGGGGAGTGACATTGCCTCTGTGAGTCAAAATGCCTTGTGCACGCAAGTTCTGGATACTATGCCTGCTCTCTGTGTCAAGATGGACTTTGCTGTCCAATTGATTGGCAACCGGTTGACCCATCAGATGTTCCAGAGCTCTGATGCTTACCTGCAGAGGACTCCACAAGGGGGCCAAAACCAACCATCTTGACTTGTGTGACCTCCCCACCTCCACTGGCAGATGTTCCTGTTTATCTGAAGACCCACAGCGCAGGGTGTGCATCCTGTTTGTATGCATTTCAGGACCTGGGTTCCTAATTATAGAATTTTCTTCCCCCTCTTCTCCAGTTCTACACATCTTTGGATGTGTTTAAGAAAGATTTGAAAGCTTACTGATTTCATAAAGCTGAATGCTGATGGAAGCTGTTGTGAGTGGAGGTTGAGTGTGGTGGTTACTAAAGTTAGATGGAAAAGCTGTTTGGTTTGTAAATCTTAGCAAAGTTAGGCAGCAGGAGAGTCAGCTTTATAGGTTTAGGGTTTTATAGTCATATAAGTGCAGATTTTACCATGACTATAAATATAGCATGGTGCCTATTGAGTCTGCTGCTTTGGTGTGATTTTAACTGTTCGTTTTTACTTGTTAATTTGGACTGGGGTTGGACCGTGCTCCAGTGAGCGGCAATAAAACCATAAAAATAATAATCCGTAAAATGTTTGTCTGTTTCTGCTTTGTACTGCGTGGCCAATGTTGACAGATGATGGGAGTTGTAGTCTGGGCTCACGCCTGCAATTTGTGGTTGTGTTGATCTGGGAGTAGAATTCCCTGTTTTGAGAACTTGCCCATTTGGCTTATACGTAGAGAACTATTATAAGGGGTGGGCAAGTTTTTTATAAAAACCATGGAGCGTTCTCATGACAAAACCCCAGATTCCAGACAGAAAAGCTACATTTGGAGGTTACATTTGGAAAGCTACATTTGGAAACTGGAGGTTCATTTCCTTTCTGTAACAGTATATAAACATCTTGCAGAATGAATTGCATCTTCCAAGAACAGAGAATATGCTGAGGTTTCTGCAGTTCCTCTCTGACACCCACCTCCCCGAGTCTGGTGTTGGGAGCATAGCTCAGATTTTTTCCCCCCTATTAAATATTAAACCAAATGAAATGCTTTGGAGCCCTCCACAGATGATTTTTTTTTAAAATTTTATTTTAAAGAATCATTCCCTGCTTTAACCTCAGAATGGAAGGGAGACATTTGGAGACACTAGTTTTTGATATGACAACTTTATTACTAGCATTTCTCAATGGTGGGATCAAGGGCATTATCAAATGTAATTTACTTTTTCTCATTACAGCTCAGAATTGGCCCTCATGTGAAGTGAAAATGGGTGTTTGCTGACAGAATCTATAACTGTAAATCTGCCACTCATCCCATCAGATTTCCTAGAGCAAGGCGTGCAAATGAGGCCCAAGATTTTGGATTTGGTCTAGTCTTAGAATACTTTACATTAACGTGGCTGGTCACACAGTCAGCCAGATGTTTAGACTGGATTTGGCATTTTTGTCCACCTATCGAGTCCTTCTCAAGGACCTGGGAGAGACAGATGTTGTTGTTTGATGGGGTTAAAGGTATCGTTGCAGGATGTGAGCTGTTCCAAGTCCAGCTGCCTTTTGCAATGGACTGATGGTGATTTTGTCAATGCCGATGGTCTTCCAGTGGTGCTCCAGATGTTTTGGGATTGCATCCAAAGCGCCTTTTACTATTGGTACTATCTTTGCTTTCTTTTGCCATAATTGTTCTACTTCTATTTGCAGGTCTTGGTACTTCGTGATTTTCTCCAGTTCTTTCTCTTCTCTTCTGCTGTCTCCAGGTACTGCAATGTCCACTATCCATATATCATCGTCATCATCCCTTATATTATAGGTCAGAGGTATCTGAACTAATTAGCTGTGATGATGATGATGATGATGATGATGATGATATCATACTATTATACTGTAGGTCAGAGTTATCTGTACTAATTAGCTATGTCAGCAAGGTGGGTCCTCCATCTTCAGAGGCAGTATACCTTTGAATATTAATCTTGTGAGCACATGCAACACATCTGAGAAGATAACTGTTTCATATCGTATTCAAAGCATCCCAGAGTTAAATATGGACTTTTGGAAATAGTATTTAACTGACTGAATGTTGCTTATGTGGCTTTCCTTTCCCCTGTAATTTGGCACTTAATATTTTCTGGCTTGTAATGGCATGGGTTTAGAACACAAGGCTTGGGACATCCCCAGAGGATGTCTGCAGAATATCAACATTACATACAGTAAATGTTTAGAAATAAAGTCAAACAAAATTAGCTTGAAAGATGCCCAGATTTCTTGCAATTTCAGTGTTTTCCGTGAGATCTTGCAAAATTCTGCTTGAACCCTGAAATCTCTCAAGATGAGAATGCCCTAAACTTGTGCAGTCATGGCTTTCTCAGGTGTCTTCAGTAAGATCTCACAGCTGAGATCCAGAAGATCAGAGATAAAAATGGCCATGGAGAAGGTCACAGGGAAGCAATCCATCAAGATCAGACAAGGTCTAGAATGACAGCTATCAATGATAAGAACCTCCCCGCAGCATGTCACATAACGGTCAATGAAATGCTGAAGTGACATGGATGCTGTGGGCAAGGGTTTAAAAGGATTGCTCTAAGATACTTCATTTGAGAGACTCCACCATTTGTGCACACTGTCGTTGGACTTGGCACCTCATCTTTCTCAACCCTTTTGCAAACTTGGCCAATTTGTGGTGGGGAATGTGACTAAGTGTAGAGAGTAAGGAAGGTTACCTTGGTGGAAATATGCAAGATCTTGCACCAGGGTAACAGAAGGTGAAACATATTTTAAGTCTACAACAGACAGATAACATCTGGAAGTAGTTCAGACAGACACCTCCCTAATTCACTGGAATATAAGAAGGAGGAGGAGGTCCAGCACAATCAGACTTGCAAAATTCTGCTACTATAGCCAGTCTCAATCAAAGTAGTTTTAGCCTTCCTGTGAAGTTGGTTTTCTGGTCTTATCTACCTAGTGGCACTGACAGTGTGAGTAAAAATGTGTAGGCATATAAGTGCGTGTGATGCTTCAGCAAACTGTATCTCATAAAGCTTTTGTAGGTTAACAGAGACTCTCTGTCCTATATGTTCCCTGGAGTATTTCATTACTGCATAAGATCCTGTATCTCTATTGAAAGGGTGTGAGGATATCTACTAATCAATCCTTCCATCAAGATTATGCACTACAAAGTTTCAGCTGCTTCTAACTAGCCCCAGGAGGGTTAGATAGATCATAATGTTAGGCGAATTACATATGGGTCTCAGCAGAGAATTTGAAAGGGGAAGTGAATGAGAGAACTATAAATAGAGGAATGTGTAATAGTTGGACCATGATTGCTTCATTCACCAACAAACAACTGGGTCAGACCAAAGTGGAAAAGGATGGGAGAAGAACAGAAGCTAGGTCTTAGTCCCCCTCAGCCATACAAGCCCACTGGGTGAGTCAAGCCAATCCCTCTACCTCAGAATTGTTGTTGTGGGGCCAAAAATAGGAGGAGGGAAGGCAATGTGCCTTGACTCCCAAACGAACGTTGAGGTATACATCTAATAAATAACTAAATAATTCATTTCCTATCAGTGAAAGTGGGTGGAGCATAAAGATATAAATGCCAGAATGATAACAAAAAGATGTAAAAATTCATTGCTCCTTCAGTTGTGTCATTTTTACAGCCTTGGACAACAACCTGAACTGTCTGGAAAAGCTCTCCTGTAGTGTTCCAGGTTGGATCTCCTATTCTGCTGTAGGTAAAAAAAATAAAAATAAAAATTGGGGGGTACCTATGAAATGTATGATATGGTTGCATTCACATAACCCCATTGACCTGCTAACTGAATGAACCCATTTTCTAGGTTCATACCATACCTTGAACCAGGAACTAACCAAAAAGGCTGGGGTTAGACTAAGTCGCAAGAAACTAACAAGGTCAAAGCTAACCAAGATGAACATGTTCTGAGACTCATCTTCATGGTTTTTACATGACCTGATGAAAAATAGTGTGAAAATAGTCCTTCTGTGTTTTGCTTTTGTTGCAATGTAGGACAGTGTTTCTCAACCTTGGCAACTTTAAGCTGGCTGGGGAATTCTGGGAGTTGAAGTCCACACATCTTAAAGTTGCCAAGGTTGAGAAACACTGATCTAGGAGATGATATAAAGTTGGCAATGGGGAGGAGGGGAGAGAAAGATTTTGGGTGGACCCTCACCCAAAGCACCCACCTGTGTCATATCCTCCAGTTAAAAATCAACAACCCTTGTGCTTGTCAACAACCCTTGTGCAATGTCAAAGATGACATTGCTTTTTCAGTATCGAGCAGCAGTTTTCCTTTTTATATTTTATTTCCCCAATATTGACATTTCAATTTATGCTAATTCATACTACCTGGAGCAGGGAGAAAAACCTGCCAAAAAGCAGAACAAAGTGCGACCAACTGAATCTCTGATTCGGGTGGAAGTCCCTGGCAGGCTGAGAATTAGCAAATTAGAATCACATAAAGCGGATACCTTTCCTAAGAACAATGCCATACGCTACACGGTATTTGCAACCGCTCAAGTGAGGAGCCGGTTTGTATGGTACTTAATTATTTTTCCCAACAACTGGCTCAAATTGGATTTAAAAATTTGGTGACCTTTGTTTCTGCTCAGACTCCTCTCTTGCTTCTGCATGAGAAAATAATCAGACACCTTCAACCCAAAAGGTTGTGCAAATCATCTCAAAGACGTTGGAACGCAGAGGTAGCACTGCAGTAGAGCTCCCACCTCTTTTAGTTCTTGTGGCTGTCTGCGGATAAGACATTTCTTTTTACCAGGACCTTTGCCCGAGTAAATCCATTTCCTTGTGCTCCTGACATTCAGCAAGCTAAACAATCTGGAAAATGATGTTCAGTAAGGTTAGGTTTTGTGGGAGAGACTCGATGGCTAAGCTTAAAATTGGGTCTCAAGAGAGATTGAGTGCTGCCACATGCATTTGCTCCACAAATGGAGAGCCTTTGCACAACTGCTCTTATTCTGTATAAATTATGCACATTGCAATTTATGGCTCATTATGCAAATTGCATATATTTGCATGGCCCCTCTTCTTTTGCATTATGCATTTTGGGCTATTAATTCAGCTCTTGACATTGGCCCCTATTTTAACAACATACAGTATCTTGACAGCCTTAAGTGTGATTTCCTTCCTTCCTTCCTTCCTTCCTTCCTTCCTTCCTTCCTTCCTTCCTTCCTTCCTTCCTTCCTTCCTTCCTTCCTTCCTTCCTTCCTTCCTTCCTTCCTTCCTTCCTTCCCTCCCTCCCTCCCTCCCTTCATCTCAGGAAGGTTCTAAGTATAACATGAGTGCAAGACAAATGTTTCAAAGCTGAAACACTTCTTGACTAGCTAGAACAGTGTTCAGACTCTTCCACTGCAGTTGGAACACCCTGTTTTGAACCTGAAAATTGTGACACTTGAAATGTTTTGCATGCTTCATAAATTAAAGAGGAGCACCAATCTAGCTTTCCCTTTATTTGTTTGCTATTGTGGGAGACAAATAATATTCTACCCTTACATAAAGGACTCATAAGTGTGTATAAATGCCTTTCTGACAGACCAGGCAAACTGGCACTGCCTGATGACCATGGAGGGAAAGGAGACAGGTAACAAAAGGCAGACATCTTTTCTTTGGTGTGAAGGGAGTCACTATATGGGTACAATAAAGGACATTGGTTATGTTAGAAGGTGCTAGTATCAGTAGAAAAGATGGACTTAGAGCCTCCTTGGAATAAGCAGACTCTAGATGCACTGGGTCAGCCATAGTAAGGTCACCCCATGTTGTTTTCAGATTCGACATTCCTGCTATAATGGTCATGTTATAATTTATACTACATTTGTAATACCTATGTATCATTTCATGTGTCTATATCATGTGTCTATACAGACAAAGATCAGAACTGTGGAAGCTATGGTATTCCCTATGACACTCTATAGAAGTGAAAGGTGAACTTTGAAGAAGCAGGATAGGAAAAATATTGACTTTTTTGAACTTTGGTGTTTTAGAAGATTCCTGAGAAGACTGTGGACAGCCCAGAAAATGAACCAATGCATCATAGACCAAATCAACCCAGAGTTCTCCCTCAAGGCACAAATGACCAGGCTCAAATTATTCTTCTTTGGAGACATGATGTGAAGACCCAGCTCCCTAGAGAAGGCTCTGACGTTGGGAAAGGTGGAAGGAAAGGGAAGAATAGGACACCCAGCAGCAAAGTGGATGGACTCAGTTACAGTGGTGATGGGTACACTGTTGGAAGAGCTGAAGGACCAGGTTAGGGACAGATCATCTTGGAGAAAATCTATCTATGTGGTTGCTAAGAGTCAACATCAATTTGATGTTGCGCAGAGTACAGCAGTGCTCCCAGAAACCCTTTGCCCGGGGAAAAAATACACACCAGCATGATAGGTTTGCAAACTGCAATGTCCATATCTTGTTCTCCAAAGAAACTCAGCCAGAAAATATATACTATCTGGTTGTTTATTGATAAAAATACAAAACTTCATAAAATACAAGTTCTATACAAAATATAGGAAAAAACACTTCTTCTCATAAATTCAGCATCCAAGACTTATTTACAAACACAAAGTCTCTAGCCAAAAACTCTCAGAGAAGAGGTACACTACCTGGTTATTAGTTACAACTACATAACCCATAAACCTACATACCTACATGGTGGCTAACACTAAAACAACTGCAACTGCAGGACTGGGCATACAATGCTCCAGTTATATTGTCACTCCATACCCCCCCACTGGGTAACTAGCATACACACGCCAATAGGTGGCAGTAAATAGCAGTATACGTGCACAACACACAAGTCGCAAGTTGTTTTGTTTACATAAGCTACATAAGCTAGACATAATATTGTTGTACAGATAATGGGATGAATTTCTTCCCATGAGAAAATCCTGACACTTGATGGCACATAATCATAATCAATGTATCATTTCAGAGAATATATGGCCTGTAACCTTGTGGGTTTAGGGCGAGGCCCCCAGTGATCACTAAACCTGAGCATGCCAATAAAGGTCCTTTATCGTAGAACGCTTCGATTCCTTACTTAAGTGGGCATTCTCCCCCACAACATTATGAATCGAATGAGCATAATGGTGCAATTAAATAACCTTAGAGTCTGGTTTTATGGGGAGGAGGGAAGGGGGAAGAACACCTTAAATAACACTGTATATTACTTAATTTCAGAATGTGATAGAACTTCCTGCCACTGTATTCTCTGAAGTCCTAGATTAATTTTCCAGGGACCTACTATCTATGTCTCAAGCACACACATGCTGAAAAGATCTGGAAAGGGCCTTGAAGCAGCCCTGCCACGCCCTTAGGTCCTGCTGAGATCTACATTGACGTCGTCTGCTTAAGCTGGAAGTGTGTAAACTCCACCCTCTGAAAGTTTTTGGTGCAGCACCTTAGAGACCATACTAGAATTTTGAACATGGCAGAAGGCGAAAAATGATTAGAAGCATGCCAGGACAGTAATCATAGCAACTCGATTGCCTTTTAATGTACTGTAAATGGAATGACATCAAGTTCATTTTTGTCCTGGCTCCAACCTCTCCTTTTTGCATCTCCTATCAAAGGTCAGAAATGGCTCCTTGCCCAGAAAGCATTGCAACCTTTGCCAAAGGAACAGCGATGAACAGTTTTGCAAATCCACACTGCCAAAATCAGCAATGAGGTGCAAGGGTGGGTGGGTTGGAAAAGCAAAACGGCCAGCCTGGGAATGTCTTGGCACACAACATGGAGCCATGCGGTTGTATCATCAGACCTTGGGGTTTTGCAGCGAACCTAACCGTCGTCTTCTTCTGGGCTGTCAATCATCTCCTCATCTCAGAAAATGTGTTCATTATTTACTAAAGAATCCCAGATACAAGCTGCATGCTGGCACGCGAGTCTCTCAATTCTGCTCCATATGTGCCTCGCAGACAAACTGATTTATTCGCTTTGTATTTCTGCTTATTTCATCGCTGCTGGTCACTGGCTGTGCTCATGTCAGATGAAAGCAGCAGTCGCCCCCCACCCTACAAATGTCATCTCCCCCTCTGCAAACTTAATTTTTCTGCACGTTGGGCTTAGTTGGGCAAATAATCTATTTCTTCATTAACTCTTCCTCTGGCAGTAGTTTTCAAACTCCAGATTCTGTTTGGTAAGCGAGATGAGTTGTGAGAAGATTATTTTCTTAAGTCCTCAGATGTTACCCTTGTGAACATGTGTGGAAAGAGGCAAGTTCCAACACCCAGAATTCAAGCTGCCTCACCTATCTATGCTCTAGGAAAGTAGGGAATCACCAAAAATGGCAGATATCTGAAGTTTTTGGCCTCTCTGTCCCCATGCCCCCGCCCCTTCCCCTGGCAACACAATACAGATTACACAAGGCCCTCCCTTAGTTTTATCCTCACAAGATGAATCCTGTGAGATAGGCTAGACAAGAGTACGACTAGCCTCCAGAGTCACCTTCTGTGGCTGAGGGAGGATTGGAATCTGGGTCTCCCTCCTCCTAGTCCACTCCCTTCCCTACTACCCAACCCTGACTCTTGAGTTGAGAAGAAGGACTGGTACTTCTGTGGCTGGAGATGGGATTGGAACCTAGGTCTTCCCACTCCACGTCCAGTATCTTCACCACTACACCATTTTGGCTCCGGGGCTGAGAGGGAAGAATGGGGCAATCCCCTCCCCTCCGAGGGAGTTTCTGTGGCTGAAGGCAAACTTGAAGCTGCATCTCCTCAGTCCTAATCCAACACCTTAACAACAAAATCATCACAATGACTCTCATGTTTTGGTTGTAGTACTTGTATTGACTTTGTTACATCAGGTGAGAAAACAGGTGTTTCTCTTTCATACATGAAATGCAAAATCCAACCGGATTAGCAGTGGAATCTCTTTCTCGAAGGTTGTCAATCAGGCAGTGTTCTGAAGGCAGCAGGCTTGTTGATTTATGTAAAGAGTCTGTCTGGATTCAGCACTTAGATTGCTATCTCTCAGCATCTCCTGTCCTGGGGATGGGTGAGGCTGAAGGGACTGGCAGTAGGTATTTTGGCTTCCTGACCTTCCTGAAGTCTGCTGTGATAAGGTCACCAGAAGGGGCAGTGGAAATTTTTTCCTCCCCCTGAAAAAAAAGGCTAGAAAAAATTCCTCCTACCCTTCTGGTGACATTGTCATAGCTTCCTGCAGAACTCTGGAAGGTTGGGAAGCTCAGAACCCCTACCAGACCTGACATTCTCCCATGTGGGATCCCACCTTAATCTCAGGACAAAAGGAATATCCTAGTAGATATGGGACCATGCCTGAGAGAATCAGGAGGTCTCACAAGGGTGGAATCTGGTAGTATCCCCAGGAAGACTAAAACATGAGGGCAGATTTGATAACCAAAAGGGGCTGTGGAGCATGTCAGAATGTGAATGTAGGGCTTCTTGGAAGCTGTCTTAAAGTGTTGCTGACAAGGGCAACATTCATGTTTACTCATGTTCTCTGAAGAATCATTTAGAAATGGAATCAGAAGTCATACCTAGTCCCACTCAATATTGACCTGGAAGAATTAATAGCCAAGCTATATCTGGAGGAATCAATTACAAGGTGCCTCCTGTGCCTAGCTCCTAGTCCAGTACCTTCACCACTGCACCACACTGGCTCTTGGGCTGAGAGGGAGGGAAAAGCCCAAAATCCCCCTCAGACTTCTTGTGACTCAGCAGGAACTAGAATATGGGTCTCACCATTTCTAATCCAGACCTTCACCACTAGACCACGCTGGTTCTCTCCCCTCCCCCCAAAAAAAGTGAAAAAGAGGGGCAGTTGCCATCAACTTTTCTACCTCTGCCCTATATTCTACTCACTCAGAATATGGGTGGTGATTCTTCCTGCTCATTGTCATTCAGATGAAGACCTAGGAAAACAATTGTACTGGGGGAATGAAATAGAAAAACAGAAGCCTGTTTTGGAAGCAATTCAGTGGGAACAAGTGGGAGTTTTGTTTCGGCCCATTTTTTAATCAGCCAGGAGCTGTGGAAGTTTCTAATTTGAATTCTGGATGGTCTCAAAAGAAAGACCCCAAACAGCCCAGCACCCAAGAAAAGATGCTCCCTTATGTTCTTGAATGCTCTGCTTTCCTTGATAGATCAGGTGGGCTGCCACGTGAGAAAATGTCAGGAAAACCAGAAACTTTCTGCAGCCTCTTGAAGGAAGGAGAACAACTTCTGTGCATCAAACTCTCTGTAGCTTTCCTTACAAAGCTAGTTAAACATTGTTGGTATTTGTGTGTGAAGCCAAACAAATCTTTTTCCCTTTGGGTTTTTTTTTTTTTTGGACGGGAACAGATGTGCTTTTCTGCTCTCTTCACACCTACATATTCAAATATTTTAAAAATAGCTTCTTTCATGTACCTTTTACTTCCCACCAGCAGATACTGAGGCAAGCATCTGAAGGTTCTTGCCATCCTGTATGTTTACGCGGAGCTTCTGGAAGAACAAAGCAGCCGAGTCTTCTCTTCTTTCGCCAGAAGGGGTGGCTATGCACCTGCTACATTCACAGCCTTCCCAGAAAGCAAAGGCCGCAGAAATTGGAAACAAAGTGAAGCCCTATAAGCTGATTTCCTTTTGCTTCCCTCTCTCTTAATTTTTAGCTGGCCCTATTGAGGACCGAGGACGAGAAGAAGTCCATCAGATTGAGTACGGATGGCTCTTTTTTCAGCATGAAGGTGATTGGGGCTCCTTTCTACTCAAGACTGCAATTTTTAAAAAGACAACATGAAAACGTGTGCCTGGTCCCCAAGCAGTGACTTTGAATTTTTCCTTCTTGCTTTTATCCTAATGTACATACTTTCCCACATGGACGCTTTCTTTATCCAATCTTTTTCCTGTTTTCTGTCTTTTTTCCCCTAATATAATTAAGCTGTGTTATTTTCGGCAACAGGTCTTTGCCGTGCTTTCCTTCACTACGGGCATTTGCGCGTGCCTTCTTTGATCGGGGAATTGTAACACGAAATTCAGAAAAATGCGCATTTTAAAGGACAGCTGCACTTTGGTCCATGTGTTGATTTAGAAAAATGCAAATGAGGAACATCTTATTTTATCCTTATTATGGTTGAAATAAATTAGGCAGAAATTTCACCCTCAACCTTTTTTTCTTTATTCTTCTTTAATAGGTAGATGTCTCCACGTCCCCAATTTCCATAGACATGAAAAGACAGGTTATATGTTATAAATGTCTCAATTTAGTTTAGTTTTATCCCACTTTTCATCTGACAAAGTTTTCAGACTGGCTTGTATATCCCCAGAGTAATCAATAAAAGCAATATATAAAACACAGAGCAGGTAGTCATAATCACAGGCCATATCATAGCCATTAAGATGTTTTTTAGAATCCAATTTACAATAAATACAGCATTAGAATATTTGCCTTAAGCAAATATATTTTTCATCCGGCAGTGAAATAAAATGGAAAGCTGAACGCAACCTCGGTGGGTGAGGAGACCCATAAATTGGAGCAGTGCAACCATGGGACTTTATGGGTGTGTCCCAGAACTGGTGAGCTTTAGCATAGCATAGCATAGCATAGCATAGCATAGCATAGCATAGCATAGCATAGCATAGTCACTTGGAAGCTGTTTGCTTAAGCTTCAGCCTGAGTAGATGCAAGCCAAAATGGGTTTATGCAGAAACAAACTGGGCATAAACTGACTGGAACACTAGAGGACTTCAGTAGCAAAGACTTGAGAGTTGGTGTTAACTGTCATAGCTTCCCAGTTTTGCAGTCATGTTTAATTTTTTAAAAATCACAGGACAGTTTATGACATCAGCCAACAGAAACTGTTGAAATGGAGCCTTCTGCTGAAGATCAAAATAGCACAACTCACTGAGCAGTGTTAGTACTACCTGTCAACATGTTTCCAAGGTTGGAGATACAAGTCCTTTTCACCCCCCACTTTATGATGCAGAGGGTTGAGTTTGTGGTCTTTATGTTCATCAGTTATCCAAGCATCAATGCTCTAGTTGACCCCATGTTGCTGCAGTGATACATGGGTATTCAGAGAAGGGTTGGGGAGGGGGACAGGGGATGTCATGTGTGAATGAGGGAATTTGCATCATTGATGCATGAGGTTGACAAAAATTAAATAATTTGTATGATTGGCATGGTGATGATGGTGACATCACGGTGGCTTTCACCCAATACCTACCAAGTGACATTTTTCTTTTGGTAACCTCTGCACGTTTTGTGTGAACGCATGAGAAACAAACAGGATGTACAATTGTAGGCACGTTGCTACTAAGTACGAGGTTCTGGCTGGCATGGAAGCCAACGTGCCTGTAGTTGCACCTGGGACAGCTTCTGTTCTCTGGGCATTCACATGGGATATCTGCAGAAAGCCAACATCCCTTGAAAGACAGCACCATTTGATGAGAAGACAGAGTCCTCCAGAGCATTCACATGGGCAGTGTTCCAGGAATTCTATGTCTGAATAGAACTGTGATCAGAATTTGTACACTTTGAACCATATTTGACCCTGAAAGCCTTAGGCTCAACCACCAAACGATGTCGTGAAACCTTGTTAAACTCATAGGTAATGGTCATATTAACTGAGTTTATTTCATTTGATTTTAATTAGATTTTCATTCTCATCACCTGCTCTTTGGAGTGTAGCCTACAACCCACAACTCAAAAGCCAAGTGTGTCTGCCAACATATTTTAACCAGGGTTACTACAATTTTATCATATATATGGATTCGTTTTTCCATAGACTGTGTGCTTTGCACCATATATTTGTGCAAACATATGAATGGACATGTATGGAAGATGGATTAAATGAGATCCATTCAAAGCAAACCATAAAGATAGAATGTTTGTTCTAGTAGATGCTAAATTTTGCAGCGCATGGTAAAATACCAGAAGGAAGATCTTCAAGAAGACACCACAAGGGATAGTTTTCCAAACAAGAGACAGTTCGCATGTGAAAAAGATGAGGTAGTAACAATCAAAGGTGTAAGTACCAGGAGGCATGAGAAGAGGACCAACTGGCCAAGCTTTGTTGGAAATCATAAAAACAGACAGGAGCTGCAATACTTAGGAGCCATCATGTACTGTTGAATGAAGAAGTATCATACATGGTGACTGTCCTACCTTGATTCTTCTGGAACTCAAACCTAGTGAGTTATCAAATCTTGGATAACTAGATTTTGAGTTTGTGTGTGTGTGTGTGTGTGTGTGTGTGAGAGAGAGAGAGAGAGAGAGAGGGGACCAATATAATACATCAAAAGTACTCAAAAATTGAATAAAAGTGGGAGGGAAGAGATATCAACAGTGTTACTTATGCTGAGTGACATTGAGACTAGAGTGGGTCTGACTAGTTGATTGCTTATACCCAGCTTAGGGGAATGACCCCGTCTTCCAAACTCTGTTGTACTTCAGCCAAGGGTTAACAAATGTTCTCTTGTTGTTGAATAGGCAGGAGCATCTCATGGGTTTGGAGGAAATGTCCTTGGCTTTGCCAAGAAATTGGATGCACAATTTATCCTAGACAGATGCAGGTGAAAAGCCAATTATTTTGGGGGGGAAAAATAGCAGATGGATAACTCTCCCTACTATCTGACCTTAAGCGGGTCCCCAGCGGATAGCTGTCACCTGTGACTGACAGAATTACACTGAGCCTGGGAATTGCCAGCAAGGGTTCTGTTTACTCACCTGATCCTGCCTGCAGTTAGCTGGCAAAAGTCCAGGCGTGGAACATCTGTTCCTTTTTAAATGACAAGCATTATTCATCCGAATCCATTTTGGATCTGGGCCTTGTAACAGCAAGACAAACAGTGATTCCTCCCCAACCTTTTTTTTTTTCAACTGTGATGAATGGAAACATAGCAAAAGTTGAGAAGTTGTTGAAGCTTGCAGAAAAAGAATTAAAAAATGTAACATTACACAAAGGAAAGAAAAAAAAAACATGGCCAGTTTCTACTGAAGTCCCTGAACAATCATGTTAGGAAGTTGTGCATGTCGGTTAAAACTTCAGGAAGTTCTACAGAACATAGGAAGATCTTTCCTGGATGAAACAGACCAAAACTTGGTTTTTACCTTCTGTTTATCATAATGGCCAACTAGATATTTCTGAAAAGCTCATAAAGCAGGATTTGAATGCAAGAGTTTCAGCAACAGAAGTAGATCATTGCTCTGAGTCAACGGGTATCATTAGGGTTACCACATCTGGACTGTGAAAATGCACACTATCAATAGATGGTAGCAAAGAGCTACAGAGAATTCTACTTCTTTGCTGTCATCTAGTGATGATCTAGACCGGTGTTTCTCAACCTTGGGACCTTTAAGATGTGTGGACTTCAACTCCCAGAATTCCCCAGCCAGCATGGCTGGCTGGGGAATTCTGGGAGTTGAAGTCCACACATCTTAAAGGTCCCAAGGTTGAGAAACAGTGATCTAGACCTTTCTGGCCCAGGTCTGGTGGCTGTAGATACCATGACCAACTTGTACTGATAGATTTTACCTACCTCATGAATGTATGCTTCATTAAAGGCAGCTTAACTATCAGCCATCTGTTCAACCTTGGCCAGGAAATCCTACAGATTCATTAGGGGTTGACTAAAGAAGCCCTCTCATCAGTCTTAAAAGTAGAGTCTGCACTCTCAGTGGTGGGGACTGGCTCAAACATCCTCTCTCTACCCATCTGCAACTCACATAGATGGGGCAGATTTGGGGAATTGATTTAGGAGAATGAGTCCCTTGGAAATGAAAAGTTCACTAGCTATTAAGGAAAGAAAGGACCTGCTCCCTGATCTACAAGGACATCCTGTTGTGTTCTGATGCCAATTTCCAGTTGACACTTTAATTTCAGTCCATGGCAATCGCCATTTCATAAAAAGAAGATTGCATGTAAAACGTTAGCCTGTTGGTCTTTTGGTTGCTTACGCTGATTTGCAGCATCTCTTCAAAATCTTAGGAAATGCTTTACAACCTGGAGATTCTGGAGATGGAACTTGGGCATTCTTCATGAGATGTATGCCACTAAGCTATTGTTTGTATTCATAGCTACATTTCTATCCCGCTTAGTCTCTTCCTCAAGGGTGTATTGTTTTTTACAATGTTCTCTCTTCTGCTTCTTTGATTGCTTACAATCACCTTGTGTGGCAGTTTGTGCAAAGAAAACTAGAGAGGCCTTGGCAACTGGAGTGTCTCCTGAACAATTACTCTCACCACTGTGCTCTTTTCTCCCAACTTGATGACCTCTAGATATATTGAGATTACAGTGCCCAGAATCTCTGATGAGCGTTCTTTGTAGATGATTGCCTCTCTGCCCAGAAAATGTAGAACAATCTAAAAGAGAAACTATCATGCTAATTATGAAAAGTCACCTTCAGAACAAGAGTCCTCTCCTGATCAGAGCTCCAAAAGCCCACTAAATGACAGCAACAACAAGACTCTTCATTTTTTCCTCCCATCTAGAGGTACTTTAGATGTTTGCACCCCATATCTAGTAACCCTCGGTATCCCCTGTCTATCACTATGCTTTTCTTTATATATTTGTTTGATTTCTATCCTGGCTTACCTCCAGGACTCAAGGCAGCATTTACAGCATTTTTCTCCTCCATTTTTTCCCCACCACAACAATCCTCTGGGGTAGGTTGGGCAGAAAGAGGTGGTGTGTGTGTGTGTGTGCTAAACTGATCCTCCCCAGTTCTAATCCAACATTTTAATTCTTCCACCACACTGGATCTCAAAAAAAATATTCTCATTTTTTTTTCCTACTGGAAGAGCTTGCTTTTTCCCCCTTAGAACAATATGGGCTAAACAATAAAAATCAGGAATGTTTGCAGAAGGAAGGAGTCTGCTCCTCTCTTTTGCCAGCTGATAGAGAGTTGCATTTTGCATTTTATATAAAAATGGGAAGACTCTTTTAAAGGTTGTGGTTTATGTGCTTTTTGGCCTGTAGGTCTCTGCTCTTCCGAGAAGTTCCCTTGTGTTTCTGCAAAGGTGTTCAGTTCTTGGTCCATGATGAGTCCCCTGATTGCTACAACATTGGCAGACAGTCGCTGCTCCCCAGCAAAAAAATTGCCCAGCAATTGGGGGACAGAATCAATTTGAGAAGTCTCCTTTGAACCTGTGCTTATCTTTTCGGTTCCTTAAGACAGGTCTGGGATCTTTCCTCACTGCTTTCGAAGTTTGCTTTTTGAGGTTCAAGGAAGGTCAAAAGCCACTTATTATCCATCACTGCTCCTTTCACTGCATGGTACCGAGTGCCCTGGAAATACAACTTAATTGACAAATGGAAGTGAGCTGGACAAAAGAATCAAAGAATCTGGAAATGAAGCTTAGCTTCAGATCCAGCTGCGAGAGAAAGGAAATAATTCAGCATAACCAGGTGAATAACACCCACTCACTTGTTGTCTATAGAGGCAGTGGGGTGATGGATGCAAGGGGAAAAATGGCATTATTGATACAAAGATAGAAACCAAGGGGGGAAAAAAAAGCTTTGGAAGGAGCACGGAAGCCATAAAAATGTGGCATCTTTGGCTTATCAATTGGGTGGGAAAATGTTTTTGGGCTAAGAACGTTTAAAAAAAATAATTGTATTTATTAAAACATTTGAAGGACAGAATAAATAGCTGCAAAAAAGGAGAAAACAGAAAAAAAAAGAAATGGAGTGGATAAAGAATAAAATATCAGCAAACACACAGGGAGCTTACAATTATCATAAACTTTGAAGTTCATTATGTCATTAATTGACTGACTGTATAGCACTAAGTTCATTATGTCACTTAAAAAAAACCCTAGAAATCTCTATGAACATGATATTAATATTTCCACTATATATCATTATCCCAAAGATAAATGCACACAATCGTGTTAAGGAAAAAGAAAAAAAGAAATGAATAAAAAATTAAAAAGAGAAACAAAAATCAGTTGAAAAATAATACTGAAAAATTACATCGTTTTAAATTCCCTCCTATTGTATCTGACTGGTAATTATATCAACAAGTTTATTGAAATTATTTCTGATTACAGTCCTTATGCTGATTATTTCCCTCTTAAAGCCGTACCAAAGAGGCTTCTGAAATTGTCTTTATGATTACCCTTTTTGTATCCAAGAAGACTTCCAGCACAAATGGGATTTTCCATTTATATCTTAATTGTTTAGTTTTTAATAACGTTGTTGGAGATGCAGATTTTTTTTGGGGGGGGCTAAGAACATTTTGTCTACTCCATACTGAGTTATGAAATGGTTTAGAGTGGAGCAGGCCTGAGATGTAGTTAAATAATAATAGTGAAAAACCAGCAGATACAACTTACAACAGACAATAACACAATCAGGATGTAGTTAAGAGTTCAGGTTAACAAGGTCCAGTTTCAGAACCCAAAAGATATCCATCCGTGTAATGGTAGGGAAGATATGTAGCTCAAGGTTGGAGTGTTGGATTGTAGAGGTCAACACATTTATGTAGACCCATCTGTGGACCATTCCAAAGAAATACCTAAAAGTCAAACAGAGGGAGAACAGTGTGATCACAAAAACATTTCCCAGTTATATAACTGTTAACTGTTAATAATTACACAACTGTTAACAAACATCTACAAAAGCAAGAGATGGTATCTCATCAGTATAAGAATCAGATCATGACATGTCAAGTTACACTGAAAACCAGAAACCCTAACTGCACAGCCCACCCAACCCCATACAAAATTGGTGGGACAGGCAACTATATATTCCACAACAAACCAACACATCTCATTTTTCCAAGATCAGAGCACTAAGAATGTTACCTGGGTAAAGAAACATCTGTAAATCAAAAACCAGCCTCCGAGAAGCCCTACAACGCAGCACAGTGTCAGATCCAGGGAGAGATCAGAAGTTTTAGATACTTATACAAATCAAGATGTTAAGTAGCTTCCACCTAACACAGCTAACGCCAATGAAAGGTGACCACAGAACCTGGGCCAACTCAGCCATAATGTCCTATGATAACAGATAATTGTTTCCAAGCAATCTGGGTTTCCTTGATCTCTCTGCCCCTGGCCCCAGTGCAGCTGTTACCTCCCCAAATGTTACATACGGTCCTTACCTACATTTCATTGCTTTTAGTCTAATGATGGCCACAGGCTTAATAGGCCTTCAGAAATACACATTGTTTTGTTTTCTAGAAAACTATGATGGAGGAATAATATAATGGAGTGGCTGGAATCCACACTGCAGCCTTTGCTGCAGCTGTCACCTCTCATTTCTAAAAGCCATCTGAGAGAGTGGCTATTTTGGTTCTATATCAGCCACTGATGGTGCCTTCTTGATTCTTACTGCATATGTCCTTTTGAACCCACCTCAATAAATTTCATGGGTTGGCTCCAAGTTCTCTTATTGCAAGAGTAAATGCTTGCCTTCATCTCAGTTCTCTAGTCTATATTTCCAGATAAATTCATTTACTAGAATATTTGGAGTCCCACGTTTCCTGAAACCTTCAGAACTGACACCCAACAGAGCTGATAAAATGTGTTTCTCTTGCAAATTGGAGTCAGGAGGCGGACTGGCGTTCCCTCCACAGACTTCACGCTCCACTCCGCAAGTGCAGCGCCCTGCAACACTCAATTCTTTTGTGCCTTGTTTGCTTTCCTCCCAAACCCACAGACAAAAGAGACGGTGGCAGTCAAAGTAAATTGATTAGTTGAGGAAAATAGAACGTAAAAATGATTCAGAATTCACTTCCTGTTGGAAAGCAAACTGCACTTTGATGAGCCATGTGATTTGGTACATCGGGGCAGCAAATTGAAAATGCTATCAGAATAACAAGTAGGAAGAGAATTATAATGATCAAATGAGAGACAGAGTTCTCCCCCGTACGCTACTGGGCCGAGAAAAAAGTTGCTCACTGCGCATTTATTTGCAATTTTTTTCCTTGCTAGGGCTGCAGTGATTTAGGAGAAGCAGAGCAAATGTGAGGAATTTAGAGAGTAATCTGTTGTCCAGCTGGCAGCATCATTTTTCCTTCTTAGTCTGTTTCCAAGGTTTTCCATGAAGGTGGTCTGAAGAAGTGGGCTCTCTTGAAAGATGACTGTTGCTCTTTCTAATTCGGGTATGATCTGGAACACCCTTCTGGAACATCTCAATAGAAATGTCTGGATTTCTGCTGGGGATACTGATAGAAACAGGATATGGCAGGATGAGACCCAACATGAGTTACTGCTACCTTTGAAGGTATCTCGAATGGGGCGATGTGGTGGTGAAGGTGTTGGATTAGGACTGGAGACTCCCTGGGTGATTTAGGTCAGTCATTCTCTCTCAGCCCAGCGTACCTCATAGAATTCTTGTATGAATTTAATTTAATTTAATTTAATTTAATTTAATTTAATTTAATTGATTTCATTGCATATGGGTGCCCATTCCAGAAGACTCTAGATAAATGAAGAGAGATCCTCCTATGTAAGCTCTACCTTTACTAACCTTCTTCCTCCTCTCTTCTTCTTAGAGCTGGACAGGGGTGACTGGTTTAGGGGAGGCATTTGGGGGGGGGGGAACCATAAGAACAAGCTACATTTCCATCTCCCCTGCTTCTACCCAGCATCCAGGCTTCCTGATAGTTTGGCTCACAAAACCTACACTACAGTGTTGCATCAGCATGCCTACTGAGCCATGTGGGACAGAAGCCAGTGGCTCTGTTTCCCTTGGACCACTGGTTGTGGGTGTTGCCCACACACGGCCTGTCAGAGAGCCAGGGCCAAAGTATGTGGGGCATGGAGTGAACAACCTTCCTTTTTCTGTGGGGGCCATTATTGCTTGGCCCTTGAATTTCTGCAGGTTATTCAAGACACAGCTCTTGATGGTTAGTATGTTTTTGTCACTTTGCAATTTATTATTGTTATTGGTTGATAATTGATCTGCCTGTTTCTATAATATTAATTTTTACCATGGACATTTTGATTCTTGATGATATGCTGTGGATGTTTGTATTGTTGATGGTTACTCTAAACCACTGTGAGCCCTTATTGGATCAGGCAGTATCTAAATAGAGCAAACAAGCACCAATAACTTTGGAAATTGGCTCCTGAAAATAAAACAAGTTATTTCCATTGGAAAAAAAAATTGTTATATTTTGAGATCAGTCTGGGAAAGATGGTGCAATCATATGTATATCTACTAAATACAATTAATAGAATAATACTAATTTTGAAAACCACAACTCCTCTGTTGGCACACTAAAGTTATTCCAAAATAGAACTTCTTGGTGGAACACAATGTCCCATGGACAAAATTGTTGCAGTATGGTTGGTTAAAAATACTGGAACTGGGGAGGGAATATCATTCCTCTAATAAATGTCCCCATTTTCCCTCTTATCTTCGTTGCCTCAACCACTTTTCATTTGAAAGCAATGCAAGTTTAATTAATTGCAATCAAAACCTTCAAAGGCACCGCCAAGATGAAAGTTGCTTCTAATTGCCATATTATGATGTCAGCTTAACGACACGCCAGTTCCTCCAAATGGATTTTATTGGAATTTTAAGATGAGGAATTAATTGAGCGAGCGTGCTATTCAGTTTTCCACCTTAAAATAGCAAGTGACAAAAAAAGGGGGTGGGAACAGGGGAAGGGGGATTCAATGAACTATGGAAAAATAATGAGAGGGAGAGAAGGCATATTATGATCAAGATAGATTGGGCAATGAAAAATAGTCCAATAGGAGTCTTCTGCAGTGTGTTGGCTTCTCCCATGATAGCTTTGTCCAATGCATCTCGAGGTTAATTGGAAGAAATTAAGGTTAAGACTTCTTTTCCTTTAGATTGTTTTTAATCCTGGCTACCTCTATTGCAGGAGTGAATCAAGAAGAGCATTACCTCTATCCTCAAGATCTCCAACATCTGCCATCATTCCCTCAAGGACATATTTTATGTGTTAATTGCTTGCTCCTGTCCTTAAAACTTTCTGCTAGAAATTGTGACCCTTGGAGACCTGCAAGAAGAGGTGTTAAGAGAGGCAATCCATTTGGCACAATGTGGTGTTCATAGTTGCAAGGAGGTCTTCTATATGGGATAATGTCCTTTATTCCTCAGTGGCAGGAAAGCAGTTCCTATCTGGAGCATGTCCGTTGACTATATCACAGCAGAATCACTAGCAGGGTGTTCAGTTCTTAGATATGGTATATTTTGGAAAAGACATGCACTGACTATTTCATAAATGGACCTCCTCAATGTAGAGCTTCCACTGCTGTACTGTGCTATATGGGGGAGGCAAGCTGCCTTGAAAAATACTGGGAAATTCCAGTGGCCTGGAACGCTGTTGTTCAAAGTTCGATTGGAGCTGGTGGTACAGATGTGGCTTCCATGATGAACTGGTCCCAAATGGGAGAGATGGTGGAGAGGCTGGGAAAGGAATGGAAGGAAGATTAGATATTAACAGTCAAGAGATAGTTGGAAAGTCAATTGAGAGCTGAATGGCAACTCAGCCCAGATGGTGAGAAACCAGGGAAGAAGAGAGACTCCAGTTTGATTAATGTAGAAAAGAGGGTAGGGACTTCTGCTCTTAAAGTTTGCAAAATTCTGAATTGAGCCCAGACGAGCATGAAAATCTGTGTAGCTCTTGCTTCCTTGATCTTGCTCCAATTGTGTGGGGTTTAACAATTAAGAGTTATCTGTGTCATGTGTATGCACATCAGAGAGAGAGTGGTCATGAGAGTGGTCAACCCATGAGAGAGTGGTCCAAATAGTCAAGATGGCAGCCATGATGGTGCCAATGAAGCCCCACCCCTTTCTTACATGCACTGCACATGTGTTACCCATGAAAAAGGGGTAGGGCTTTGATTGCACGGTCACGGCTGCCATTATGACTTTTTTGACCCTACTCCCATGGACCCCTCTATGTGAGCATTATCCTGTTGTCTTCATGCTATTTTTAATTCTACATTCTGGTATTTTTCAGGTGGTGGATGTTGGTATCCTTAAGACACATTCAGAACGTATTGACATTTTTGATCTGTATTGGTCTCCCATCCAAAAACAAACCAAGTCTGTTGCTGCTTGGCTTGCTGAAATCAACCAAGGTTGGATAACTACTGTCAGCTAATGATGCACCTATGAAACAGAGTTCAATAAAATTGATTGGAACTAATCTCATTATGGGATGACTAGGCTATCTCTCTAGCTGGCTATCTGTGTGTGTCGCTGCATAAAATTATGATACGCAGGACAGACAGTTTTCCTCGCTGCAACTCACTCTTGCTACCGCTCTCTCTTGCAAATGAATGCTGTGAGGTTTTGCAAACATAATATGTGACAATCTCTCGTTTACCTTGCTCTGGTTGATTGAGGTAATTGTATGTTACACAACTGGGGATTAATTATCCCCATTTAAACTTCAGGATCATCAGGAATCGTATCTTGAGGTGAACACCACAAGAACAAAAGTAAAATATGCCCTGTGGAACAGCTTACCAGTGAGGTGGGGGCTGCCCCCACACTCCTGGCCTTCCGAAAAAGTGTGAAAACCCAGCTATGCCGGATGGCCTGGGGGCCAGATGGGGGCTCGCATTGTTGGAATTGGCTGGTGGGATGATCGATACTCCTTCCCCCATCATCTTGAATTGCATATTGCCTTTTTATATAGAATTGTTATTAGTTATTTTAATATGGATATTGATACTTTTATTGTTTTTACTCTTTTGGATTTTAATTGTAAGCTGTCCAGAGTCTCCCTCTGGGGGAGATGGGCGGCATATAAATTGAATGAATGAATGAATGAATGAATGAATAAACAAATAAATAAAATATGCCTTTAGGACGGTATCAAATACTTAACGATTTTTGGAAGAAGTTTCAACAATTATATACTTCTTTTCTTTCTTTCTTTCTTTTTTTTGGGGTGGGGGAGACAGCCAAGGACATCCACAGGATAGGTCAAGCAAGTCAAGATGGCAGCTGTGACTGTGTGGTCAAAGTCCTGCCCCCTTTTTTATATGCTTTGCTTCCATTGCACAGTCACGGCTGGCATCTTGACCTTTTTGACCTCCTCAGAAGTCTCTGCAATGAATATATAGTTGGGACTGCCTGTCTCTCATGCACACAAATGTTTCTCAAGGGTGAACTTCCTTTGGGAACACAAGCTTGGTCAGAACTCAGTCATACAACTGTTTTATGCATTCCAGAAAAGTAAATTACAACAGTTGATTTTGGGGTTGAATATCCAAGATGACTCAAAATAGGTAAATAGACATACACAATTCTAGCTTCAAGATTGGAGATGAAGTGAGGTGAGATGGAATGAGAAAAAGAAATTATTTTCAACTCCTTTACAGTTTTGACCCATTCCAGTTTCCTCAATCTTATAGAATTACCATCTTTATACGGCTTGATGTCAGTCAGATGAAGCTGGCGTGAAAATGCAAACATGCAAATCAGGGCAACATGTTTGATTGCTTCAGTCAACCTCTGAATATGAATGAGCAATCCAGGGGGACACGGAGGCAGATTAATTCAAATGGTGTTTATTTACATTCAGATGAGATAAGCGAGCTGTCACTTCGTAGCCTTTCTCATGATTGCAAATCCCACATGTCCCGGGACATCAAAATGGGGTTGAGCCAGAAATGTGGCCAGCTGGGTGTAGCTGAATCAGGCCTGGGACTTCCATGAGTTGGAGTGGGATAGCCCCCAGCTTGAGGAACAATAAAGAGGCAACACATGAAATGTTTTACAGTCTTGATGGAGCACCATTTGGCTTCTCATCTAGGATATTGGGCCCTATAAACAAAGGTTTCCCCATGTTGCGCCTCTAGCAGTTGCCTCTGGATCTTGAGAGTTTGTTATGGGTGCTCCCGGACAATGGATCAATGAAGGAGCTCAGGAAAATCTTTCCCAGTCTAAATGATCTGCATGTGTCTGGACCATCATTTCTGAATGTTGGCCATGTTGGCTGGGGAATTATGGGAAGTGGCATTCATACCTTTGGAACCCTAACCCTAACCCTAACCCTAACCCTAACCCTAACCCTAACCCTAACCCTAACCCTAACCCTAACCCTAACCCTAACCCTAACCCTAACCCTAACCCTAACCCTAACCCTAACCCTAACCCTAACCCTAACCCTAACCCTAACCCTAACCCTGGGTTTTGATGGCAGGGCACGAGGAAACAAGTTTCCATCTTTCACCTCTTCTAGTTTACTGTAAATCTCTTCAGCTCTTCCTTTCTTTTCCCTGTCCTTGTCATGGCCACCATGTATTCAGAGGACTTGGACACCAATGAGCCTGTTCTGGAACCGCAGGAAGGAGCAAGTAATCAAGCACCTAAGGCTGACTCCACTTGGGATCATCTGGAGCTGCTGTGCCTACCAGGCATATCCACAAGGTATGGTCAAAATAGTCACGTTGGCCACAATGGTGCGATCAAAGCTCTGCCTGTTGCCCCAGTGCCTGTAGACCCATGATGAGGATCCTAATCTCAGGCATCATTCAGTCCCCAGGTGCACTGCTGAGCACAGCCAAGGGAGGCCCAGCCTTAATGAGGGTCCACTGGTTCAAGATAGGGCCATCTCCCCAACTACAACCCACTGGGAACAACTGTCTTAATCTGGACTCAGTGTGCCTGAAGTCTTAAATCTCTTGTCCCTTGAAACTGTCACTCAGAAACCAGATCCATGAATGGCTAGCCCTTTAGACCATGACTTGACAATGATTCTGCCCACCAGTTTGGGCTTGCTTGCAGGCAAGCCCAAGCAGGTTTGGGATTTTGCTAACATGTATACTAATTGTGTACATGCTCTGCTGGTCATTGCCTGTGCTTTTCATACGCACACACACACACACAAACACACACACATCATGGATGACTTTGGTGGGCTACATTCCATCATGGATAATCTACAGAGATGGGTTGGACCACCCATTCCTCTTTATGCTTAAAACCTTTCCTTTCTTTCTTATCCTAACCCCCTTTTTCTCTCTTTCTGGCATTCTGGTCCTTGTATTTCCCTCTTCCTCTGTTAATAAGAGATCACTCTTGCTAGAGGTCTGGATGAATCTCTTGCAGAGGGTTTTTGAAATTAGATTGAGGGTTGTGTGAAATTTAGTCAAGCTTAACTTCTCATCTCTGTTTAACTTTCTTGACTTAAGATCACCATATAGCTATATCGCAGAGGGCTTCTCCCAGTGTTCCCAAGGACTATCAAAGTGATTTCACACAAAGAAAGGAGTATAATGACACCACCAAGTTTCTAAACTGAAACCTTCTGCTCTCCCCTGATTTTCTGGCAATACTTGGCAGAATAACAATAGCTTGCTCACCCTAACAGAAGAGAGGAACAGCAAATGCCACTTTTATATCTCTGTTTATAAGCCCTGCCACATCTGTACATATGTAAACACTCCATGGTTCCATTTAGGAATCAATGACCCAAGGCTTCAGGCTATCATGAAACAGCTGGAAAGAGAGGATACCAATTAATCTGTTGACAGATTTGTTGTTTAAATATTAACAGGATTGTGAAAGCAAATGTTGGCAGTTGTCTAGGATTTCTTTTGGGAACTGCAAGGCATCCAAAGGAGAAATTTGATTTGGGCTTCACCAATATTTCATTTGTATCTAATTAAATTAAACACACACACAAACACACAAATTAGAACATACAGTAAGATTAGACCTGCTGAACTGGGCCAAGGTCCATCTTAATCCAGCTTGTTGTTTCTCACAATGGCCAGGCAGATTTGAGATGCTCACAAATGAGTGGTGGAGGCATAACTCACATTATTGTTTCTCTACAACTAGTATTTGCACCCATTTTGCTCTCAACTTGGAGGTTAAATGATGTCTTCAAAACTCATAACTACCCCTTGTTAGAACTGTCACCCCATGAATTCATCCAGTCCCCTTTTAAATCAGTTATCCACATTATCAACCATTTCCACATCCTATGGTAATGAATTCCACATCTGTAGTCCTAATGCAGATCTTTGAGGACTTCCACTTCTTGCCATCCTTTGCTGAGAAAATTACCCATTTATGCCTGCTTTTTGCTTTCTGTTTTTTAACCAGTTAGCATCCATAAAAGCCTTTTATGGTCCTCTTAACCCACAACTGCTAAATTTACTCAGGAATTTTGCCAAAAGTGTTTAGAAAGCCCAAGTATACAATGCTAACAGGATCATCTCCATCTCCACCACGTTCTTCTCAAACTCCACAAGGTTGCTGAGGTAGCATTTAACTCAACTGATTTTCCTTCAGTGAAGCTTGTTCCTCTACAGACACTTTATTGCTTATTTCCCTTTCTACTAATTTGCCCAGTTAACAAGCTGGCCTATAATTTCCCTCACCTCCCTGGATCCCTTTTTCAAAAACTGGAGTCACACTGGCTACCTTCTGGCATGCCCCAATTGAGGGACAAGGTATACCTTTTTCTTAGGGAGTCAGAAATTTCACATTTGATGTCTTTGAGAATCCTTGGTTGGATGCCATCAGGACCTGGCGATATGTCACAGTCAAGATGTCCTACCACATCTTCTCTTGATACTTCCAGTTGCCTTAATTCTTCCAAGTCCCTTCTTGACAAAGTCAGCATGGGCTCAGGTATCTATCCAATATCTTCTGTAGGGAAGACAGAGGCAAAGAGTTCATTAAGTTTCTCTGCAATTTCCCTGTCCTGCTTGAGAATCCCTTTTGTTCTGAATGGCCCAATTGCTCCATTGCCCATATATTTGTTTTGCTTCAAATACATTTAGAGAAGTTCTCATTTATCCCTTACGTTTTTGGATAGGTTTTTTTTTTTGCTACATTTTTGCTTTTTTTTTTTTTTCCCATTCCTTATTGTCACCTTGCATTTTCTCTGCTGGCATTTTCTCTTCTTTCTGCTTTCCTCATTAAGAAAGACTTCCCATCTCCTGAAGGAATCCTTAACTTTTATACCTTCCTGGATGCTCCTAGAAACCCATGCTGGTTTCTTGGATTTGCTTTGCTTTTCCTTACATGGTGGAATTTATCCTCACTGAAGTTCAATTAAGTTTTAAATAACCTCAGGGCATTATGGAGTGGTTACAGAATGACAGAGAAAGCAATGCAGATATGTAAGCTTTGAAGGCAATATTCAGTGTGATTTGGGACAAAGGTAATATGAATTCATAGGAAAGAAATCTCCTGGTTGATTCATTCGAAGGAATGGTTAATGGAAAAGATCTTACTTATTTTTTTTGCTTGTTTTAGTTGGTTTTTCTATCTTTTAATGCATTTATTGATTGTTTTTAGCCTAGTTGTACACCGCCCAGAGTTGCCTGCTGGCGGGATGGGCAGCTATCTGAATTATATAAATAAATAAAAATAAATACATTTAGCTGAAATGCACCTCGGTGGAACCACTCATGCGTCGCCTGCAGAAATTCAAGATTTAAGTTCTGGAATCTCCAGGAATGCACTAAAAAAAATAACAATCAAATCCTTTGGAATCTCATTGCCAATCCAGTAGAAAGAATTAAGCTTGATAACCTGAATAGTCAGATTCAAGAAAAGGTTGCTTCAACGTCCAAGATACTTACTGTGTTATATCCAACATTTGATAAGGAAAAAAATAAAAAAAGCTTTCCTTGTACTGCTAGCCGTAATGTCGCCTTAGAAATGCACCTCTTTTAATAAATCACACAGAAAAACATCATTGCAGGTTTTAAATCAAATGCTTCAGGATTGCTGGTAAGAGACCAGAGGCTCTTTAATAACAGGAAAAATGCAGAGATCTCTCTAGGCTTTAAGCCAATTTGCCTGAAGAAATATCCTACTGCCATATTAATTCCAAGGCTGCTGGTTGCCTTGCACTGCAGGATTAATATTAACTCAGGGAAGTTGCAGTAAATAACAGGAGACGTCCACATTCCTTAAGTCTTACAATGCCGGTGGAAGAACCCTAATGACAATCTGAATCACTCTGTACCGAGGTAATCATTGTTCATAAGTACAATTAAGCCATTTCTTTGAAAAAGGAATTAGGTCTTACACTGTCCCTTGACAGAGGAGATGAAATTACAGGAGGGAGCAGATGAAATGAGCTATTACATATATTTTTCCCCCCAAGACCCAGTTTGCTAAAGCAATTTCTAGGGTTAAATGACATTTGCCGGTCTATTCATAGGTTCCCTGACTTAACTTGGGGCTTTTCAGAGAATAGAATTGCACTTGTTTGGGTTTTATCTGGCAGATAAAATCGCCTGGAGGCCAGGTGTGGTGCAGGTCCTTTGAAGATGCCCGGGGAGCAGACTTACCCAGTGATCTGGGAACAGTTTGATCCTGTTGGGCCTAAGGAAGTGGACAGGGTCCTTGGGTCTGTAAGTGCTGCCACCTTTATATTAGATCCATGCCCCTCCTGGTTGGGCAAGGCCACCAGGGAGTGACATGTGGGTGGGTCCTAGTGATGGTGAATTCATCCTTGGTGGAGGGGGTGGCACCATTTAAGGAGTTGCTGGTTTGCCCTCTCCTTAAGAAGCCATCGCTTGACCCCACCATTCTGGATAATTTTCGTCAAGACTCTCACTTCCCCTTCTTGGGGAAATTGATAGAAAAGGTGGTGGTGCTATAGCTCCAGAGGATCCTGGATGAAACGGATTATCTGGACCCCTTTCAGTTGGGTTTCAGGCCCAGATATGGGAGACAAACGGCATTGGTCGCACTTTTAGATGATCTCTGGTGGGAGCGGGATGAGGGTAGCGCATCCATCTTGAGTTCTCAGCAGCTTTCAATACCATTGACCATGGTATCCTTTTGGGTCGACTTAGAGAGTTGGGAGTGGGCAACACAGTCTTGTGCTGGTTCCCCTCCTTCCTCTGAGGCTGGTCCCAGTCGGTGTTGATAGGGACTGAGAGGTCCAACCCCACAGCCCCTGTTGTGGGGGGTGCCACAATGCTCAGTGCTTTCTCCACTCCTTTTAAACATCTACATGAAGGTGCTGGGTGAGATCACCCATCACCATGGGATGAGGTATCATCAGTATGCTGATGATACTCAGTTCTACATCTCCTTCCCAGGTGAATTAAGTGGTGCTGTGAATGTTCTTTTGTGGTGCCTGGAAGCTGTGGGGATCTGGATGAGGAACAATAGTCTTCAACTGAATCTTGGCAAGACAGAGTGGCTCTGTGTTTGGGGCTCTCCCGTATCTGGGTTCTTACTATCTTTGGTTCTGGATGGGGTGGCACTGCCCCAGACAGACCCGGTGCGCAATCTGGGAGTCCTCCTGGACTCACGACTCCTGCTCAAAGAGCAGGTGGTAGCCATGGCTAGGAGGGCCTTCACTCAACTTCATGTTGTATGCCAGTTCCACCCTTTCCTGGATCCGGTGGACTTCTCTCAGTAACCCATGCCCTGGTCACCTCCCATATGGACTATTGGAATGTGCTCTACATGGGGTTACCCTTGAAAAGTATTTGGAAGCTGCAGCTGGTGCAGAATGTGGTGGCACAGGACTGCACATGTAACACCACTGCTGCACAAGCTGCATTGGCTGCTGGTCTGCTTCCAGGTCCAATTCAAGGTGTTGATTATGACCTTTAAAGCCCTTCATGGCATGGACCCAGGTTACCTGAGGAACCATGTCATCCCAATCACATCAACCTGTTCCACCTGGCCTGGCAGGAAGGGTATGTTACAGACCCTATTGGCCAAAGAATTTTGACTAGCAGGGTCCAGAAGGAGAGCCTTTTCTACTGTGGCTCCCACCCTCTGGAACATCTTGCCCCCTGAGAGAAGATTGGCCCCCACTCTGTTGGCCTTCCAGAAGAGCGTTAAGACCTGGCTCTGTCAACTTGCCTGGGGACCTAATGGTGGTTCGCAGCACTGGAGGTGGTTGATAGACTGAGGATACTCTCTCCACCTTTTTAGTTTTAATACTTTTAGTTTTTAGCTTTAACTTTTTTAACTTTCAGCTTTGTATATTTTTGTAAAGATTTTATAGCTTTTTTAACTTGTAAACTGCCTACAGTCACTTATACAGTAAGATGGGTGGCATATAAATTTGATTACTAAATAAATAAATAAATTTTAGCTTCTGTAAATTGTGACATGTAGTGTTAGCCTGTGAGGTAATCTGGACAAGTAGCACATCCAGGAGTACTAGCTCTAACTTTATTGTAAGGTTACATTAACAGCATCTTACAAGTCTGAAAGTACAATCCTCCCCCCTCACCTTTACAGCCCAAGAAACTAGGGAGGCCCCCTTCTGAGATGTTTGCCATGCCCCCATTCCTGCTGCAGGCTCAGCTGCTGCCTACCTGACTGTTGCCTAGTCTGTAGTTCTTCCTCCTGCCTGTCAAGGTCATTCACAGATATCATTACACATAGATTCTGCCTTTATGGTGGATTTCTCCTCCTCGCCCCCCGTTTTCCACTTATTTAAGAAATGACTAGCTGTATTGATATGGATACACATTAAATATATTAGCTTTGGACAATGGATAATTATTCACATTTTCTCCCAGGGCCTGGAAACCTCCAGCAATGGACTTCCGTGGCATTATAATAGATGGTCATGATGGGAGATGCTGTTTAACACACCTGTTAAACAGACTTCACCTGTTTGGAGACAGCTGGTCTGGAACAATTACTTGTCATAAGATATTGTGAGAGCCTTAGAGACCTGGAACAGTAGAAAGATTTTCTAGAGGGGCTAGAACGCCTGACTCTCGGAGACACATAGAGGATCAGAAATTTTGAATATCTGACCCTGGATTTTGCAGTCCCATCTAAATGCTAATAACACCTATTTGTCATGGCCAGCTCAGACTCTGACGAGGAGACCGACAATGAGCAGCCAGTTCAGAGTTGCTGGATGAACTGCTACCTGAGGAACTGCAGATGGAGGAGGTGGGGCTGCTTGGTAACCAGGAGGCACAGCTGGTCTCTGAAGATGAGGAGTCTGAACTGCCACATGTCCCCCCCGCCCCGCCCAGTGGAAGGGCTTGCCATGCAGGGAGGAGAGCAGAGCAAAGGTGTTGTCAGCCTTACCAGGTGGACCAGACAGGAAATATTGACCAGATCAGCTAATTCTACTTTATTGTAAGGATATATTAACAGAATCTTTCAAGTCTGAAAGTACAATTTCCCCCCCATTTCTTTACTCCCTGAGAAATTAGGGAGCCTCTTGCCCTTCCCACTGTCCAGCTGCAGGCTATGCCGTCTCTTATCTGACTGTTCCCTAAGCAGCATCTCTGGGCCCCGTCTTCCAAGGTCTTTCCCACATATCATTACAGGCGCTCTGCAAGGCTCCTCGCAAGAAAGGAGACTCACCCTTCTAAATGAACAACACCAAGGCTGCTTCTATTTATTTTCTATTTAAGAAGAGCAGTCAGATCCAGCCTCTCCATTGGCAACAACTGTTCATTTGCCCAGACTCCATGTGCCTTGACTCCTGACTTGAACCCTCAGGACTCTGACTCTGGACCTGGAATGGCTGATGACCCTTCTACAGTGTCTGGACACTTGGACTTTGCCTGACCATTCTTGTGCCTGCTGTTTTGGATTTGGAATCCTCTCAAGGCAAGCTTGTTGGACTTTGGGAGACTTGTTTTCTCTAGTGTGTGTGCACGTTTGCACTCACATTTCCTTTGCCGCTTGTTTATTTGGTTCACAAACTTCTCAGTAAAGTTTGCAACCACCTCTATGTGTGTTTGTGGATGTGGGGCCTGAGACAGGACATCATTTTTCGTAAGTGGGCAGTTTGAAAGTGGACATGTGATTTAGCACACAGCTATGTCAGTCTGAACCACTGACCAAGCCCAATCTCTTTTTAGCGTTCCCCAGCTCTCAGAGAATAAGAATATAAACAGTAACATCTCCTCTTACATTAGAAATGGACAACCTCCCTGACTGTCTCTTGACCTGATATATGTCTATCGACAGAAGGCTGTGGGTGTTTCACAATAGTCATAAAATAAAATCCAGTATAAATCCCACCACCTATCAATCCCAAATCAACAAAATGGTGTAGATAAACAATAAATAATATCTGAATACAAAATAATAACCATAGTACAGGTAGTCCTCTTACTGACTGCAATTGGGACTGGCAACTCTGTCGCTAAGTGATGAAGTCATAAAGTGAAAAATCACGTGACCACACCAACTTACAATGTCATTTCCACTGTGGTCATTAAGCAAATCACCTGCAGTCATTAAGTGCAACATTGTGTGACTATGACTTGCAACCTCCTGTCGGCTTCCCCACTGACTTTGCTTGTCAGAAGCCAGCTGTGAAGATTGCAACTGGTGATCATGTGACTGTGGGACACTGCAATAGTCATAAATGCATGCTGGCTGCCAAGTGCCCGAGTCACAAATCACATGACCATGGGGACACTGCAACAGCCACAAGTTCGGGGACTGGACGTAAATCTACTTTTTCAGCGCCATCATAACTTCGAACGGTCACTGAATGAGCAGCTGGTAAGCATGCATGGACTTTGACTTAATAACCAGCCAGCCTAGATGCGAAGTTAGTTGATCAGTTTAACATGGTGCTAAAGAATAGAATAAATGAAGTCTGGATGGCAAATGGAAGAACCTTTTTAATAAGAAAAAGGGACCTGAAAACTACAGGCCAACGGCTTGTTTGCCTGCCATGTTCAAAATGCTTACTGTACATACTTGTGATAAGCTATTTTAGGTGCCAAAATGCACCTAAAAAATTGGGTTTGGCTTATCCACAGATGGGTTTATCCATGACTACATACGGTAATGTTTTTTAAAGTATCTGTATATCTGTGATGGCATGGACTTATGAAGGCCATGCTCAGGGAGATAAGCGTGTTCTTAGCCCCCAACAGGAGCGTGGGAAGTTCAAGAAGATGAGGCTGGCACCTCCCTAAGGAATTCACGGTGTTGTGGCTGGCTGGCTTGGGAGCTGGGGTTGAGTCTGGGGAGATTTTCTGTCTGGAGGTTGTAGCTAATAAACGCAACAGAACTGTATTTGCATTGTCTTGTGGAGTTCTTTGGGCTGAACCTGACATCATCCCATATATACTTGCGTATAAGCTCATCTGTGGATAAGCTGACCCTTGGATTTTTAACCAAAATACGACAAAAAATGATAATCCATGTGAAAATTAAAACATATGAAAATTCTGAGGGTCAGTTTATCCATGGATGGCCCATTTTTCATGGTTTTTTAGTTAAAAATTCAAGGGTTGGCTTATCCATGGAGGGGTTATACACAAGTATATATGGTACTGGAATAAAAATGAATTCAAGGTATGTTTATCTGATCTGAAAGAAAACTCTACCCAATTAAGCAAAAAGCAGGGCTGGTGCTAGATATTTTGGTGCTATAGGCAGAGTCATATTCTGGTGCCTCCTACAGTTTATCTTCCGATTTTGTCAGGAATTTCAAAAAGGTGCACTCTTGTTTCTTTTTTTCTTTGAGTTTTTGAGCTCCATGCTTATGGTTTTCAGCACAAGACATTTTTCTTTCCTTTTCTTGGACATTTTCACCCTGCTTACCGTGAATCGTAGTCAATCATTTCAACTACATCAGCCCCTATTGTTATCATATGGCAACAATTCTTCAAAATTATATTTAACCACAGAGTACACTGTTACCACTTTTCCAGGTATAATTTCGATAAGCTGATAGTCACGCGGCTCACTTGCTCAGTACCTTCCTATCAGACCTCCGTCGTGCTTCAGTAATATTATCAGCTTCCTGAGGTCTATAGCTGTAATAATAATTTCTTTTTCATGACTTGCAACGTCTTAGCATGGTTAGTGTGCTGTTCACTACCACTCAACCAACTTTGTGGCTAAGTGTAATAGTATGTGAGAAAAACCTTGAAGGACGGGGTGAAGATATGCTGCCTAGGGAATGGTCAGATAAGAGAGGGCATAGCCCACAGCTGCATAATGGACAGAGAAAGAGACTCAGAAGGGACCCTCCCTAGTTTCCCAGGCTGTAAAGTAGACAAGGGGAGAACTGTACTTTCAACTGCAAGATTCTGTTAATGTAACCTTACAATAAAGTAGAATTAGCTCATCTGGTCATGATTCCTCTCTGATCTACCTGGGAAGGCTGACAGTATGTTTTTTCAAAAAGCATAGCAGAAAAAGTTCTAAAGCAGTGTTTCCCAACCTTGGGAATTAACTCTCAGAATTTCATAGTCAGCATGACCATTGATGAGAATTCTGGGAGTTGAAGTCCACACTATTGGAAATTCCCAAGGTTGGGAAACACTGTTCTAAAGCAATGAGGAAAGATGATCAGATTTTATATTCATATTGTGTATTTCAGAGGTCTTTTCAATTTTGGTGCCCACTACCAATTTGGTGTCTTCATTACCTAGGCTTAGAACCGGCTCTGTAAAAAGGAAAGTGCAGAAATTAATGAGGAGCCAAAGATCAGTTATTTATTGGTATAGCAATCCTGAAAAAACCCAAAACAAAGAAAAATGGATTTAGGAATTGATTACAAGACAGCATTTGACTCCCTTCCACATAGCTGGTTCATAAAAAATATGAAACTCTATGGTATCAGTCAAAATATCCAAGGCTTTGAAGAAGCAACAATGAATGCATGAACTTAACACCATGTAGTTCATGCTTCATGGTGATGAATTAGGTGACATCAGAATAAAAAGGGGGATCTTTCATTACCCTCTTTATTATTCAACTTGGCCATGGTCCTATTGACAAGGATGCTATATAAGGCAAAATATAGCTAGCCATTTTCAAAGCAAGGTTAAAAAAAACCTTCCATCTTTTTTTACATAGATGACCTAAAATTATATGCCAAATCAAAAGCCAAACTGGAATCATTGCTAAATACTCTTCAGATACTCAATAGTGATAATTGCAAAGCAATTTGGACTTGATAAATGAGCGACCATTGAGGCAAAGAAAGTGAAAAATCACTAACTCACAAGAAGGTATTCGACTCTTAAATGAAACAGCCATCAATGGTCTAGCACCTGAACAAGCTTGTAAGTACTTGGGAACCCTGGAAACATCAGATATTTTGTGCAACCAAATAAAGAGAAAAATTAGCTCGGAATCAAGGAAAGTTCTAAAGTCCAGCCTAAATGGTGAAAATGCGATCAAAAGCCATCAACTCACAGGCAATACCAATAACTCAATGTACTGTAGGGGTCATTGACTAGACTCAGATGGACCTCAGTAACCCTGACTGGCAAACCAGAGCACTGATGACTATGAATAGTACCCTACACCTTATAATGATGTCAATAGATTATGTCTTCTAAGGAAGACAGGTAAGCAAGGACTTTTACAGATTAAATGGATTCTAGAGGAGGAAAAATGAGGGTTTAATGATGACTTCAAGACAAGTAAAGAAACTTTATTGAAAGAATCTGAGAAAGAAGGGCTATTTGTAGAATGGAATCCAAGCATGACTACCAAAATCCATTCCTTCAATTGAGATTAGAAAATGGGAAAACTAGAACAGAACATTTATTTTGAAAGATACTGAAGGAAAATTGGATAACACCTGAACATGGCGGTGGTTAAGAATGGGACATTAAAAAAGTAACAGAAGGAATGCTTTTTGCTGTCTGAGAACAATCATATGCACAAATGTTATCAATGTAAAAATAGAAAAGACCAGTTTGGATGATAAATGCTGATCGTGCCAAGATGAGGATAGAACAGTTGTACATATAATAACTGGATGCAGCTAAGTCACACAGATTGATTATAGAAAAAAAGCATGATTGAGTTGGGAAGAGAATGCATTGGCATTGATGTAGAAAGTATGAATTCACAGTCAGTAAGAATTACTGGACAGAACATGGTGAAACAGACTGGCCCCAGGTTTGCAAAGGAGTTGAACAAGGCTGTGTACTCTCCCCTTTATTTTTTCAACCTATGTGCTAAATACATATTGAGGGAAACTATCTTGTACAAAGATGAGCTAGTTTTAAGATTGGAGGAGGAAACACCAATAACCTGCATTGTGTTGATGGCACTACTCTGGTAGTTGAAAATGTACAAATGTTCAGGCTCAAATCATCATATTTTGAATATATTATGTGAAGACCTAGCTCTCTGGAGAAGTCCATAATAGTGGGAAAGGTGGAAGAAAAGAGGAGAAGAGGACGATCAGCAGCGAGGGGGATGGACTCAGTTGCAGCGGCGATGGGGGCACCATTGGAAGAGCTGAAGGACCAGGTTAGGGACAGATTATCATGGAGAAAATCTATCAATGTGATCTTTAAGAGTCAACACTAACTTGATGGCACATAAAACAATTGCTGGAAACATAATCTGGATGAAACATGGTCCCTGGCTTCTCATCCACTGCTCATCAAACTGCAAAGCTTTTCTTTTCTTTTCTTTTCTTTTCTTTTCTTTTCTTTTCTTTTCTTTTCTTTTCTTTTCTTTTCTTTTCTTTTCTTTTCTTTTCTTTTCTTTTCCTTTCCTTTCCTTTCCTTTCCTTTCCTTTCCTTTCCTTTTCTTTTCTTTTCTTTTCTTTTCTTTTCTTTTCTTTTCTTTTCTTTTCTTTTCTTTTCTTTTCTTTTCGTCACCATCTTTAAGTTGCAACACAGGTACCTTGCTATTTTGTTTCTATGAAGCTGAACTATCAGTTTTTCCTTGCTCCAAAGGTTCTTGGACTTAGAGAGGAACAAAGGAATAACCTCCTCCCTGTTGATATGATTATTGTAGTACAGAGCTACAGTGGTACCATAAGGGGTAAAAGAAAAAAGTAAGGGTGTGCATTAATGTTAAAGGAGATAATGAGGGAAGTGTGTGTGTGTGTGTGTGTGTGTGTGTAGACATCTCTGTGTGCAAACATCTGGGAAAGCAAAGGAAAAGCACAGGGATTAGTGAGGAAGGAACCATCTCAGAAAGGAGGCAGAGCATGGTAGACCAGTCCACCCAAGATCCACCCATTGTGACTTGACTTCCCTTCACGGATGGGAAGCTCAAGAAGCAGGAGAAGAATCAGTCAGGTCCTGCAACAACCATAGTCCAGACTGAGGACCAGCCCAGGTCCATTGCCAAACCATTGTAATCCAGACTGGAATTTCTGAAGTCGGCCCAAGGAACAGCTGGGAGATGCCATGGAAGACAAACAGCTTTGGCTGTAGTGCAGAATTGCTCTTAATTTAGTTTCTGTTTAATTTCCTTTCCATTTCATTATAATTAAACATAACTCATGTGATGTATTTAATAATTTGCCTCTTCTGATATAGTTTGGCAAGATTCTAGAGTCATTAGCCAAGACTTTGGGGAGCTTCCTTCAGCCTTGAAGCCTTAGGGTCTGTGCCTCTGGTTTAGAACAATTATCCCTTAATTAGGGATTATTTTACCCCTCAGAAATTGCTGAGTGAAAGCTTCCAGGAACTCTGGCCAGTTGAGGGATGCTGAAGGGGCCCAGGTTCTTCACCTGTGCTTTAACTGACAGAAAATATTGCTGAGGAACTGTAATGTATTGTCTGAAATATACCTTCATGTCATCCATGGGGCAGCATCCAGCCAACCTTGGCTAAACTCAGAAAGTTAAGCAGGATCAGAATTACTTGGTACTTGCACGGGAGACAGCAGGACTACTTCATGGCTGTGGGTTTCACTGGTGAAAAAACCGTCCTAGAAGGAGTCTCTTTCCACATAGCTGCCTTGATGTCATGAAGAGGGGAGTTTGATCCGAAAGAACTTGATCGTTCATTAGTAATGTAGCACCTAAAATATATTTAAGCTTCATCTGGTTATTAGCATTCCTTCTCTCAAGGAAAACAAGTCAGCAAGGGGCTTATAAAAGTGGCTGATTTTTCCAAGCCCCAGGAGTGTTCATCGCATGTAGTCAAAAAGATCAAAGTCATGATGGTATGTTCAAAGCTCCATTTTTATGTGTCGCATGCAACACATGTAAAAAAAGGGAGAGCTTTGATTGTATTGTTATGGCTGCCATCTTGACTTTTTGAGCATACCCTGCAGAAACCTCTGCCAAGACCCCTCTGCCCAATTTCCCAGTGACATGTGATCCAACTCCTGCTTTTGGTAAGAAGGGCAAATCAATAGATCCATGGCGCCATATTCCTGGGATCCAATATCTATACCACAGGAGTAGAGTGTATTTATGGTGGTTGTGGCTTCTCTGACTGGAGGCCTTTAAGAAGAGGCTGAACAGCCACCTCTCATGGATGGTTTAATTGGTTTTCTTGCACACTACAGAGAGCTGGACTAGATCAACCTTATGATCTCTTCCAGCCCTACAATTCTATAATTCTGTGATGAATGGCTGACCCATTCTATACACTCTTTGTCATCTAAGTGAATGCACTTTTGATGGGAGAGAATTGGCTGCATCCAATTAGCTAGTTGTTTTCAAGTGCTAAATTGAGATTTAACTAAATCATGGAGTGATTATTATCCGTAACAAGCCAGCAAGTTTTCATAAATGGACTAATGCATCATACAAAGATCCACTTGTCTTCTTCAATCAAATAAATAACATTAACTTCCCTGGCTGGTATTAAGTTGCAGAAAGCCATAGCTTCTCCTCACCACACTCCATTGTGCGTGCATGTTTTTTCATCTTTAGCAAGTGCAGAAACTTGAAAGTCTCAAGGTTATTTGAACAGAGTCCTGGAATGAATATGGCATTATCTAAAAGGACTATCAGCCCATACCTGGACATCGTGAGATAATGTTTTTAAAATAAGGCAAGTGAGCCAAGAACTGAGCTAGAGAGAAAGAGAGGTCACATCCCATCATCTACATAAATTTTATTTCTGGTGATGAGAAAAAGGAGATTAAATTTTATGAGCAGACTTCAAATGCTGAATGAGATCACAGGCTGTTAAAATAGAGGTTGGAAGAAATTCTGAGTTGTTTCTATTTTGGGGGATGCCAAGCAATCTCCATGATTTGTTTTGGGTCAAAGGATTTCCCCAAACATTTAGACTGTGTGAGTGTTTGCCTTTGAAGTGAATTTATTTATTTGTCCAATTTATATAGCCACCCATCTCACAAAACAAGTGACTCTGGGCGGTGTACAACAAAGCTAAAACAATGAATAAATACCTAAAACAATTATCATTACTATTATTAAAAACATTAAAAACTATAAAAAACAAAGCTAAGACAAAGAAGTAGTAGATGAAGGGAAGAATAATAATGGAGTCACCTCACTAGTTCACCAGTCCCCTGGGGTCCCCAGGCCTGATGGCACAACCAGACCCTTCCTACACAGATTCTTCTACTTCTCTTTTCCTCAATTTGTTTGATGTGTGTGATCTTACCCAACCAGATAACATTGCTCCACTGTGTAGCCAATCAGATCAAACACTGTGATGTCATCACCAGGGAAAAGTGAGGGCAATGAAGAATAAGGGCAAATGTAATCAATGTCAACCAACCAACAAATATTTTCAGTGGGTGTTGGTAAAAATAGGCAAACTTTTTGCCCATCTCTCCTTTTCTGACAGTAACCAAGAGATCCAGTGCAGAAGAAATTATATTCAGGTCTACTCATACATGTGTGATTTCAGTAAGAGCTACTCAAAGGAGTAAGAGTGGAAAAAGGGGCCCTTGCTCCATTTTCACAATGCATGAAGCTACTACTTTACCAATGACCTGAGGTTTGTTTTGCAACTGAAAGGATGGAAAAGAAGATTGAAAGCTGAAACTTGCCCAAATCCCATGTATGGTGCTAGATTTCACCACCAAACTCATGTGCCACTGACTGATCATAGCTGTCCCATTATCTGAATGGTCCAGCCCTTGAGCTTCCTGGATCAAGAACTGTACCTCTTGCCAGCTGCCTCTGCAAGATCAAGTACGAATTAAAGGAACAGTGTTAATTCACCAAAATTTGCACCTTGTTTTCAGCAGGTCTGAATCTTTCAACTCAGCCTCTTAAGTTGCCACCCAAGAACTTTTCTTGAGGGAGAACCAAGACCGGAAAATACCTGGTTGTTCTTCCCATACAGTTTTATTTATTTATGATCCAAGACCAACTCACAGAATTTAAAAAATACAGTACCCCATCAATAAATGTACTGTATAAATAACTATATATAGTACATACAGTACATACAGGTATTCCCCAGTTTAAGAACAAGTTCCGTTCCCAAGGTCCATCCTTAAATTGAATTTGTATGTAAGCCGGAACAGTATTATTCTATAATACTTTATAAGTAGTATTGTGTAATGAACTCAAACCATTGTGTATTTAACTCAAATCATTGTGTATTTAACTCGAATTTTGCTATAATAGGCTCCATTCTTAACTATGGGCCATCTGTAAACCGGGCATTCTTAACCCAGGGACTACCTGTATATAAAAGCAAGAAATCCTATAAAGTGAACATTGCACAGAAGGGATCAAGCAATTTTTATAAGCTAAGGCAATAAATAAAAATGTCACTACTGCCTTTGAAACACCTGGGTATTGGTCACTCAAGAAGAATACCTTAATCTCCTCATCCTGAGTGGAGTTTATCAGACTAAAAAGTAGGTGTTTTAGCTCTGATCACCAGTGTGTGTACAGTGGGAACCTTAAAGGATGTGTGAAGCAGACTCAACCTCTGTCTCCAATAGATACATACTGGATCTTCATATGGCAGGTTGACATATTGACCAACTGTCACCCTAGTAGAAGAACATCCAGGTTGGGCAGAAAAGCCTCCTAGGTGGGGCGTACAGAATCTTCCATATAGAATGGGCTGCTGGAGGTTCCTTAGGAACCGAATCACTATATTTCCAGTTTGTTTATTTCCAGGCTTTGCAGGACAACAGGCTCCTTGCTTTCATGAAAGAAATCTTCATAGCTTGTTGGCTTGATGCTGCCCAAAGTCACTGGGGAGTTGAGTGGCCTAGATTTTAAATAGGCAAATTTTAAAAAGCCAGTAAAGAAGTAAAACTTTGCTGTTGTATTTTGTTTAAACCAGGCCTCTGACTGGATGCTTGCCCAGGACTCTGAAAATTGCCAGGAAATCATGGGTAGAAACTCTCACCCTGGCTGACCTTGACTGGCTGGGTATGGCTAAACTATACAGGGTTGGAGGCTACCAAGAGAACTACAACTGTAGGCGAGGCTGAGAAGTCAAAAAGTCATGCTGAAACATGTCAATGGTGAACAACTTCAGTGATGCTACCCATAAAACTACATGGATGTCTTGCAGGCTTGATTAGAATTTTTATGAATTGGATGGAGCCCAGGGACCAAACTCCAAAACTACTCAATAGGGAGGTGAAGAAGTGAACCCTCACTGGATTAGATTAGGCCAAGGGCCTCTTTAGACCATCACCCTCCACTTGCCCCTTTAGATCTTTTTATGCCACTGTGTGGCTTTGCCCAGAACATAAAAAAGTGATCAAAATCAGACAAATATGCTTCTTTGATATGCTTCTCTCTATATATTTGGGTTCTTAGCTGTAAGCTGCCCAGAGTCTTTTGGGAATCAGGAGGCCTATAAAGAAAATTAAAATAAATAAATAAATAAATATTCCCCACCTGCTGGCCTTCAGAAAGCCAGTATAAACTTGGCTTTTGACTTAGGGTGGGATGATTGGAGGTTCCCTTCTGGAAAGGGGTACGATTGTGATGCCTCGTTGCCTAGAATGTTTTGAATTTCCATTAAATTGTCTATTTTTGTTTTGTCTCATCTTGTTTTATTGTACACTGCCCAGAATTGCCATGGTCAAGTTGGGCATCCATATAAATAAATTTATATTAATTAACTAATGAACAAATTAATCACGTAATAAGTCTTCCTAGATAAGACTGCCTACATAAGAAGGGTCATGTGCTCTGACTTGAAAGCAGTGTGATTTTCCATGTGAAATGAAGAAGCGACACACTTTGCATCACAAGTAAACTTCAAGCATCTTTCAGTGATTGGAATGGCCTCAGGAGCAGAGCTGAGCTGAACAACGTGGCCACTTTGCCTTTCAAAGTGTGTATGTGTGTGTACTGTATTTGTGTTGTTTCGATGTTCTGCTGTAATGGGACCACTGGACCACGTTCAGTCTGAATCATCTCTTTAAAGTTTTGCCCAGCCATAGAAAACAGAACAGATAATAGAGTAGGACCAGGCTTTCTAAAATGGAGTTGAAGTTATGGAGTTGAATCCATAAAAGAAAGCTGATGTGAGCTAAAAGATTTTCATCCAGTGGCCAGAAAAATGAGGGTTGCACAGCTGGTGCTCAACTCAGAGCCAGCTTGAAACACAGGGGGATAAATACCAGGATAAAGTCGACTGCAAATCTCTTTCATGCACTGCAGTTCCCAAGGCTCCTCTGGGAACTAGTTGAACTAGTCCGGCAAACATTTCTGAACGTCGGATCGGTTTTCTTTTCCAGATCTGTTTTCCAAAGCATTTTAGGTCTTGATGGGTGTTTTGCTTAATAAAAAAGAGGACAACTAAAATAAAAAGAGAGGTGACTCCCTCCCCTCCCACTCAGAGTGAGGAGTAGGGGCTCTGCAGGGGTGGTTGAAAAAGTCAAGAGGGAGGGCAGCCACAGTGGTGCAATCAGAGCTGCACCTATTTTTTATGCACATTGCGTTGCACATAAAAAACAGGCAGAGTTTCGATTGCACCATTGTGGCCACGACTTTCACTTTTTTGACCATACCAGGCCCCTGGGGATGTGGTTTCCGTATCACGCGTTGTAGGTTGGGCTCCAAATGGAATGTCCCTCTATCTGTCCCAGTCCCAGTCTGGTTGATGCCCTCCGGTTCTACCACTGCATGGAAACCAACTTGCTTCCATCATGAATGATGCACCACTTGTGGAACTTCCCCCTTGAGGCTATTCAGCTTCCTTTAGAAGCCCCCCACACCTCCTTTCTCTCTGTGTTTTGGCTGCTGAGACCTGATGTGAGAGGGGGGAGAAATGTCCCCGTGCTTTCCTAATCCGCCCCTTGTCTTGTTTCCCAGAGAGTTTCTCAAGTCCCAGCAGCATTCCTTTTCTTCTTCATGCATGTTTGCCTTTGATAAAGAGAACACACTTCTGATAAAGCTGTTCCCCTGGCAATGCTAGAGGGCTTTTTTAATTATTACCAAGTTTTTTAATTAAAAAAAGGGCCCTTTATAAACTTTAATCCATTAAATCCATTTTGATTGTCTACAGTTGGGATGAAGACCAAATCAAGCTTTGACATATGCTACCCCCCTCAAAAGGAGGGGGCGCAAAATAAGGTTGTGAGGAAGGAACGCTGTTCTAGGAAGGTTAAAAGGATCAAAGTTTATTATACTATGTGTGTGTCTGTGGGTGCCTCTGAGTCAGTGTTGACTCCTGGTGACTGCCTGGACAATTTTCTTGGCAAGATTTCAGAAGTGGTTTACCATTACCTTCTCCCTAGGGCTGAGGAAGAGTGACTGGCCCAAGGTCACCTAGCTGGCTTCATGCCTAAGGCAGGACTAGAACTGGCTAAGCATGGCGCCTTAACCCCTACACCAAACTGGTTCTCTCATTATAGTATAGGCTATTGTTAATTATGGTCAACTTTGCTGGATATTTAAAGTGTTTGTGTGTCAGGAGACTTAGGTGCAGATAGGAAGGGGAAAAATGTTTTAAAAAGTCATGGTTGGCTTAACCATGGTTTAGTTTACTTGAGTAAACCACAGTTTATCAACATGCTAAGGTATGACTGACATATATATATATATACACACACACACACACACACAGTATGTGTGTGTATATATATATATATACGCACACACACATATATGTATATACACACACACATGTGCACACACACTTTAATAAATACACACACACACACACACACACACAGAGGCCTCTCATACGTGTAAATAAAGTTTCACACAGTAATTTCAATAAATAACCAGATTTCATTGTGATCATCCATACATAATTTATGCCTGTATTCTGCTCTTTCATAAATTGCAACTAACATCAGGTCTTCAATCTACTGAGTAACTGGGGCTATAAATTTTTCTTTCCAGTTTGGACTAGTCTCTTAGCAGTAACAATGACATGGATAATCCATTATTGTTGCCCAGCCATCAGTTTCCATGTAATAGTTGTTGTTGTTCAGTCGTTAAGTCGTGTCCGACTCTTCGTGACCCCATGAACCATATTGCACCAGGCCTTCCGGTCCTTCACTGCCTCCCTGAGTTGGCTCAGTTTCATGCTCATTGCTTCAATGATGCTATCTAACCATCTCATCCTCTGCCGTCCTCTTCTCCTTTTGCCTTCAATCTTTCCCAGCATCAGGGTCTTTTCCAAAGAGTCCTCTCTTCGCATTAGGTGACCAAAGTATCTGAGCTTGAGCTTCATTATCAATCCTTCCAATGAGCAATCAGGGTTGATTTCCTTTAAGATTGACTGGTTTGACCTCCTAGCAGTCCAGGGGACTCTCAAGAGTCTTCTCCAGCACCACAGTTCAAAGGCATCAATTCTTCGGCGCTCAGCCTTCTTTATGGTCCAGCTCTCACAGCCATACATTACTACTGGAAAAACCATAGCTTTGACTATGCAGATCTTTGTCGGCAAGGTCACGTCTCTGCTTTTTAATATGCTATCTAGGTTTGCCATAGCTTTCCTCCCAAGGAGCAAGCATCTTTTAATTTCATGGCTGCAGTCTCCGTCTGCGGTGATCTTGGAGCCCAAATAAATGAAGTCTGTTACTGCTTCCATTTCTACTCCTTCTATTTGCCAGGAATTGATGGGTCCAGATGCCATGATCTTAGTTTTTTTAATGTTGAGTTTCAAGCCAGCTTTCGCACTCTCCTCCTTCACCCTCATCAAGAGGCCCTTTAGTTCTTCTTCACTTTCTGCCATTAGGGTGGTATCATCTGCATATCTGAGGTTATTGACGTTTTTCCCTGCAATCTTAATTCCGGCTTGTGATTCTTCCAACCTGGCATTTCTCATGATGTACTCTGCATATAGGTTAAATAAGCAGGGTGACAGTATACAGCCTTGTCGTACACCTTTCCCTATTTTGAACCAATCGGTTGTTCCGTGACTGGTTCTAACTCTTGCTTCTTGGCCCGCATACAGATTTCTCAGGAGACAGGTAAGATGGTCTGGTACCCCCATCTCTTTAAGAATTTGCCACAGTTTGTTGTGATCCACACAATCGAAGGCTTTTGCATAGTCAATGAAGCAGAAGTAGATGTTTTTCTGGAACTCTCGTGCTTTCTCCATGATCCAGCGAATGTTGGCAATTTGATCTCTAGTTCCTCTGGCTCTTCGAAACCCAGCTTGTACATCCGGTAGTTCTCGGTTCACGTACTGCTGAAGCCTAGCTTGTAGGATTTTGAGCATAACCTTGCTAGCATGTGAAATGAGTGCAATTGTGCGATAGTTTGAGCATTCTTTGGCGTTGCCCTTCTTTGGAACGTAAACTGACCTTTTCCAATCCCGTGGCCACTGTTGCGTTTTCCAAACTTGCTGGCATATTGAGTGCAGCACTTTAACACCATCATCTTTTAGTATTTTAAATAACTCAGCTGGAATACTGTCATCTCCACTAGCTTTGTTGTTAGCAATGCTTCCTAAGGCCCACTTGACTTCACTCTCTAAGATGTCTGGCTCAAGGTCAGTGACCACACCAGCGTGGACATCAGGGACATTAAGATCTTTCTTGTATAGTTCTTCTGTGTATTCTTGCCACCTCTTCTTAATCTCTTCTGCTTCTGTTAGGTCCCTGCCTTTTTTGTCCTTTATCATGCCCATCTTTGCACTAAACGTTCCTTTCATATCTCCAATTTTCTTGTAGAGATCTCTAGTCTTCCGCATTCTATTGTTTTCCTCTATTTCTTTGCATTGTTCATTTAAGAAGGCCTTCTTATCTCTCCTTGCTATTCTCTGGAAATCTGCATTCAGTTGCTTATATCTTTCCCTTTCGCCCTTGCTTTTCACATTCCTTCTTTCCACAGCTATTTGTAATGCCTCATCAGACAGCCATTTTGCTTTCTTGCATTTCTTTTTCTTTGGGATGGTTTTAGTTGCTGCCTCCTGTACAATGTTACGGACCGCTGTCCATAGTTCTTCAGGCACTCTGTCTACCAAATCTAATCCTCTAAATCTATTCATCACCTTCACTGTGTACTCACAAGGAATATGATCTAAGTCATACCTGAGTGGTCTAGTGGTTTTCCCTACATTCTTCAATTTAAGCCTAAATTTTGCAGTAAGAAGCTCATGATCTGAGCCACAGTCAGCTCCTGGTCTTGTTTTTGCTGTCTGTATAGAGCTTCTCCATCTTTGGCTGCAAAGTATGTAATCAATCTGGTTTCGGTATTGACCATCTGGTGATGTCCATGTGTAGAGTCGTCTCTTGTGTTGTTGGAAAAGAGTGTTTGCTATGACTAGCTTGTTCTCTTGACAGAACTCTATTAGCCTTTGCCCTGCTTCATTTTGTGCTCCAAGGCCAAACTTGCCTGTTATTCTGATTACTCCTTGACTTCCTACTTTAGCATTCCAGTCCCCTATGATGAAAAGGACATCTTTTTTTGGTGCTAGTTCTAGAAGGTGTTGTAGATCTTCATAGAACCGGTCAACTTCAGCTTCTTCGGCATCAGTGGTTGGGGCATAGACCATGTAATAGAGATATAGGTAAAAAAAGATGGATTCTCAAAATATGAAACCCTGTTCTCAAAGTCAAATTGGGATGTAATGACTTCATCTGAGAATATAACAATGTTTATGTTTAATGAAGCAAGATTGTCATCATCACCATCATCCCATCAACTTGTTACTCATGGGTTGTAGGGAATGAGTTTTGATACTTCTTTCTCAAGCAGGAACAGAAACATGGTGCATGATTCACAGGTCACCATGGTACTTGCCTCCTTCTCATTGTCTACATGTCTCTCAGAGATTGTACAGATTCAAAGAACTCTTTCCTTTTTAAAGCTTTCACACACCCTGAGGTATGCAGGCCTCCACCTTGAGCTGATGAGGGGAAGTCCCACTTCTTTGCTGCTCAGGGTGATTCGGATTAAGGAAGGAAGGGCTTGGAGGAATACAGAGGTAGTACAGGGGTGGGGCTGAATCCTAATGCCTAAAGGAGATGTTATCACCCTATAGCTCTTGAGAGAGGGGAATTCTGGAAATGGTCATCCCAATATGTCTGAATGGCAGCAGTTTGGAAATAAGGAAGACATTAGGAATGGTTTTGTAAGAGAAAATGCTAATTAATAAAGGATATTCCAGCCTGCCTGCCTGCCTGCCTGCCTTCTTCCCTTCCCTTCCCTTCCCTTCCCTTCCCTTCCCTTCCCTTCCCTTCCCTTCCCTTCCCTTCCCTTCCCTTCCCTTCCCTTCCCTTCCCTTCCCTTCCCTTCCCTTCCCTTCCCTTCTCACTTTTTTGAGCAATATCTTTGGTCTTATGGAGTTAACTGGTGGTGGTAGCTTCCTATTCATAGACAAATGCAGATGACATACTTAATGGGACAATTTGCATAATGTTTGTGCTAATTTGTTGCTTTCATTATAGCAACAGAAGCAAAGCGACAGATTATCCCAATAAAAAAAAGCTCCAGGACTGCAGGATGCCCCAGCATCCCCACATATCAGAGCTAAATGCAGGAAAGGCAATCAATATTATTGATGAAGTGCTGGTAAAAAGTCTTGAAGAAATGCCCAATGGTAAAAGCATTGTATTTCTCCAAGTGTTTGGGATACCAAACTGTTCCACCACAGAATTATTCCCCAATGTGATGCCCTGAAGATGGGTTGAGATTACAACCCTCAGAGTTCTGGAAATTGCAATCCCAGCCCTTCTGGGCTACAGCTTCTCCCACCTTGCCATGAGATGTTTTTAGATGGTTCACAATGTGAGCATGGGGGCAGTTGCCATGTGGAGAGCAGGATATCTTCATATCCATTCTCATGGGTTCAACAAAAGCCAGTCACCATCTTTCACCTGAACTTGCTTTAAATAGGGAGTTGAAATATTTAGTGATAAAATTCATGCAGACTCACAATTGTTTTGGCCAACCTTACTCAACTGGCACCATTCAGATCTATTGTCCCAGAACATTTGAAGCACATCAGGTTTACAAGCTGTGTTATTGTCCATCCATCCATTCATCCACCCAGCAACTTATTGTAAAATGTGGTTAATCCCAGGTCTAATTTACATCCCACCCATTGGTGGAAAAGTAGGATAAAAATCCCTTAAATAAGTGAATATGTGATATCTTGATGTCTTTCTTGGGAGCACAATGGGGGTAGAATCCCAACCCTCCCCATGAAATTTCAGAGTCCATCATTTAGTTTCAACAGTGGCAAGGATAAGTGCTGAGAAGGATTTTCTCCTCCTGATCCTCTTCTCTTCTGCCAGACTCAGTACATTGTTAAGCTGATAGTAGCTTCTTATGTTCTGACAACGCAAAAGAAAATAGCATTCATCCACAGCTCTTGTATCTAAAGCATTGCTGTAGAGCAGTGTTGTCCAAACTTGGCCACTTTAAGGTGCTGGCTGGGGAATTCTGGGAGTTGAAGTCCACTCATCTCAAAGTGGCCAAGTTTGGACAACACTGCTGTAGAGAGTTCCAAACTCTGAAGAAGGTTGGAAAAGGGGTAGATGAGAGAGGTCCTAATTACAATGGTGAAAGGGAAATTCTTAATTGGTTCAGATTTCAGTCTCAGAGCTCTTCTTCAAGGCCCCATTGAAGTGAAACCCACCAGACTTGAGTTGGCAGAAACACCTACCAACATTCTCCTTTCTGTGGGATGGGAAGGAGGCAAGATTTGACACAGGGCTAAACCTATGGATGTATTCATCTGTCGAAACCTGGGCCTGAGCAAATCCACAGGATGGTGGCAGCTGTCACTAAAGCAATAAGCCTCTAGTGCTTTACTGACTGGTTTCCACCACATGGTGGATTGTTAGGTGGGAGGGATTGGATGTCTGGTAAAGCAGAGAGTCTTCCTGCTCTACTGGGCAGCTCTGCCACCCAGTGAAGGCAGAGGACACCCAGTAAAACAGGAAGCTTCTTTTGGTAAAACCAAAACTTCTGTGGGGTGGGAATGTAGTCAGCGCTCTCTTAAGCTGGCTTAGTTTGTTTGCCAGCTCCTGCACTGGACAGTAGCACTTTAGTGTTGCTGTTCAGAAGAACCAATTGTTACATGCAAGGCCTAATCTCATTGGCAATTTCTTCTTGAAGGAAGGGTGATAGAAAATTCAGCAGGAGAACTGATCTGAACCCAAGTTTCCCCTTGCTCCTCAGAGCCTGTTTTGAATGAGAAAACTCACTCCAAGAGTTTTCAAAGCAGCAGAATATTTAATTATTGTCTAAATTGTTTATGATAATTTCCTCACTGATGTGTTATAGTGTCATCAGAGCATCGTGCAGGCAGTAATGGAAAACCTGTCCTCTTTTCTATTCTTTTGACACAATGATGGTTGGATGACTCTAGAAGATGCCATCAATCACTAGTGGAGAAATGATCTTCATCTCATGTTTCAAGACAGAAATCCATTCAAGACCATTTATAAGTAAAATGAAAATACAATGCTGTGAGCCACAACAAAACAGTGCCAGATTCACAATGAGTTAAGGATTTTCTCCAATGGCTTTTCACTGAAATTGATTTGGAGGAGAAAGAAAGAGACACAATCCACCTAAAAGAAATGCTGGCACTGTGGATTTCTTCATTTCTTCCTCTATTTTCTGAAATCTTTCTCTACTTTTAGGATCTATTTTCATGCTCTCCTTTTACCAAACCTACTTACTTCAGAAGAGAGATAAATCCTGGATAATACTGCAGAGTGAATATGCATTAAAACCATTCAGAGCAACATCTTCATCCTTTAATGTCTGGTACAGAAAGCAACACCAGTTCCTTAGGATCCAAAATCCAAATCTAAATCCAACTTCTTCATCCAAGTTCAAAAAGATTCTTTCTCATTCTCTGTACACACTGCCTGGGTCCACATATCACACTAAATTAGGCCAAAATAATGTTTGGTAGTTTGTTTTTTAGGGTATTCTAGGAACTCAACCATCATCTTACTATGTTAGGTGGACCAAGACATAACATTAAACCATAATTGGATTTCCTTATCTAGGTGGAGCATGTTCTGATTGTGTTTTCTTAAGATGAATTTAAGATTTAGCCTGTTGTTGGGACCCAACCCCTAATGATTGTTGTTGTTCAGTCGTTAAGTCTTCGTGACCCCATGAACCATATCATGACAGGCCTTCCTGTCCTTCACTGCCTCCCTGAGTTTGCTCAGTTTCATGCTCATTGCTTCAATGATGCTATCTAACCATCTCATCCTCTGCCATCCTCTTCTCCTTTTGCCTTCAATCTTTCCCAGCATCAGGGTCTTTTCCAAAGAGTCCTCTCTTCGCATTAGGTGACCAAAGTATCTGAGCTTGAGCTTCATTATCAATCCTTCCAATGAGCAATCAGGGTTGATTGCCTTTAAGATGGACTGGTTTGATCTCCTAGCAGTCCAGGGGACTCTTAAGAGTCTTCTCCAGCACCACAGTTCAAAGGCATCAATTCTTCGGCACTCAGCCTTCTTTATGGTCCAGCTCTCACAGCCATACATTACTACTGGAAAAACCAGAGCTTTGATTATTCAGCTCTTTGTTGGCAAGGTGATGTCTCTGCTTTTTAATATGCTGTCTAGGTTTGCCATAGCTTTCTTCCCTTTTAATTTCATGGCTGCAGTCTCTGTCTGCAGTGATCTTGGAGCCCAAATAAATGAAGTCTGTTACTGCTTCCATTTCTACTCCTTCTATTTGCCAGGAATTGATGGGTCCAGATGCCATGATCTTAGTTTTTTTAATGTTGAGTTTCAAGCCAGATTTCGCACTCTCCTCCTTCACCCTCATCAAGAGGCTCTTTAGTTCTTCTTCACTTTCTGCCATTAGGGTGGTATCATCTGCATATCTGAGGTTATTGACGTTTTTCCCTGCAATCTTAATTCCGGCTTGTGATTCTTCCAACCTGGCATTTCTCATGATGTACTCTGCATATAGGTTAAATAAGCAGGGTGACAGTATACAGCCTTGTCGTACTCCTTTCCCTATTTTGAACCAATCGGTTGTTCCGTGACTGGTTCTAACTGTTGCTTCTTGGCCTGCATACAGGAGACAGGTAAGGTGATCTGGTACCCCCATCTCTTTGAGAATTTGCCACAGTTTGTTGTGATCCACACAATCGAAGGCTTTTGCATAGTCAATGAAGCAGAAACAGATGTTTTTCTGGAACTCTCATGCTTTCTCTGTGATCCAGTGAATGTTGGCAATTTGATCTCTAGTTCCTCTGGCTCTTCGAAACCCAGCTTGTACATCCGGTAGTTCTCGGTTCATGTACTGCTGAAGCCTAGCTTGTAGGATTTTGAGCCTAACCTTGCTAGCATGTGAAATGAGCTTGGGCCACAAATTACCCAACTCTATTTTAGCATAGGCAATATGGTACTCAGGATACCGTACCATGAATTTGCTGTTTCTTAATTCTGCACATTGTACACTTAGATTCTTTGGAGATGGGACTATGCAGCAAATATTTATTGTTTAAACTTTGAGATCTGAACCTGTTGTAAGAACACCAATATGTGGCAGTGTCTGCCCATTCAGTCAGCGTCAAATCCTGATAGCATATGACTTAGCAGTGAGGGGTTCATCACATTTGACAGCTGGTGTATCATCACTGTGAACATCTGATGCTACTGGCCACATGAATTTGATGTCCTTGCCTCCCCTTGCTTAGTGGAGCACATTCTATTTTAGATATTTCAATTTTCTGAGGTTAGAACATCTGATTCAAGGACAGCAACTTTCGATCAATTGCCCCAAGTCTGTCTGAATGAGAAGAAGCTCTAGTTTCCTGTTTACTGAAAATTCCAGACAAATTTTTAATAAAAATGACAATAGCTTGATCAGCTGGTACTGTACATTTCTGACTAATATTTGTTCCTCCTCTTTTCATACTTAGATTTTATTCTGTACCCCCACAATCTTTGAGTTCTACAGCACTGCTGTCTTAGGTTGCTTGAATTTGTATCCTGGTTGGAAATGAAGTCAGTCCAAGAAATCTCTTTCTGGATTTCCACTTCTTCTTCCCCTTTGGCTACCATGATGGCCTGGTGTTCTGCCCAGACTGCACTTACCCCAGCTCCTGATTGGTGGGTTCCCCTTGCTTTGTAACTCCCCCCCCCCCCCCACTGGGAAACCAAGCACCAACAATCACTTTCCCTTCCGTGGGTGGGTCTTTGAGGACAAGACATAACAAACTAGAAGGCACAGTGATGTGCCCCTGAATAGTGTACATATATTTGTACAGAATCCAAACATGTGTCTTCTTCATCTTCTCCATCCTTCATCCTTTGCTTTTTTCATCTTTTCCTTTCTATTTCATTAGACTTGATCGATTTCTTGTTACAACCCAAACAACCCAGCCAAGTCTTCTGAAGGACTCCGAAAGGCCTGGGGTGATGGGTTGGAAGTGGCTTGGCAGTAGGAACCTGCTGGATGGAGTCTTTTGAACCTGCTCCCATTTTCTTCTTATTAAATCCTACATCAATATAATCTTTTCTTCATTATTTTTCTCCCTCCAAGTTAATGGTCCAGTAAATGATACGGTGGGGAAATGTAGAATTGTGAAAAAACTCTTGAGATTCTATTTTAACTGTTTACTGTTACTGTTATGAATGAAAAAACATTAACCTACTGTGATTTTTTGAATACGGAACAAGAGGTATCTACAGGGTATGGTGAAAAAGTCACAATAGTAAGATTGAAACTCCACCTGTTTTTAATGTTCAACACCAGCAGAACTTTGATTGCGCATTCATGGCTGCTAACTTGACTTTATTGACCCCACCTTTGAGACAGCCCTCTTAACTGAACCATAGTTTGGATATGGGGGCCATGGGAGGGCCACACAATTTTTGTCCCCCCCCCAAGGGCCAGACAACTTTTTTTATGGCTTCATCTCCATCTTCTCACTTTGAAAATATAAAGACATTTTACAGTTTAAAGATGGAGCGAGATGGTTCAGTGTGGACTGGATTTATTAATATGTTAAAAGATTCAGCTAATTCGATATGAATATTATATGGATTTTCCTTTTTTAAAAAAGTTTTAGGTCATTTTAATGAGTATTAGGTAGAACTTTCTTTGCTTGCTTTGCCACTATTTAATCTTTTTATCTTGGTGATCTTTAATTAATACATTTTTTAACGATTAAAAACACTGTTCTAGCTTTAGGGTATGGTTAGGCAAGCTTGTTTGGCCTCTTGGACCCTTGATCTTTCACTGAGGTCACATTAGATAAAGTAAGCCAGGCCAGGATGAAAAATAAAATTGGCTTAACAATTTAAAATCAATGCACTCTAAATAACTGGATATAATATGATCTTCTGAAATGTAACCATATTTCTCCCCTTCTGTCGCAATGAAAATGATTGCGGGGAAGCAATTTTTAGTGAGATTCTCAGGGGACAGACTGTAAATTATAAACATCATTTAAAATGATTTCTTATATAAAAAAAATAACCTTGGAGCCATCATTGGTGACTGCACTCCTCTTGAGAAGACCAATTTTGCCCATTTGTGTCAGAGGTCTTTTCACCACCAGCTCTGGCACAACTCCCTTGAAAATATTCCCAAGTTGATCAACTCAGAGGAGGAAAGAAATGAAACTGAAGTGTACATAAAGAGATGACCAAGGATAGAACAAGGCTGGGAAGGTGTATAAGTGTGTGTGTGTGTGTGTGTGTGTGTGTGTGTGGAGATTCTGTCTGAAAAAGAGGAAAATTTTGATAGGAACTTTACCCACAATCCTGTGTTCTCCTTGAATTAAGGAGTGAATGGCAGACAATTGATCTTCACGGCATTTGTAGTCACGAGAAAAAAATACATTTTTGTCAGCTTAATTGTCTTTCTTTGTTCTCCTATTATTAAAAAAAATGGGATTAGGGATGGATGAACAACAGAATTAGCTTTCTGTTTAATTTCGTTTGAAGTCCATAAGAGAAAGACTTCAAACACTTTTCTCTTCCCTGGTTTTTATCTGCTTTGTTCCACTTTAGGGATCTCTTTTTCTCACTCAGTGACTTTGCTTTCTGCCTTTTGGACAATGTCATTAACAATTTGCATGGCTGCAGGACCACACCTTTACAGAAATTGCTGATGGGATGTGCAAGGCAATTCAATATGTACTTAAGTCAGCCACATTGAGTGGAAAAAAGTACCAACAATATCTCCCAGTCAGTTTTCAGTTCAAGGAATGATAACCTCTGATTAAAGATTTCTTCTGCTTGAAGAGTTTTCCGAGTGAAGTCCAGTTTAAAGTTAGTAAAGGCCCATAAGAATGGTGAGAAGCAGGACCTGGACGTAGACTATTAAGATGGGTTATGGAGTAGAGTTACAAGTCATCACTCACAATCTTTTCCACTGTGGTAGCAGAATATATTGTGCATCTGTAGTGAATGCTGAGGCTCACAGGGTGGAAGGCTGAAGGTCCAAATCTCCTCTCCCTGAAGCTGTCTGGGTCTTCACATCCTGGTCCCACTTCCTGCTTTGGCATAGCAGCTTGTTAATTCCTATTGCCACCGTCTACATTTTAGTATATGCCTCACTTTGCATCTACCTGCTAATTCTAATTTGTGTATGTGAGAGGGCCCTCACTCTCTATGCTGTATTTCTGGCAATTAAAAAGTCACATTGCTAAAAAGAAATTATGTTGATAGTGCCATCTCCTGGGCATAGGACTACAGGATTCAGCCCTTCCTTTCCCCTTACCCATGAGATATAAATCAATCTCACAGGAGAGAAACAAAATCAAACTTTATTACTTAAAAATGTAAAAAAAACAAAACAAAACCTTGTATCGTCTATCTACCTAGATGGTGTCTTCCGTTTGGTCTTTTTGATTCCTCTTGAGAACATTGCTGTCATCTACCTACATAGACCTACATAAACCTTAGTATGTTTAATAAGTATCCTACAAATATGAATATTCCTAGGTGACATAATTGAAAACCTTATTGAATGTTAGAATCATAGAATTCAAGAGTGTTTTGTGCACGAATATCTTTCTCATAACCAAGTCATCAGGGGAATGAATCAGTGACATACATTTATGCATATTATCCATATTATCATGGATTGATGAAAGTATGGACACCCCATTTAGCAATCAAAAGCTACCATTTATGATTCATAAGAAAACCTTTCCATAACATTTCTTTAACATTCTTGATCTAACAAAATAGCAGCAAAACAAGTTGAGAAATCATGTCAATTTGCAGTCTCATAGACTATGGCTTGCTCCCTGCTTTATGTTTGGTTTGGATAGTTGAGGAATTAAGGGGAAAAAAGGGCTTCAGCACTGAGAAGGTCATCCTGGTATAGGGGATACTTAGCAGGAGGTGAAACGGGAGAAGAAAGAACCGAGGAGGAAACATTATTTTTGGAGGGTTCTTTGTGACCCTAAATACTTTGAACTCAAAGTTATTCTGACACACTCCATGGAGCCTCCTATATTACACTGTAAGTTCTATTACAATAGAATTATTCCACCATTTAGATTAATTCCAGTAAAGTAGATTGCTTGTAGACATAGGACAGGAAATGGAATTATTTCATAGCTCAAAATGTTATGGAAACCTTGAGCTTGCAGGATCAATGAGCAGGGATTCCATGAATATCAGGTGTTGAGGTAAGCAGCAATGAAGGGTTGTATCGCTCACACTTTGATAATCACTTTCCAGACTAATACGGCTAGATGTTGTATGGAATATGGCAAAATCCAGGGACCCCCCCCCAAAAAAAAGTTGAAAAAGGGTGTTAAAAAGTTGAACAGGTATTGCCAATTACGGTAGGTGACAAAATGTTCTCCAGCAGCTCTCCAAAAAAACCCCAACATTGTTCATTTAAACTAAAAAGCCTGAGCTTCCACTGGAAATTGAGGGCTCTTGTTTCCATGGCTGCCAAAAACAATATGCAAATTTCTAATTAAAATATAAATTAATTCTTGGCAAATGAGTACCTCCACTATTCCATGAATGATGAGCAAGAAGTGAAAGTTTTATGCCACTAATTAACGTTATCGCGATTAGCTTTATTTACATAAGGTGATATAATTCATGCAGCTTGACTAGTGTAACTTTCTTCATTTTGGAGGGTGGCGGGGAAATATTGACACTGGTTTTCTCCCACTTTCCCCCCATCATTGGTTTGTTCTGGATTGTGCAAAAGTGTTTCCTTAAGCATATTCATGTAGTTTCCTTATTCTTTTTTCTTCTTTTACCAACTGGAAATGCCAGCTATAAAATAAAAGGATGAAGTGTTGAAAATTGCTTTGGAACATTCTCATAATAAATGAAAGTTAATGCTCAGTTGTATTTAAGTCCTGATGGACTAGTTAATTATTTACCAGGCTCATATCTGAATGTTTGTTGGTGAGCTAGTTAAAACAAGTGAGAAAAGTGGCACTAAGAACACTACGTTTAACTCCAGTCTCTGCAAAGCCTTCTTCCCATGGTTTCTCACAAGAAAAATAGCAACGTACTACAAGTCTGCAACCCCAAATCGGCTAATAAAAGAGTCATTTTACTTCCCACCTTGAATATCTTCTGGCTTTTCTTTTTGGTTTACTGTCTCCTCCCCAAAATACTAAATATTATCCTCTGTATGGCTCATTGCATCTGCCCTTGTGGTACACTAGAGGTAGAATCCATAACACATGTTCTTTTCTATGGTAGGTTTTATACAACATTGCATCAGAATCTTCCTCCTCCTCCTCCTCCTCCTCCTCCTCCTCCTCCTCCTCCTCCTCCTCCTCTTCTTCCTCCTCCTCCTCCTCCTCGCCTCCTCCCCCTCCTCCTCTTCCTCTTCCAGAAATCCCTGGATGATCAGTTTCTGTACTGATTTTCTGCTCACTGATAAGGTTTTTTATGCAACCTTCAATTGTTATCTAGCATCAAGGCTTCAGCAGAGGATCCATAGTAGTTTTAAGGCTTAAGATTTAAGATGGATTGCTATATATGCTTATTTGTGTATTTGGGAAAAGAGGAAGAATAAAAGAGACACGCTTTTTTCTTTTTTTATTTCTGTTTTATTTGCTGGAAGCAAACAATTAGTCCATCTTGAGCGTTTGGTTCTGTTTTTTGAAGGGGAGGTTGCAGGGATGTCTGCAGCATGTGTCAAAAAAGTCAAGAAGGTGGCTGTGGTGGTGCAATCAAAGCTCCGTGTATTCTTTGTGTTTTGGTGTTCCATCTGAGCATACCGATTCTTCCATTTTGTTGCTCAGCTGTTGCCAGAAATGGGGAAATTCTGTGTAAAAGGATCCAGGCAAGGATCTATCCAAATGAGGAATCAAAGGTGGGGCCATGGAAGGCATCCAGTGCCAGGGAAGGGGAACAGCGTATTCAAATGTTAGTTAGCATTTGCTAATTTTGTTAGCAATCTGAGGCAGGGCACTTAGAAAGCTTTAGATTAGAATGAGTTGGAGATGTGGAATTTACAGCTACTTTTCTACTTGAAGGGAAAATCTGTATTTAATAATCATAGACTCCATCAATCAGAATGATGGAATCATAGGGTCAGAAGGGACATCAGAGGCCTTCTCGTCCAATCCCCTGCCTGGTGCAGGAATGAAGGACTGAAAAGTATACTTCTCCTGAAATTATGCTATGGGGCTCCGCAGAAGCTTTCAACAGCCAAGTCCCGGCCTAGTGCTTGGGGAGAGAGAAGAAATCATAAAGTTGTCGAGTTGGAAGAGACTCATCTAGTCCAACCCAACCTGCTTACGCAAGAGGGGGACCAGCTGGTGGCACCTGGCAGAGAGCAGCCTGATGAACAAAGCAACATGTTTTCCTCCCTTCCTCCAGACAGGAAGAAAGCATGGACCTCTGGCTCCCACCATGGCCGTTTTCACCATACTTTAAGAAAGAGACCGAGGGCTGCTTCCCTCACCGCTGACTGGGTAGTGGTGGCCCACCTCAATGGCAGCCGTCTGGCAGCCCCAGCGCTCCACCTCTCAGGCTGGTTTGGCACCACCACAGCCACAGCGGCCACCCACCTCTGCTTCTGCCCTTTTCTGGCCTTCAGAAGGCAAGAATCTGGAACTCCAAGGCAGCAACAAACATTAGGGCTGGCTGGAATTTGCCAGTTTAAGCTGCCCAGAAGTGATGGGAGAGGAGGAAGGAGGGACACAGAGATGAACCCAGCGCTGGGCTATTTTAATGGATTACTAAGGTTTCACTGCCATTCCATTCTAGTCTGGTCTGAGCAGGTAGAATAAACAGTGGGGTTAATTTTTAGTGCACAAATGGGAATATCAATCTTGTGGGAGATCTTCTACAATAGTGTTTTTCACACCTGGCAACTTTAAGATGTGTGGACTATAACTCCCAGAACTCCCTAGCCAGCATGGCTGGCTGGGGAATTCTAAGAGTTGTAGTCCAGGCATCTTAAAGTCTCCAAGTTTGAAAAACACCATTCTACAGGGTTATATTCCTTTGACAAAACTTGGAGAGGAGAAATGGCCATGTGGGCACCAAGCCCAGCAGCTAGATGGGAGGAGAGAGTCCTGCAGCTGGATAATTGGACCCTGCAGGTTGGTGATCTTCTTCAGGTTCCTCCTCCTCCATGCATCATCAAAGGTTTTACTGAAGAGAACTTGTTCTTCCATTTTTCCAATGGAAAACAGTACGTCCCTGCCTGCCCCGAGGATCATGAACACCCACAGGGGGAAGGTCAAAATCTGAAAAATGATGGGAACAAGGGTTGCAATAGAAGCCCCACCTCTTTTGTATGTGTGTGCAATGTTGGTGCACTTATCAAAGGAGGGGAGCTTTGGACGGGACACCTGCCCCCCATCTTGCAAATTTGGACCGCTCTCCTATGGGCATTGCTACCTGAGATGGAGGCCTCAGTCTGAGGACATGCTCTGCAAAAACAATAAGAAATCCAGAGCAAAGGGTGGTGGTGGTAGATGAACCTGCTTATATAGACACCAATACTCTCCTCTTGAGTCTTTTTCTGGAGAAAGTAGCTAGGTAGGTGCCAGACTTCCTCGCCTTCTTTATTTATTTCCTTTAAATGAACCTTATTTCTGGGAAAGTTGATGATGATGATGATGATGATGATGATGATGATGATGATGATGATGATGGAAGGAAGGAAGGGTTAGGATTAGGTTCAAAGGGTTAGGGTTAGGTTCAAAGCAAGATTTTATATGCATGGACGGACAGACACATCATTCTGGAGTGTAACTTTACCCCCTTTGTGTCAGTGTGAGTTACTTTGGGTGACAGGATCACTTATATGTATATATGGTTTTGGGTTTGTCAGGAGATCATTATACCTTGAAGAATAGTTGCCTCAGGCCTCAAGTAAACAAAGTTACAACGTATTGGCAAAAAGGGTTGGGGGTTTGATTTTGGTTTCTTCAGTGGCTGATATGTGGCAGTCCCCATCTATCAAGATGCTGGACCATGACTTCTTCCCTTGCTTCAGATTGCAACAGTTCAGCATCATGTTTGAAAATGTAATGAAGGATGTCATTGATCAAGTCTGCTCTCAACCTGTGATGGAATCTATCATTTCAGCTGGACATTTGACAGACCGATAAGCAGCCAGTCCACTGTCTCACCTGATAGGTGGTGCTTTCCAGACTTCATCTCTCTCTCTCTCTCTCTCTCTCTCTCTCTTTCTCTCTCTCTCTCTCTCTCTCTCACACACACACACACACAATCCTTCTGATAGGATAGGATGTCCCTTGCCAGAGGGCTCATGGTGGATTTGCTTTCATGACAAGAGAAATAGGGGGGCAAAGCATCACTCTGCCTTTTCTCAAGAAAATCAATGAAGATGAAAAGAAATGTGGCAATCAAATTGGGAAACTTTCCGAAGTTGAAAATGTTGATTCATTGACATCGTAAATTCAAACTTGTCTGTCGCTCAATAATACTATTTTGGTCAGACATTTCTGGATGTGTTGGTCAGTCTTCCTCTGGTTGTGTTGGGGTTCTAACTCTTCTAACTCTAACAATTGCCAACTGCAGTCCTGTCATACCTGGAGTGCACCTGGTTGAGGAGGGAATGCCACCTTCCCCAAAGAAATCTTCTGTGGTCCTGAATCTGCACTAGCTCCTACAGAGACAGATTGTGAAATGAAGCTGTTCATATTATTTGGACACTACGGGAAGATCTTTGAGGTATGGGGTTTCTTGCTAGTAAACTCCAGCAATAAAAACACAGACATTTTATTTATTGATTTGATTTTTGCCCTGCTGCAATCTAGGAGACTCTTGGCATCTTATATATACCCAACACGAAGCAAAAATAAGATACAGAAAAAGACTCCTCCAGAGTATCTCTCAGAGCACATCCATATAGCTCCCTTGCTGTGTTCTCCTTCTGCTCTGGAGCCAGCAGGAGATCTTGGTACACCTGCAGTGCGATCTTACAGTGTTCCATGTGCTGCACGGCTGTCCATATGCCTTTAATGCAAGACACTCCAAGGGCCAACCTCCTGCCAACCTCTTCTTTCTTCCTGAACAGAATAATAAAAATTGGGGGAGGAGGGTAGGGAGTGGACACCAAGTGCTTCATCCACAAAGCTTTGGTTTTTACATCAAAAATAGCTGCACAAAGTAGAGTGAGCATAACAAGAAGAAAGGGGCTGATGTTAAAAACATAAAACCTAATTGCCCTCTGTCTTTGTCTTTCATGAATGTGGCCACATTCCTGTCTTTGCAAATCTGGAAAGTGGTGAAAAAAAATGAAGAGGAAAATTATCCTTTTGTTACCTACATTTACTTCTCCACATGATCACCACTGTTCACTACACACTTCTGCCAACGATGGCCAAGCTTCTTGAAGCTGTGACGAAAAAACTCCACACTTCATCTTTGTCTGACAGTCTTTCCCACCTTTTCATCTGAGTCAGATGACGATGAAGGTATTCCCTCAATTTTGGGAAGAGATGGAATTTGCACAGTGCCAAGTATGGACCGCATGATGGGTGGGGTAAGATGGTGAGATCCAAGTTCACAATGTCCTAGAGTTGTCATGTTGCAGCAACATGTCCTTCTTGTGCTTCTGAACTCTGCTTAATCATTGTTTCAGAGGGACAGAGGTGGGAGAGGTAGAAAGGACTATCTGGACCTGGTTGAAGAGACAAAAAGTGGGATTCTTTTGTGAAATAGAGGTAGCAACAGAGTTCATTTCAAAGATGATTTTCCTGTTTCATTTATTAAAATATCCCTATTTAAACTAAAGTTATGGAGATGGAGGCATTACTTTTCACTCAACCCCTGCATTCATCTTCAGTATTTCAAAAGGGGAAGAGAACATCCTTTTTGCAATGAGGTCTGCACATGTTCTAAAATGCAAGCTCTCATTCAAGCAGGCAACGTGTCTCTAGTTTAGTGAGACTGACATTATTGATCCTCTTTGACTCATTCTTTGTGTCATGGATGCGTCCCTTTATTCTTCCTCTTTTCCCAAATAGACACCCTTCTTTGCTTTAGTCATTTTGCTTTCAAAGGGGATCTCGATTATAAAGATTGCGTGATCTCCCAGCAGCCAATGACAACACGTTTTATTATGTTTGATATTCTTGATTTTTGATCTAGAAGTTTCAAAGCATCTTCCTTTTTATTTCTATTTTCATACAGTGAAAGGAAAAATCCTTGACCAAAAGACACTGCAGCTAGTCAGACAAAGGGAGGTGAGAAGACTCACTTAATTGTAACTACTTTTCTATCTGGAAATCTCAGGAAAGTTTCCCGCTAGAATGAAATTGTCCCTTGCTTTTCAGACTTGGAAATACAATTAAAATGATTTTTCAAAGAATCAACATGCTCTCAACACTGCTCTACTGAAGGAGACACGTTTGTCAAGCCAAACATTTGCAAGGGTTGATGATGATGATGACATAAAGGAAATAATTTTTTGCTCTTCACCTCACCCAGAATAGAAAAGTATGCTGATTTTCCTACTGGAATAAAACCATATTAATCGTAGCTCACTGGAGTCTAATTCACTGTAGAGGTTTTCCTTGGTGGCTGCACCTAAGCCGTGGAACACTCTGCAGGTTGGCATCCTCTGCAGTGATTTTAAACAAAAGATTAAGACCATCCAGTGGTGGTGTAAATGCTACTAGAGGGAATATGTTACTGTAGAGGAGCACAGTGATGACCTTGAGAAGTTGTCAACCTTGTGAGGTAGTCCAGACAGAAAGGACACCCAGATGAACTAATTCTATTTTATTGTAAGGTTACATTAACAGAATTTTGTAAGTCTAAAAGTCCATTTCTCCCCCTGCCACCTTTACAGTCCAAAAGACTATGGACGGTCCCTTCTGAGACGCTTTCCACATTCCCATTCCTTCTGTGGGCTCAGCTGCCTCTTATCTGACTGTTGCCCTGGCTGTGGCTCTTCCCCCTGTCTCCCAAGGTCATTCCCATATACCATTACAGAGGATATGCAGAGACTGTTAGCAAAACCTGAGTTCAGTCCAGGAAAACAGGAAAGTGTGAGGAAGAAACTCAAGGTTGCTCTTTCTTGACTCACTTGGCATAAGAAAGAAGGAAAGGGAAATGCCGTCGGGCTTTCAAGATTCTGTTGTTAGAACCTAGATCAATAAAGGAGAGTTCTAATTATTCTTGTGGGGTCGGTTTCCAGATCTGGCCTCCCTTGAAGGGCTGACAGTAACCTCTACATTTTTTAAAAAATTAAATAATAGGTAGGGGAAAAAGTGCTTTGGCGCACACAGGGAGACTCATGCTGCACCTCAAACTAGTTGTATCTTTTTATCCCACCTTTATTATCTTCCTTTTTCTCTATTTCCTTTCCTTTTATTATTTTCCTTTTCCTTTGTTCGCCTTTTCCTGGGATTGCGTGCTTGGCTTAAGAAGTTGCTAACAATGGCTACATGGGTTTCCTCTTGCACTCCAGGGCACCTTTTTGCCTTCAGATCTGATGCCCTATGAAATAACTTCTTTTTCATTAGGTTGGTCCTTCCTTGCCCCCTTAAAAAGAAGATGGTGGCATTTGCTAGCACCCACAGCCAAAGGGCAAGATACCACTTTCACATAAATACTGTAAAGGAATACTGCCAAAGAAGAAAATGTCATTTATTAGTTTTTTCCCCATCATTGAATTTATCCACATCTGTTCCAGCTGCGTCAGGTACCATCAAGAGAAGGAGTCTGTGCTGCACCATATAAAGCCAGGTTTATCTCTAAGTTCTTGTATTATTTCCTGGCCAAGAATGCTTCCTCAAGGACCTTTACTAGCACTGAGGGCTTGTGCCTACTAGCTATTGCAGAAACAATCCATTTTCTTGAAAGGCAGCTGAATGCTTCTGGAGAAAAGGACAGAACCTGACTGATTTGCTGGCAAGAATCAAGAGAGGGGATGTCTGGGGTGTGCTTACACTTCTAAGGAATGACACCACTTCAGAGATTAACATTCTTTGCTACAATATGTGTCTCTTCTCAAATGTTCAAATGGTGTGTTTTTTCATGTATAAATCACAGGACTGTCAAAGATGCATCAGGAAGCTACAAGTAGTCCTCGTTTAATGACTATTCGTTTAATGATGGTTCAAAGTTACGATGGCCTTGGAAAAAGTACTTTATGACCTGTACTTATGACCCTCACAAACTGTCGCACCCCCCCACAGTCATGTGATTGTGATTTGCAACCTTTTTTATAATAGTCGTTAAGCGAATCATGTGGTCATTAAGTGAATCATGTGGTTAAGCAAATACTGGAAAAAAGTCAATTGGGGAAACTGGATTCACTTAATGACTATGTGATTTGCTTAATGACTGTCGTAAATATGGTTGTAGAATCAGGTCTGGTCATGTGGTGACTTGCTTAATGACCACCCTACTTAATGACCAATTTTCCAGTCCCTGTTGTGGTCATTAAGCAAGGACTACCTGTAGTGTGGTCCAGTAAGGAAACTTTCAGAGTAGGATCAGGGAAACAATCTTCAGTCATAAAAACTCTCCATCAGTCCAACCTATCCCATAGAATTGTTGTGGGGAGAAAATGGAGGGTGATTCCCCCATTTTAGCTGCCTTGAGCTCCAAAATAAAAAGACTGGATAGAAATTCTAAGAAAAGAGATACCTGATGAGGCTAAAAAGGGTGGTTGGAAAGTTGCACAAACAACGTTCTGGAATGTATCTTGGTTAATCCATTCTTTCCTGACATTTGCTCTTCCATGCTTAAGCCAGCTTTCTCAGCCATGACCATCTCCAGATGGGATTGTAATGCCAGAATGCTCAGCTATGATGTGATCTGTATCATTAACCAATCAGGAGGATACTGGACTGGGAAAGTTTGGATTAGACCATAGGTTCCCAAACCTTTTGCCATCACACCTTCCTTTAGTGTAATCTTAATGTGCACACCTCCCCTAAAAATCCAAACACCAAATGAACACAAATGAACAATGAAAACAATACAATGAAACTTTGGGAAAGGCGGTTTTATTGTAACAATGCAACAAAAAAGTTCTTCACACCTCCTCTGAACTCTGTCTGCACCTCCCCGAAGGAGGTGCACCTCACAGTTTGGAAAACCCTGGTTTAGATAAACACTTTGTAGGAATGCTCTTCACAGAAGCACCATGTCCAAGTTCTTGTTCGGGTACAACATGTCCCTAGTGGCTTGGTTTCCAAGTTCATCCTACCTGCATCCAACTCAACCCTTCCAAGGCTTGATTGATTGATTGATTATGTGCGATCAAGTCGTTATCAACTCCTAGACACCACATTGATAATTTTTTCTCCAGGTTCCTAACCTGGTCTTTCAAGTGTCCCTATGGTACATTCATCGCCACTGTAACTGAGCCCAACCACCTTGTTGCTGGTCATCCTCTTCTCTTTTATTCCACCTTTCCCAGCATTCGAGCCTTTTCCAGAGAGTTGGGTCTTCACCTTGTGTGTCCAAAGTATGATAATTTGAGCCCAGTCACTTGTGCTTCAAGTGAGAACTCTGGGTTGATTTGTGGCTTGACAGACTTAGAAAATGTTTTCTAAACTGCCATATTTGTTAGGTTGTAACTTAATCTTCACAATCTGCCCTCTGCTCTGCCCACAGCCAGCCTGAACTGTACTGAGCACCAGAGGCATCCAAGGAAATCTAGCAGAAAGCAAGCACACTTAGAGCTTTACCCATCATCCCCACCCAAAATGATTGATCCTGTTACTCTTTTGGAACAAAGCTAGTTGCCTGAACCTAGATGAATCACTACAAAAGGGTAAAACTGGGAAGGAGAAAAAATACAGCATAGGAAGAATGTCTGAACCTGAATAGCACAGGACGTCCAAGGGGAAGAGAAAAAGAAATATGGGCTCCAGATAATCATTGTCCACTTGTGCTTGGGGCATCAAGAATGTAATATCTTTATGCATTCTAATAAAATCATAGCAATAATTCTCTCTCAGCCCTCGTGTGGGTAGCAACCTTTCCTGAAGGTCTGTCCTCGCAATCACCTTTAAGGAAGAATGGAGGGAATTATGGCTGGCTCTCGCACGTCCTTGGAGAGGCATAAAGTTCACAGCGTCTAGAGGCTTTGTACAAGAGGAGATTTAAAGACATGTAAGGGTCATTTTGTGGCGGCTGAGAAGAGCTTGCTCAGGGCAGCGGGAGGAGCCATAACTCTAATTGTGGGTCTTGGAATTTAGTCAGTAGGAGTAACTCCATCATTAGCCTCCTGAATATTTATCTGCATGGGGTGAGAAGCAGCCATAAGCCAAGCTGCATGGAAAAATCCAAAGTTTGGGCAAAAGTGTTGCTGTCTGTGTAGCCAAAATGGAAGCACCCCTCCAGAACTGGATTTGCAGAAGTAAAAAGAAAACTACAGGCAAAAGAAAAGAAAAGAAAAGAAAAATTACATTGGAGGAGGGAGCTTACCTGCTCGCCTTACGGGTAAATAAAAGAAAAGGAAGTTCACTTTTTCATGGTCCACCAGTTTCAAGGCTCAAGTAGAAACAGCTGTAATCAACATGGAGGGTGAAAGCCTCCTATCAAAACAGGCCTCCTTGGGTATCATCTCAGAAGGCAACCTGTTGAAACTTCTCTGTCTTATACATTGTTGTGTGATCCATGCCGTGAAAGATGGCTGGTCAATGGCAGAGTACAAATATTGAAGGCAGAGGAAGTCCTACATTGGGATTGGAGCCAGACAGGATCTATTGATGCATGTTGTACGCCGCCCAGAGTCACTTGTATGAGATGGGTGGCTATATAAATGTGACATATAAACAAACAAACAAACAAACAAACAAATAAATAAAATTCCTTGCCTTACTGCCTTTACCAAACCTGGTTGCATGGGGCCCTATAGGAGCCAGAGAGGAGACACAGTGTAGAAGGATGGATGAAACAAATGAGACTTGGCAGGGCCCACTGCTGTGGATGTGTCAGCCTTACCAGGTAGACCAGACAGGAAACATGACCAGATAAGCTAATTCTATTTCACTGTAAGGCTACATTAACAGAATCTTGCAAGTCTGAAAGTACAGTTCTCCTGCCGACTCCTTTACCGCCCAAAAAACTAGGGAGGGTCCCTTCTGAGCCTCTTGCCCCACCCGCTTTCCAGTTGCGGGCTATACTGTCGCTTATCTGACCATCTTATCTGAAGCATCTCTTTGCCCTGTCTCCCAAGGTCTTTTCCATGTACCATTATAGGAAGGGAAGAAGCAGCCATCCTCTTCCTCCCTCTCTCCTCCCTCTCTTCCTGATGATGACCTTGGAGGAACAAGGCAGAGACAATGATTATGAAAACAAAAACATGCTTTAAGCCCAGGAAACACAGAAGTATGAGAAAGAAGCTCAGACTGGCTCCACCCTCCTTCACTGACATCTTTCTTCTGCTCACCTTCAATTGCCACAGCCTGAGAGGGCTCAGAGCCTGACCTCTCCCACCACTGGGGTGCCTATTTAGCTAAGCACTCAGGCAGCCCTACTTATACCTCTCTTGGTCAACCTAGTCCTTCTCCTTGTAGGATCTTTATAGTGATTTCTCAGGAGGTTTATGTCAGCTTGGAGAATCTCTCCAGTATTCCTTTTTCTGATATCCTTAACTGTCACTGGTAATGGAGTCTGAAGGCAGTTAAACCTATTGCACTTGGAACCTGGAGTTACACATATTCCTTGACTTTTGGAATGCTGATGTAAATATGGATCCAACCATCTAACTATAAAAATGTACTGTATATTTTTAATATGTCTTGTTTTTCTTTGTTTTGGATTTAATGGAGAAATCTGAGAGCCCAAAGCTGAATGTAGATGTTGCTTGGCCTCATCTGCGCAGGACCAAATTTCCTTCCAGCTGGTATGTCAAACACTGAGACCTTCCTCCCTCTCATAACAGGGCATGAATTTGGTATAATTCGGTTGTTGGTGGGCTCTGAATTTCTCAGTTCTGCTCAGAAAGCAAGGCACATTTTTATTCCTCAGCCCCAGATGGTTGAAGGTCAGCAGAATTAGAAGAATCATCAAGTAGTGAAGTGGAAGTTAGAGAAAGAAAGAGACTCAAAGTGCTTTCACTTTGGTGCCGAACCAAAAAGAAAACTGGAGAGAAGTTTTCAGGGCCCTTGGCTTTAACTGGGATTTCCCCTTTTGCTTTAATGTTACTCTGGTTGAAAAATTACACAATTATAAAAAAGAAAAAGGCAAAGGAAAAAAACTCAATGGAAGGGGAGGGGAACGGGTGGAGGATGAAGCACCACCACAGAAAGTACATATTTCCTTTTTGCCATGAATAAAAAGGTCTGTTATTCCTTTTTGTGATTGCTTTTCTCTCAGTATCTGATGTGATCATGACGAGAAAACAGTCCATGTAGCAAAGTGACTTTCAGAAACTGTTGCATTAAATCCAATTTGTAAGTCGAACGTCTTGCAAAGGAATTCACATTTTTTATTCCAGTTGTAAAGCTACATGCATACAAAAAAACTAAGATGCCAGAGAGGAGGGTTGTGAATCTGTGTACTTGGAGCCCCTTTATCCTACTATGTATATAGTATACTATTTTTATACTGCGTTTACCTCTTGGATCTTGCTACAGGGTCCTCTCTGATCCCTGGTGGAGTATGTAATAAAACCTTGGCATTTTGGCAGTGGCACCAATTTTATGGACCGTCCTATGTAAAGTGGCCCTTCTGGCCTCAACATTCTGATCCTGTAAACTTCAGATTAAAATAGTGCCTTGTAGTTTTCCACAAATAATGTCAATACTAGGCTCACACATTAGGGACACTGGACTTAATCTGGGTGGTGTTAGGATTCTCTGGAATCATTAAGGCAATTCCCATAACATTAGAGGCCTTGAGTTCTCTCTCTCTCTCTCTCTCTGTTTTTCCAAAATCCTTTTTCTTGAAGAGTTTAACAATACTAAAAGATGATACAAACTGAAATTAGAAAGAGAAAAGGAAATAGAAAGAAAAGAAATACAAAGTGCAAAAAGAAGAGGGAAAGAAAAGAAAAGAGATAGAAAAAAGAATATTTAAAGAAGTGACTCCCAATCTTCCTTGAAACAAGTGCAAGCAAACTTAATATTTCCCCACCCCCTACGAGATTACATACATAATTCACTTCTTCCCATAACCCCCCTTATCCATTTGCAAATCCAAAAATTGTTATTGTTTCTGTCTAGATATCAACAAAAAATCCATAAAGGGTTTCCAGAATTTTATAGAAATATTTCTTATTTTAACCCTGATCAAATGAGTCAACTTTATATTCCTTTCTTTTGCTTCTGACAATCTTGATCTTTAATTCATCAAGTTGTTGTCGTAGGACTGAATCTCAATTCAAACTATCTTCTATCTCAGAGATTTTTTCAAGTCTTTAGAAACCCTCTTTTGTAAATCCAATGATAAATCCTTGCCCAGGTCATTTTTCATCTGTTGGTTTATCATTTGTATTTCCAGTCTGGCTGTCATCTGTTTTATAATCCACTATTTCTTTATTTTCCAATATTTCTACACCAACTGGAATTTTTTACATATTTGTCCTATTGATCTATAACTTCTTCCATGTTGATCTCTTTCCTATTTTTCGTTTCTTCTTTAGAGTCTTCTTCAAAGAATGCATTAGCAGGCACAAAAATTATTGTGGTCTATTCAACTATAATTTTTTTCCCTGATCTTCAAAAATCCTTCTCAAATGTTATAGTTTTATCTCTGTCATTTTATAAATTTCACTGTCCTCTTTTGGTTCAAGAATAAAATACAGGTATTTCCCTTCCACTCCCCTCCGCTTGGAATTTTAGTCCCCTCTAGTGTCCCATTTCTATAATCACAAAGTCTCAAATTTGTTTCTTTATTTTCAAATTTCAGCCAATCTTCTCTTTCCTAAGAGATTTAACAATTTATGTTCCCACAAAGATATTGTTTTATTTATTTAGTTATTTCAAAAGTCTTAGCAAAAGTCCTAATATTCCAAATTTGTCTGGTCCCTTAATTCGTTTAAAACTTTCTTGAATTAAATTCTTATTTAGCTTTTTGCCATTTATTTTATATTCTTTAAATTCTTTAAGCTATTAGTTTTTCCTCTATTTTGGGATGAAGTTTTACTCACTAGGTAGTTTTTCAAACTTGTTGCTTGGAAGACCTCTTTTAACTTTAAGATAATTGTAAATCCAAAAGTGTTTGGAAAGTGAGGGTGGGCAAACTTAGTGCCTTTAAAGGCTCTGCCATGGTTGAGAGCTTGATGACTGATCTCTTTGTCTCCTGGTCCTCAAGCCCATGGAAGACTGCTCACAAGAAGCAGCTGTCTGGAGCACAAGTGGGCAATCTGTCATCCTCTCTTTGTCCAGAGAGGTTCTGTTGGACCAGACTTGTCACCGATCCATCGGTCTTAGTTGTAGCATCACCTCTATTCCTCCAGAGACATCTTGGCATGCTGTTGCCTCACCCAGAAGTCCAGAGGCCTTGAGTTCTCAAGGGTTGAAAGGTAGCATAGAAATTGACAATGTATCAATCAACTCTGTTTCTGGAGGTATCTGCAGGGGATGAGGTGAGTGAGAACATGGGCATCACAACACAAACTCTGCCCCTTGTGTGCAATTTTGTGATCCAAATATGAAAAGGCGAAGCTTGCATTGTAATGATGCAATGCACAATTTCTCATTGAGGTATTGACATAGTTAGGAATCAACACCTATGTGTCCCCTCTGGTTAATTCTATCAGGAGCTAAGTTAGCTTGTCCCCCAACTTTGCAGAACGTTACTGAGGAATCAGCATGTCAATCTCACTGCTTTTCTTTCTTTGCTGAGATCAAAAATGTCTTCTCCATTGTAACAGCAGTTTGGAAGTGCCATGAAAGGTGAAATTATGAGAGCTGGGCCCTGAGGTGGTACGATGTCCATGCTTGGTGATCTCTGAGGTCACTGTTTCCATGCCAGGCCCATGCCGTTTATTTTAAACAAACAACAGAATTTGCTCCCCCTTTATTTGCAGAGAGCAGGATTCAAACCTGGAACCCTCCATGGGATACAGTGAGCTAATTTGTCAATGTTGACTTTGCTCAGTTTGTTATTTCCCTGATGATCAGTTTCTTATGCCTGTTTTCCCCAGTCAGTTATTTTTTTTTAAGAAACCTCTGAAATAATATGTGCTGATATGTATATTTTTCAGCTTTGATACAGAAATATGATGCAATTCATGGATTAGTTTTCAAAATGCATACCGGGACCAAGCAAAATTCTCCACCTTCATTACACAATTCACATTGAAAAATAATTACTATTTGATTTGGCCGAATGTAACATTTATATTATTTCTACTGTGAGTTTCTCTTTCTATAAAAGCTAGAGAATATATGGGAATTGTAAGCAAGTACAATTCTCTGATCAGGGAAAAGAGGCAGTCTGTGAAGACAGCATTAAACAATTTTGGATAATAAAATTACTCCAAGACCCTGTAGATACTATGAGCATAAAGTATATTTTCCCCCTACAGTAAAGAAATGATGTCTTTAATGGAATTCCTTGAGTGTGGATCTAATCTATAACATATTATTTTCAAGCACAGGCTGACGATCATATTGTTCCTACAACGTTTGGGTTGAACATACTAAAAATTGTATGTGTAAATCTGCCATGATAGATTTTTTTTTTTTTTTTTTAATAAGAGAAGAGCTAGTTGAAACAAACGAACACGCTGCAGAAAATGCAGGTCCATCTCTTAAACTAACAAGAACGTTGCTCATTTGCATTCTCTTGATCAGAACAAAGTATCATTCAGGTCAGACGAAAACCAAAAACAACAGCTCATTTTGGGTGCTTTCTGTTTCCCAACACTCCTATCCCTAACAGGAAGTTTTTTGTTTTGTTTTTTACATTTTTGTATCCTGCCTTTATTATTTTTATAAATAACTCAAGGAGGTGAACATACCCAATACTCCTTCCTCCTCCTATTTTCCCCACCACAACAACCCCGTGAGGTGGGTTGGGCAGAGAGAGAGGGACAGGCCCAAAGTCACCCAGCTGGCTTTCATACCCAAGGGTGGAACTCACCGTCTCCTGGTTTCTAGCCTGGGGCCTTCACCGCTAGGCCAAACTGTCTCTTGTATCAGTTTGATACAACTGGGGAAGTAGAAGCTAATATGTTGGCCATTTTTCTGTCCAGCTGAAAATAATTGAACCCCAGATTCTCCTGGGAGCAAATGTGGATGATCCAGTCCTAGCTGATTTATGATGGAGAAGCTCAAGTAGGATTGAAGTCCCGTTAGTATTCATCCTGATGGAAATATGAATCCCACAACACTGATTTTTCAGCACTCATGTCCTGCTGACTACCAGGGGTGTCGGGGTATATAGGGAGTTATAGATCTACTCTGTGTCCCTTCTTTGTCACTGTGTTAATTCTTGCATCACAGGTACAGCCAAGGAGCAAGGGCTACATTGATTTCTATACGGAGTTTTAAAACAATAAGGAGTTTAAGATTTAAGGGGTAAAGTACAGAACCTTGGAAAGAGTAATAGGAATCTCCAGCCTTCTTTTATTAGTGAATTCATGAAGGTGGAGTCTCTTTGAACATTTCGGATCTCTTCTTCCTATGTTTTTTTTGAAGCCCCTGTATGCTATTTGTTAGATAGGATTACAAAACTCTTTTCTCATCTGTCCACTGTTTAAGTCTAGAGGTCCTCCTGGTTTTTTGTTTTTTCCCCCCTCAACTTCTTCACAATCTCCCACACTCTCCTTGCTCTTGTCTTGGAGGTTTCAAATCTGAGTGGACTTCCTTCTGATTTCTTTCCTAGGCTTACACGCATGAAGCACGTGCTTTTAGACTTTTCCCTCAACAGGCTGTGTTTCACTAGGAGCTGGGCTTTGTCTACCGCTATAATGTATTACCTGTAAATAAATCTCCTTGCTGTGGTAGTTATAAAATTGGTTTCATTAATCATTGCTTAGGTCAGATCCCTGGTCTCAAGAACAGTCCATCCAGAAATTGAATTCTTCTTCTATCTCTAACACATTCTTCCTTGGCAAAAAGTGGGGGAGCTTTTCTAAAATGGATGAGGTGGCAAAAGTTTTCTTCCATTTTTTTTAATGATTGGAAAGCCTACTGTATTTAAACACCGCACAATCACATCAGTTATTCCAGTATTGGTCAGGAAAAGAACCTCCATTCTTCAAAAGTCCTGGGATTGTAACTGGTTTGGATATGAGTGCTGGGATTTTTATAAAGAAATATGAGAGAGACTCATTGTCCTCCTGCACACTTTAGGAACACATGTAGTGTCGGGTTCAGCCCAAAGAACTCCAAGAGACAATGCAAATACAGTTCTGTTGCGTTTATTAGCTTCAACCTCCGGACAGAAATCTCCCCAGGCTGGACCCTAGTTCCCAAGCCAGCCAGCCACAACACCGTGAATTCCTTAGGGAGGTGCCAGCCTCATCTTCTTGAACTTCCCACACTCCTGCTGGGGGTTAAGAACATGGTTATCTCCCTGAGCCGGCCTTCATAAGTCCATTCCATCACATGTAGCTCCTTTCAAGCCTTTGGACTAATCAATTGTGATTTAATTAAAAAAAAAATCAGTAGAAAAACTTGCTGGATACAATATCTCCTCTCCAAGAATTGACACTTAAATGGAGAAGACCTATTTTGGTTGTCCCTAATTTCCAGAGATCTAATCAAAGTATCAAAAGCATCTCTGAGAAAGCCAACACACTACTTCAACCACTCCCCACACAAACCACCAAAATCCCTCCAGAACTTCCTAGGCACACCAAAAGACTCAATAACTAAAGGAGAAAAATCAGGAGTCATCTACAACATACAGCGTAAGGACATAACACTAGGTAGGACAGACAGCTGAAGATTGACAGACTGCATCTATGAACACCAACTGGCTGTTAGAAAACATCTCAAAAACTCCTTAATCTTGCAACATAGGGGCAGGCTCAACCATAGTTTCAGCTTGGAAACTCTTAATATTTTAGATCAAGCCAAATCCAAAAATGCTAGGGAATTCCTGGAAGCTTGGCACTCAGACTAATCAGCCACCAATAGAAACATAGAGATAAACCCCATTGACATGCCATTTAAAAGATGGCACCAAAGGTCAAGGAAGGGAACATGCAGGCCAGAACATGTCCTTCCTAGCAACCAACACCCAGATCAGCAGGAAGGATCACCCGATAAACAGTCAGGGAAGAAACAACATCCTCATCCATATTCCAACCAAGACTGGCAGGCAAGCTATTACATTTACACAACCAGCAAACTTCACTCTTTCTTGCACTGATAATGCTACCTGGTCTGGTAATAAAACACATGCAGGAAAACAATTCCAGAGAACACCAAGAACCCCCAGTTTCATCTCCTGGAGACTCTTTTCTTCTGAATAAATCAGAACGGTACAAACCATTTTTCAGATGCAAACAGACTAGGAACTTGTCAAAAGCCACCTTAAGGCTTCAGTTCTATACACATTTACCTGGAATCAAAACCCATGAGTAGAAGTGAGCTTACTCTTCAGCAGACGTTTTCAGGACAAAACGAAAATTCTCAGCATGGTCAGAGAAGTAGACAAAATGAATTAACTTGATCATAAAACAGTCACTTTAGAGCTACGCTTTCCATTTTTATTGGTGCATGACATTTTTCGTCTCTTAAACACAGCTGATGTCTGGAATAATTTCCAGTCATTAACGAGTAAGTAAAGTTTAATACATTGAAAATGAGTTTTAAATTGATTAAAGTTTATGAACAATGCATAACTCATAATAAGTATATCACTTGAGGGGTAGGCTTTTTTACCCCTTCCACTTGACGAAAATTAATCTAGCTGTTCACGTTTCATCTTTGTTGTTCTTGTACCTCTTAGATGTTGGCTTGATTGCTGTCAATTTGTTTCCTTAATGTAAGCAATTAAATGGATGATAGTTTTCGGTAGCTTTCAGTTATCTCCCAGACTCACAATAGGAGCAGCTGCAACCAATTTTCATGAACCAAATTGCATAAAGGTTTTGTCTTGAAGACTTTGGCATATGGGGCTGGGGTATGCATTGGAAAGAAATGTCTTCAAGAAATTAGAAACCCTTTTATTCCATCTTTGTTGAAAATGATGGCCCTCTAGCTGATAACAGCGCCTTTGCCTTAGTATTCTATGCACCTTAGTAAGCACCTTATGCATACTTCAAGCAAATAATTGATTTAGTGTGTGAAATGTGCTAGGTCTTATGATAAGCAACGAAACTCTGGAATCCAAGTCCAGAAGGATTAAAGCTGTGCAAAGCTTGTGGAGAAATTCTACCTTGAGTTTGGTTTGGCCAAATGATGAATTTCCATGATAAACCAATTGATCTTTTCATAATTCTGCAGACTTTTATAGACACCTTCAGCAGAACAAAATTATTATCTTATTTTGGAGTGCCGAAGAAGAAATTTCCTTCAGGCTCAGTGGTTTTGTAAATCAGGGATGAATCTTAGTAAACTTTGCCCTAACTGCATCAGACATTATGAGGAGTTTCTTCTGCTGTCTGGTCCGTTAGAGATCTTTGATCCCCATGCAAAGAATAAACTGTGGGTAGCTCCAGGAGAATTAGACTAGCTGTCGTTTATAAACAAATTCTCTTTCAAAAGCTTTTTTTTAATGCTAGATATTTTTCATTCCAAACATATATCTGACTTCTTGGTTTGTAAGTCAACCAAGAAACTTGGCTAGACTGGAAATCATGTCTCCTCCTTCCTTCTCCTAGAAGAGCGGTGGTCTCCCTTTAATTGGGTATGTTCAAGCAGAAGCTAGGCAATCATCATCTGTATGGGATGCCTTAGCTGAGATTTCTACACTCAGCAGGGGGGTTGTCCTTGATGGCTTCAAGGGACCTTTTCAATTCTATGGCTCATTTTTCTTCTCATAATCAAGCTTGGGCAGAAAATCAAGTTTGTAATGTTTATGTTAAAAGTCCCCAATGCTATCTACCAATTGTATAACCTTTGCTTGGCTTCAAAGCCTAAACACAAAGACTTGGAAATCTCAATTTGTTACTAAGTAGGTTAGCTTTTGAAGTTTGCACTCCAGACTCCAGGGATCCCTGACAGCCACTGCCTTAGAGGACCTTAAGTTCTCAGTGTTCTCCTGCCCAGCTCTCCAATTCAATTATTTCTGATAATGTGTTTTTAGCCAGTATTCAGAGAGGCAACGTAGTGATGTTGATATAACAAGCCAGCATCAGGGAAAGGTACTTGACCTTCTAGTTCACCTGAAGTGCTCTGAGCTACCTTGCCTGAGTCTGAGAGGTTATTCAGAGTGATGAGTACTTCTGGAAAGAAACTACTGGTGACAATTTAGAAGACATTAACAAAGTGATGGATTGAGCAGGGCCATAAAATTCTAATCTACGTAATAGTCTCCAAACACTTGGAGACTGCTAGTGCTTAAACAAAGCAGTATTCAGAGGGAGATGTGTTCTTTCTTTTTCTTTTTTTTCCTTACGTGCCTGTGCATGGAATGTTTAAACTCCTTGGGTTGCGGATTTTGTGATGGGGAGTCTCCGAATGTTTTCCTAGTTGTAGTACAGCTTTCTCCAGGGTGGTGCCCTTCATATGTGTTAGGCCGTAATATCCCCAATCACACAATCATAGACTTGGAATGAAGCTTAGGGGCCATGTAGTCCAACTCTTGCTCAGTGCAGGATCTACTATAGCATCTATGACCTTTCAGCCTCTCTTTGAGGATCTCTAGTGAAGGAGAGCTCACCATTTCATGTGGCAGCCTGTTTCACTGGCTGACAACTTGTACAGTCAGGAAGATCCTCCTAATCTCTAGCCTGAACCTTCTTCCTCATAGCTTTAACCCATTGGTTTAGGTCCTGCCCTCTAGGGCAATAGAGAGTAAGTTCACTCCAATGTTCAGAAGACAATCCTTCAGATACTTGAAGACAATTCTTCATGATATTTGAAGATTGTTATCTTATCTCCCCTCCTCAATAGTCTATAAGTGGGAATTATGAGGGCGCAACACATCTGGAGGACATCAAGTCAGCAAAAGCTTTTGCAGAAAAATTATGCAAAATAGGAAAAGCAAATGGTTGCCCATATTTTTAAAACTATATGTTCTTTGCTAGCAGGAACCTCTCTTTGTTGGGAATACAGTACAATAATTTGCTATGAACATCAGTATCCCAGAAATAATAATGTGGTGGTGAAGATATAGTTGGCTTGCAATATGCAAATCTGTCTGGTTCCCTTAGTGCTGGCAACATGGGGCAGGACTAAAATCTGCTTCCAAATATCAGAAGGGGTGGGATTGGAAGGAGGTGAACAGGAATAACAAGCAGGAGATTAGGGAAAGGTCCAAACCCCATCACCTCCTAAAAATGCTGTCAGTCAGAGTGGGGTCAGCCTTGATTTTGGAACAAACTAAACTGATTTTGATTCAGAGGGAAATGACCTCTTTTAGCACAATTTATAGCAACAAATCACTTGCAGGACAGATTCAACCAATAGTAAATGTACACGTTTCTCCAAAAGAAATAGCAGATCCTTGACCCCATCAGGTCCTCTTCTCCCTCAGATGAGGTCTTATAATGGTCTGTGGAAATGACCTTGGGAGACAGGAGGAAGAAAAAAAATAGCCTAGGCAAACATCATGCAAGAGGTATCTCAGCCCACAGAAGGAAAAGGGGTGTGGGAAGCATCACAGAAGGGACCTCCCTAGTTTTCAGGAAGGTAAAAGTAAAGAAGGGGAGAAGTGCTTTCAGACTTGCAAGATTCAGTTACTGTAGCTTCATAATAAAGATAGTGTTTGTACTCATATTTTATGCTTCTTGGACTATGAAGGGCTGACAGGTCTCCACCTGGCCCTGAGCTGAATTAAGGATATATCACCCTCAGCAAGGGAGTCTGCAGGGGGGTAAAAAAAGTCAAGATGGCCACTACAACCATGCATTGCATGTAAAAAAAAAAAAGGGAGGGGAAAGGGAGGTTGAGCACGTGGTTGTGGCCACTATATTGCCTTTTTTAATCTCCTTGCAGACACCCCTGACCTTCAGTCACAGACAGCTGATCCTAACCACAATGACGCCAACATGGCAAGAGAATTCACTGTGCAAAGCTCTTGCTTTTAAGTTATAATTCTCCCCTTCGAGGAGCTTTTTTTCCTCTCATGAAAAGATGGGAAAGAAAGAGGTTCTCCCAGGACTGGAGATGCGAATAATGATTGATTGCCTATGTTTTTATTTACGCTGCTGATGACAGCTTTGGTTTACATTATCCAATTGTTATATGTTGACTTGTATGGGCACATTTGCTCATAGCCCAGAAGTAACTAAAGCGGTTGAAATAAAAGCCAGCCATGATCTGTAACATTTAGGTTCTCTTCTGAGCTCATTATAATTAAGATGTTAAAAGTGGCAGATCATCAGATTTAAAATAGCTCACAGTATAAAACCCTTGTATTAGATTCATAAGTCATCCCTTCAATCAGCCTTCCCCCTCCTATGAGTAGATGGGAAGGAATCAGGGTTCTGCCACGGCTCCAGGAAGATGGGAAATATGGTCTCCTGATTCTGCTAAAATGTCCTCTATTTGTCATTCCCCCCTGATGCTGCTTAGAAGGACCAGATACTCTCTGGAATTTGGGAAATATGTGTAGAAAGCAGTCCTGATTCTAAAGAGATGAGATTTATAAGGGGAGGAGGACTCTTCCAGGGGTGATCTACAACTGGGGGGCCCAGATCCTGGGGGAAGAGGCATCGGCGTCCTTTCATTACCAACTTTGATTACTGCTGTGTAGAAAAATTCTTCTCCATTGCTTTTTCTGACCAGTTCTCATTCATTCTAGTGAAAAATAAATGTATTAAAAAAAGAGAGAGAAAATTTGAGTGAAATTCCCATGGGGGAGGGTGATATTCTTGCATTTAGGGATTTTGTAAGCTGCCCAGAAATTCTGGAATGGGCAGCCATATTCAACTGAGGAAACTGAATCCAAACTGGGGTACTGTCCTATTTTCTGATGGTCATCTTCACTTCTCACCTTCCTGAATGCCATCCCTGAACCACCCCCAGCTCAGATTCTCCTCACCTGAACCACTTTCTAATCTCCTTTCACCCCACTTTCATTTCTCTGTGGCATCAGCCTTACCACCCCGGGCTAGCTTCTTAAATATGCAAGAGAAGCCCAACCGTCAAGCCAACAATGTCAGGACTTGTAACTAATAATCAAAACAAGCGTGAAGGCAAAGAGCTTTCTAATTGATGACAGAAACACCCACCATGGAGAAGGATAAACTGGCAGGGTTGCATTCTAATTTAATTTTGATGGAAGAATTTCCCATCAAATAAAAATAAGCTGGAATTGGCTGGAGACAAATTCAGTTTTCAGTAGGTTTTGTCTTGTAAACATCTTCTCATCTGCTGTACCTGTCAGAGCGGCTTTCTACTCGCCCGCTTCGCACCATAATAGCAAATGATGCAGTCGGGGAAAAGCAATATGTAAGTTATACGCAGGGGGAACAAATCATTCATCAGATCTGAAGCAACAAATGATTCTTTTCCTTTTCCTTTGCAATGCAATGGATCAGTTGCAATATTGAAGAGAAGCCATCAGAGGACTTTCAAGTGACTCTTCAACTGTCGGAAAATATTGATCAAGGAATTGTTGGCGGTCTGTGCCATCCTGATATTGCTTGCTAGTATTCCCTGCAATTCCACACATGTCATTTTTGGTGCTCAACATTCTTACTATATATAGACTCCAGCTGCAGAGAAAACCCCTCCCCAACTCCCCCACTTTATTTATCATTGCGCTCCATACGTAGCCTTCATCCAAGCAAAACTGTTGTTTTTTTTTAACTATAGACATTTGCAAAAGGGATTCAGTTTTTTCATCTCATTACGCAGCCAAAATCCAAACTAGAATTAAGTTTTAATTAGTCTGTGCTCCAAGTAAGATGTGGCATTCTGAAAAGAAATTAAATTCAAAGACAGGAGGTCAGTCAAGATGGAGAAGAGGTATGTACAGAATGGAGAGTTTAATCTCTCCATGTGTTACAAAAGTTCTGAAAGAAAGAAAGAAAGAAAGAAAGAAAGAAAGAAAGAAAGAAAGAAAGAAAGAAAGAAAGACTGATTTTTTTCTCCATGCCTATGGAAGACCTATGAATAATTACTGCGGACAAATTAAGATTTTCTACACAAAAATCCAGATCTTTGCCCTAAGGTTTTAGAGTTTTTGATATCTCTTTGCCACTTTCTAATGGCTATTTGGATTTTTTCAGGCTGGATATGGTTTGTCTAAATTCCATTAAATTTCCATACCTACACAACACTGTCTACAGGGGTGTGAGGTCAAAAAAGGCAAGATGGCTGTTGTGACTTCCAGTTTTGCATGGGCATCAACATCACACACATATACAATTGCATAGGTATGACCACCATCTTGCCTTTTTTGACTGCAACCTGCGAAAGCTGACATACATACCCACCACACCATTTTCTTTTGGGGTAAGCAGTGTAAGGCAAAACACAGGAAGGGAGTAAGAATTAGCAGGCCAAAGAGATTAACTTATGAGACAAGAAAAAGCAGAAAAAAATATAGCTACCCTGTGATGTCCAGACTCAGAGGAGGGGAAAGCTGGGGTCAAAAGACCAAGAGCACAGGGGGTAGAAACCCTGTCCCCAGAGACCTAGGATCCAGTAGAGTTGAAATCAGATTCTTACCCATGTACATCCAGTCCTCTAGGACCCAACCTTGGAAGAATGACTATGCCATTGGGTAGAGGTTGGGTGCATTGAGCAACAATGAAATGTATGATTGCAAGACCAGGCTCTGTGGAAGTCATGACACTAGTTATGACCTGACCAGCACCAATTGATCTGGAAGAACCTTTATTGTCCAGGGAATAGGTAGAGACCCAGCTCAGAAAGCAGGACGTTCAAAACAACACTGGCATTCTGCCTTGTTGCTCCTCAGACAGCCATACTTCTTGACTTTTGCATACCTGGCGACTTCATTTTCTCCTGACTCCTTCAATTCTGGTAAGGAAACCCTGTCTACATCTCAGACTCAACTTCTTCTGACTGCTTAGTCCTCTACTGTAGATTGACTTTCATGTTGATTCTTTGGATTGATTGACTGCTCCTTTTCAACATCCCTTGGGCAAAGCAGCATACTACTAAAACATCCCTAACAGATGGGATTAAAGATGTTCAGGGAAGAAGAGCTCACATCTCCTCAGGCAGCCTTCATCATTAAGAAGAAGTTTCTCCTAATGTTTAATCAACAACTGCAATGACATTGTCTGGCAATCTTTTCAGAGCAATTTTATCTAATCATCTAGCAGTCTTCTGAGAAAGATTCCAGGAAAAAAAAATGATTGGGACTCCTGGGGTTGTAGGAGAACCATCTCTGACAGCTTGGCAGGGGGTGCCTTCTTCCCCCCAGAACATTTTTCAGAATCCTTGGAGACAGCACTTATCTGAGCCTTAAATAATATTAACTAGCCAAACAGAAAATATTTCGAAGGAGAAAGATCTAGTTACAGCGCAACATAGCCAAGAAGCAGAACATGAGAACAAGGCTATGCAAATTAAGGTCGGGAGTTGACTTTGTGAGGTGGGGTGGTCATGATCAGAACACATTAACATCTTGATTTTGTTTCCTCAACCATTTTATTTCTTTTCTTATAACTGAAAGATACTATCTGGGGGAAAACTGTTGCAATGAGATAGCCCAGATCTCATGGACTGGGATCAGTGAAGACAATAATGGTCATGGAGTGATCAGGTTAGTCATGGCTATTAACCATGATGGCTATATAGTTCCTCTGGTATCATCTGCTATTGCATTCATGTCCACTTTATGGGCTTCCTGGTGATATTTAATTGGATGTAGAAATAGAATCTGAAACAGCCAATCTCTTCCTACGTTCTTATCTCTACAGAATGCAGAAAGAGGCATTGCCCTCCAGATGCATCTATGCCCCGTTCATTATAAAATGGCATTTTGCAAGTCTGTAACAACTGAGAACAATTCATTAATAATAAACATCAGGTTGAACCAACAGCAGGATCTGCACACACACTCACACACAAGTTGTTGTGTAGATCCTCTTCGTTTTAAATGGGATTGCCACAAATGAGCCCTTCAGATTGTTAATTTCCAAAGCACTGTTAGCTTTAAAGGAGTTTATAGTAGGACAGCTCATTTTCTATACAAATCCATAAGGAGGCACATCTTAGCAGGATCTCAATGCACATCATTAGTCTCAGTGGGACCCAGAAATCTTTAAATTGTCTGTTCCTAACGGGGAGATTACATTTGCAAAGATTTGTACACATTTTGTTGGTGCTAAATGATGGATAAATGTCTTGCTCACCACTTGTAAAATTCTCCAGTCTCTCTAGAAATAACCTCGTTCATCCCCTCCCACTCACACAAAATGTGTCTCTTTGATTGACCCCAAAAGCTAGAACAATTCACACAATCCAAACTATGCAATGGCTTCAGACCATAATCAAAGACTAGGAACAATTTATACAGCTTATCTGATTTAAGCATTGTTGATTAAGAATCAGATGGTATTACATTGGGCCCATCCATTGTATGGACAGTTGGAAGGACAAATCATCCTTGGTGGGTCCTGCCTGGTAAATTGGGATAGCACTGCCTCCTTTACCAGGCATTGCCCACCCATAAACTGATTGTTAGATTATGTGCTATCATGTCATGTAGATGGCCTTCTCCAGAATGATCTGTCCCCAGTCTGGCCTTTCAGATCTTCCAGTGGTGCACCCATTGCTCTTGCAATCAAGTCCTTGCTACTAGTTGTCCTCTTCTCTTTTCCTCCACTTTTCCTGGGATTAGAGCCTTCTCCAGAGAGTTGGATCTTTGCATAATGTGTCCAAAGTAGGATCCTTTGATCCTGGTCATTTGTGCCTCAAGTGAGAACTCTGGGATGATTAGCTTGTTTATCCATTTATTTATTTGCTTGGCTGTCCATGGTATTCCCATGGTATTCTCAAATACCATGGAATGCCAAGTTCAACAGTGTCAATAATCTTCCTATCCTGCTTCTTCAAAGTCCAACTTTCACTTCATAGAATGTCACAGAGAAAATAATTTCCTGCACAATGCTGATATCTATCTATCTATCTATCTATCTATCTATCTATCTATCTATCTATCTATCTATCTATCATCTATCATCTTTGAAATATATATATATATCTTTTTCAAAACTTTCATTGCTAGTGTTAGGCTGGAGTGTATTTCTTGAGGACATCACATTATCCCCTCTTTTACAGCGCTTCATCTCCTTCCAGGTAGATTTTGATTTAGCAGCATATTTTATTTGACCTAGACACTGCCCAACTCCAATCAACTCTAGGCAGCTTATAGCATAAAAACAAAACAATAAATATACAATTAAAAAATAAAGCATATAGCAGTAAACAAGATGGCAAATCTAGCCATACAACAACAACCATCTCATACACCCAACAAGGGCTCCCACCAGCCTATCCCAAAGCCTTGGAGAAGAGTCAGGTCTTTAAGGTCCTCTGGAAAGTCATCTGGGTGGGAGCCACCTGGAACTCAGGGAGAACCTCATTTCAGAGGACAGGTGCTAAAACTGCACGTGTTCATGGATGACCATTGTATGGTGGAGTTGGGAAATGAGCACAATCGGAAGATTTGCTTTAAAAAGAGCTGATCTCTTCACTGGGTGTTGGCCAGGCCAAATAAGTAGTAATGTAGGCCATTTCTGAGAAAAAGTCTACCATCACTACAATAGTGTGGGGTCTCATGAGGTGGACCATTCCAACATAAAATCCATGAACTGGCTTTCCAGACTTTGTGGGAGTTGGCAGGGGCATGAGGAAAATTATTTGTAGGCTTTGTGTGGGAGAGATATTTCTTTCTGTCAGCATACTGAACAAACTGCTTTGTAATTCCTGACATCAGCTTTAATTTATGAGTACCAAAGATGCCTTCCTGAAATCTGTGTAGTTCTAGTACCCTTGATCCTGCCCAGGTGGCAAGGATTGACACCCATGAGTTTTCACAATGAAGATGGGCTTGAATCTGAGTGTCCTTGATCCACTACATTGACCGATCTGGATATTGCCTGAATCAAGAATTCCTGGTGATAGGAGAGCTCTGTTATGTCTATGGTGCAAACCATCAGGAGGAGTCTGATAACACTTTTACTGACTAACAAATTTTATTAAAGGGCATAACCACCATCAGAAGTCCCAACAAGTACCCACACAAGAACAGAAGCATGGGAAAGCTGGAAGGAAGGAGAAGAAGAGGATGACCAGCAGCAAGAGGGATGGACTCAGAGTGGCCATGAGTGCATTTTTGGGAGACCTGAAAGAACAGGTTAGGGACAGATCGTCATGGATACAACCTATCTATGTGGTCCCTAGGAGTCTAAGATGACCTAAGGGCACATAATCAATCAATCAATCAATCAATCAATCACATGCTTTTCGTCCAGTGTGATCTATGCCATCATCTGCCTGCAATGCACCTCTGGATTCTACATAGAACAAATGGAACAAACTTTGCACAGAAGAGTTAATGGGCACAAGTTTGACATCAGGACTCACAACAAAGTAATATCAGAACATTTCAACCTCCCAGGACACTGGCAAATCTCAAAGTGACTGTTTTGGAGAAACAGAATTTTAACAGTACCATCAAGTGAGAAATTGTCAAACTCACATGCATCAAAAAGTTTCAGGCCATCTCAGGAGGTCTCAACAAACCCAGTGGGTTTTTTTTTTAACACATTACAATTGTTAATTGATAAGGTGGAGTCCTTGGTGCTCTCTGAGCTTGGCTGTTTGCAGACATTTCATTATCCAACTAGGAAACATCATCAGTGTGAGACTCTAGCTACCTAGCTGGGTAATGAAATGTTTGCAAGCCAACGACCAAGCTCAGAGAGCACCAAGGACTCCACAGTCCAACCCTGAGCTATGGAAATTCTCTTCTATTGGAATTGATAAGGAACTTGCAATCTGACTCACATATAACCTGTATCTGCATACTCAACCTGTTTTCTCCTCCTTTCCCTCCCATCTCACCCCACCTTAAATCCTATATCAGTCTAGCCACTCTATGCACCTGATGAAGGGAGCTGCAGCTCACGAAAGCTGATGCCTTTTAATAAAATTTGTCAGTCCAAAAAGATGCTACCAGACTCCTGATTTTTGGCAATAGGGGACTGCATTCCTGAAGTGGGGGGATGCATCTCAAAGACCTCTCTTGTGGATCTAAATAAAAGGGACAGTTGGAGATGTGCTTATTTTTCTCTCTCCTTGCTGATGGACTGTATCCATCACTCCCTGCTTCTATCATCTCCTCTGACTTTTGCAATAAATGGGGTTTCACCACCTTTTGCAAACCTATTTGGTAGTTTATTCTGTAGCCTTGATATATGCCGGGGTTCTTTTACTCTTTTTCAGTGAAAGGTCAGAAAAAGTCCTGGAAGGAGAAGGCAACATTTTTCTCCCATGACAGATGTAATCCTTGGTGTGCAGTGATAGGTCCTATAGTGGGATTACAGTTTAATTAGCGATTGTTCCAGCTTCTTCCCTGTTCTTCAAAGCCCTGAAAGAACAAATGGATCTGCCAAGACAGTTGCCTCCCTTCTCAACCCTTCTTCTGTGTAGAAACTTTTGCAGGCGAACAATGAACAAAAAGACAAAGAGAATTCTTATAGCATCTAAAAAAACCCCCAACAGCATGTGTTCATATGACAGTCATAGTAGGGCTGGAAAGAAAATACCCCTCGCTTCTCAATTAAGCGTAACTAAATAGGAATAGGAATAAGAATAGGAAATTCATCCGGTGTCTTTTATGCTCCGCATTATCTACCCCTGTTGTACTGAAACAGATTTTGTTACAGGTTGGAGGTCAGTAATGAACTGGGTTTACAGCAGTCTGTCATTCTTGGCTAGACGAATTTGTGAACGTTAGCTCACATTCAGGGAATCTGCATTTAAATCAGAATGTAATAGGGAAAGTAGCATTCAAAGAAAGAAGTTCAGGCTAAATTGCTTTTTGTTCAGCCGTAATGAGGAAATTTAAGATGACCCAAAGAGGGTGTATTAGCGGTGGCTGTTCCTGGGAGGAAAGCCTGTGAAGGTAATCGCAGCATTGCCTAGGAAAAAAAAAAAGACAAAATATATCTAAAAATCTGTACAATAGCATGCAGATTATGGGGAGATTAAAAAAAAAAAGTTTGATTTAAATGGGAAGGAAAGGAAGAACGGAGACTGGATTTAGAATGATCCACATTTCTGTCTTTTACAGCAAGTAATTTCAATTCCTATTTCAATTTTTTGGGGGGGGGGCCTTCAAGTCTGTCTTGACAAGGAGTCATTCACAGATGAATCCTTGCAGTGTTTTCTTGGCAGCATTTTCAGAAGTGGTTGGCCCTTGCCTCCTGCTTCCTAGGGCTGAGAGAGAGGGACTGGCCCAAGGTCACCCAGCTGGCTTCGTGCCTAGCATAGGACTAGAACTCATGGTCTCCTGGTTTCCAGTCTGGTGCCTTAACCGCTACACCAAACTGGCTCTTCCCATTTAAATTTGCACGAGTTAAAAAATATTTTTTAAAAAACACTGTTTTGCTTATTTTTGATTATCTACTAACATTGGCCAGTGTTTCCTGGTTCAGAGCGGCAGAACAGCATGCTACCAGTTTGGAGGACTCCAATCTCCCCCCTAACATCTGTGGACGACTGGGGCTGGGTGAATGGACATGGGGCTTGGAATGGTGGTACGTTTAGCCACTGGTCGGGGTTGCCCAATGAGCAGATAAGAAGCCTACTGCAGCATACTTGTATCCTGTTACACATGGATCTAGTGATCTTCTGGAAGAAAGTGCTAGACTTCTTTTAGTGTGCAACATGCAGAAAAAAGGGACAGAGCATCGATTGCACTGCTGTGGCTACCGTCGTGATTTTTTTACCCATACCCTGTGGACATTCCTGAAGGTTGGTCCTATTTTGAAGCCCTTAATACAGTGTTTCTCAACCTTGGCAACTTTCAGCTGTGTGGACTTCAACTCCCAGAATTCCCCAGCCAGCAACGCTGGCTGGGGAATTCTGGGAGTTGAAGTCCACACAGCTGAAAGTTGCCAAGGTTGAGAAACACTGCCTTAATGTGTCACCACCCCTTCTCTGCTTTAACTGGGAACCAAAAACTCTCTTAGAGTTTCACAACAACCTTGTCACCCATGTTGCACCACAGAGTTGGCCCAGGACTCCCTTTGGCTTTCCAGGGCTCCCTCTGCACCACCTCAACTCCACAAACCCAGCCTTGTTTGCTTGTTTTTATGACTTTGCTCCGTCCCAAAAGCTGAGCTGAAAACTCTCCGTTGTGTTTTCGCCAGCCAGATGGCAAAAGGGCCATTATGGCTCCCTTCCTCATGGACGGTACATTTTTCCAACAACATTAACATGACAATATCGCTCCCCCAACCAACCCTCGCCCTTACCGAAGACAAGTTCTAAACAAGAGGATAAGGCAGGTATTTCTGCAACGAGATGGAAGAAAACGTTCTTAAAGCTCTCTGCTTTGTCCTTAATACATATGCTGAAACGGGGCTGCTTGGGGAATAAATTATAATAAAAATACCCTTTCAAGCCTGGGGTTGGAGATGCGCTCAAGATGCTCTTTACTTTAAGACAGAATTTGCCAGCTGTTAAATGCCCTTAAATGTTCCTTGCGATGCATTGGGTCGAATAGATAAAAACATTTTAATGAGTTGCTTTAGTGCAACTGAATTTCCATCTTTGGAAGGGGAGCGCTTTCTCCCCATTTGCGTTCAACCCTTCCGGCTAACAAGCTCTCTGGAGGTTGTGTTGTCTAACTAGCAAAGCCAGGAATGGAGCAGGAATTTTTATGAGTTGCAAAGGCCCTACCTGTTGAAATGAGGGGTAGTCTGCAGATAACCTGGAGGAAACTCCTGGGCTGTGTTCACACAATTCCCTTGTGAGGAAAATCAGTTGTCAGAGGAATGGGATCGTTTAAATCAAATGGAGACATCAGGAATTGCAATAGCCTTGGAACCAGCCTGTTGTAAATCTTATCAGAACGTATCCATGTCAACCCAGGAATCTGTCCTCCAGATGCCAATAAAGGATGTCTTCTTCCTGGCATTTGGCACCTTCAAGGGCACCCTCCTTTTGAACTGTTTCTTCTCACTAAGACAATTGTTTTCTTTGAAGATCGTAGATAGCAGAAAGGCAGGAAGTAATCTGAGATCCGTTGCTTATCAACACATATGGCTGCATCATTTTTCCCATCTCTGAAATGTATAAATATCAGCACATCTTTTTTTGTTTGTAGGGGTGTCTCTCACTATCCTTTTGGGGTCCTCATGCTGGCTGGGGAATTCTGGGAGTGGAAATCCACACATCTTCCAGTGGCCAAGGTTGAGAAATGAGTTGGTTTATATGATAAACACTGCAATGAGCCTTGATTATTTGATTTGGGTCCTGCATTTCGATTCCACACCCTTCTTTTGGTCCCTGAATGAGCTCAGAGTTGACACAATTCATGATCCAATAATGAACCAGACAGGCTGGTTTTGTAATTGCTAAAAATGAACCCAGGTTAAAACTAACTGCACTTAGCCTGTCATGGTGAAAGTTGCTTAGTTTCTGGCTGAGTTGCTTAGTTTCTGATTGAGCTGGCAAAGTGTGTGGTGTGAACCGAAGTCATCTGCCCGGGGACAGACCTGTGGGGGCAAGTGATGCAATGTGCATGTTGATGTAAATGCAGCCTCTAATGTGTGCAACATCATTGCACAAGTGCAAAAGGGTGAAGCTTGCATTGTGACATCACAATGCATGTTGCGTCATTGTGGCTAGCCGCAGACACTTATGGTATGAAGGCAGAGCTGATGGATGGAGCCAAGTCACAGCCAGGGAATATCAACAAGGCTTTGAAAATGATTTAATGTTCTTGTCTAGGAGGTGTGGCCAAGAGTCCAGCAGCAGATGAGAATATGGATTAGGCTTCTGACCGATGGTAAAAGATCTGGATATGTTTCACGTACAGAAGAGATGATTGATAGCCATCTTCTGAAGGGTTGCTGTCACATAGAAGGAGGACTGGATTTATGGTCTCTTGTTCCAAACGGCAGGACCAGAAGCAATCTGCAAGGAAGGAAGTTCAGGCTACGTTTCAGGAGGATGGCAGTTCATGTGGAACCTGGCTGGCACATGAAGTGGCGAGTTCTCCCTTGCTGGAGGTCTTTAAGCAGGGGCTGGGTGGTCATGGGTCAGAGATGCCAAAGTGGATCCCGCCCTGAGCCCTAGATGATATCTATAGTCCTCTCCCCAACTCCATGATTCAAATGCTAAATCAGCCTGATGTTTAGGGCAAAGCTCAACCATCAAGCCATCTGGCACAGTGCACATGCCACCATTTCCATTTTGACATCAACGTGGCTTCTCTTGAATGCTCTTTTACCTCTCATCTCTTTCTCCACCCAACAGGTCTACATCCAGGGTTGGTCCTGACTCAGAGCATCTGCTTCTTCAGTAGGCAGTAGTTCAACACAGCTCAGCAGGAGCCTTTGGACCCACAGTCACATTTGAAAAGTTGGATTGGACTGCAGGGCTCAGCAGAAGCTATCTGAGAGCCGCAGAACATATGGTAGAGGGGCAACCAGGAAATGAACATTTAGTAAACACCTCTTGAAGTTAACTCTACTGAGGTCTTCCTGATTTACTACAAACAGCTTAATTTGCTCAAGAGGGTCTGGAAAGACACAGGACCACGAGGAAGATAAAGCTGTTTGTTTTATATACTACTGAAGCTCACCTCTGGGCCCCAGGCAGAGGTGTCAACCTTTGATTAGTGCTTTATGGCTGCTTCTGAGTGTTGGGGAAAGGTTACATTTCCGTTCCAAAGTGGTTTCTCCGAGGACAGCTTTGCTAGAGCAAAGAACGAATCTGACACTCTCTTCTGCCCCTCCCTGCGGTGATGATATTGTTTGATTCCTTCCACCCACTGGAAGGAGGAAGAGAGGGACTGGGCGAGAGCTGGGCTAAGGAACCTGTCTGTCTGTTTATTTCATTCAGGGGCGTCCACAAGGTATGGTCAAAAGAGTCAAGATGGCAGCCACAACACTGTAACTGATACTCCCCTTGCTTTTTAAGCGCATGTGGAACGTGCATAAAAAACTAGCGGAGCTTTGACCGCACCGTCTTGGCCATCTTGATCTTTTGACCACGCTTTGTGGACACCCCTGATTCCATTACGCTATTCGTGAAAAGTTTTCTTCACTCTGCTCTCAGGGAGGGAAACAAGAGAAGGGTTTTAAAAGGGCTTATTTTCAAATCAAGCAAGGGTCACATGAAACTGAAAATAGCTGCCCCAAAACATCTGCAATCCCTTACAAAATGAATAGCGATGATGATGATGATGATGATGATGATGATGATGATGATGATGATGATGATATACAGAGTTATGGAATAAAATGGCAACTTTTCCCCCCACAGTTGATAGAGCATCAGAACAGTGGAATTGTCAAAAGAGCAGAGAAAATTAGAATTATCCAACATTACAACATTCAGCTTAGAAAAAACAGCTTGGCTTGGAACCAGATATATAATACAGTGATAGGTGGATGATTTTTAGGGTTTTGGATAAAGCTGGCAGTGTTTCCTGAGCATTCAGAATTTTGCACTAAATTGTGGTTAGATACTAAATGATGTCTATGGGGGCCATCAGAACTTCCTGAGCGTTCTTTAGAAGATATAACAACAACAACACCCAATTTACAATATCCTTGGATTGAGTATAAAAGGTATTTGACTCTGTCCCATATTACATTGCTGGATGCAGAAATGTTTGGAAATTTGGCATTAGTGTGAACACCAAGAAGAAGTTTTGAAAAAAATGAAAAACAGCTTCCATGGTAAATGGTGAAGAAATTGGGAATGTAAATGTTAAGAGAGGATTTCTGTCAACAGAAGTCATGTGTCCATTGCTTTTTATCATCTCAGTAATACCCCTCGCACATATCCTGAATAAAACCAAACTTGAATTTCAACTGTTAAAACACAGTGGGGGAAAAAAAATCCTTCTTGTTACACATGGATGATTTGAAGCTCCATGAAGAATCAAAACTGAAATCGAATCTTTACTTAATACTGTAGGGATACCCAGTGATAATATCAAAGTAGAATTTGGATTTGACAGATGTGTGATGCTCAGCGTAGAAAGGAAAAATTGAACAAAATAAAGGGAGGGGGGCAATTTGAAATGGGAATTTCTTACAATCTGTGCCCGCAGAGGAAGGCTATAAATATCTAGGAGTACTTGAATCAGATAATATCTTGCAATGGTGAAGTTAAAAAGAAAACCAGTTCAGAATGTTTAAAATGAGTGCAAAATTTTCTAAATTCAGCATTTAATGTTAGAAATACAACCAAAGTGATACCATTAACCTGCTGGTATATTAGACTGGACGCAGCTTGAACTGGACAATTTCGATTGAAAAACCCAAAAACAATGACCGTGTATAGGGCATTGCATCTGCAAAGTTATGTTGATCAAATATACTTAGTGCAAAAAATAGGAAGTCATGGTTTACTGCAGGTAAAAGAGAGAGTTGAAGAATGAAACATGAATTAAATGATTACACAAGGCAAAGTTTGCAAAGAAAACGACATAAGCCAAAAATTATTATTCAAGCAAATATTTGGACATGTAAACTTACTTCTGCCTGTGGCAGTGATCATGCCATGTCCTGATTACTAAGCTGGAGAAGCTTGGGTTTCTATCTGTATGGGTGACTACATGTGAGCGCTGTTTGCTCTGGAGTACTCCCAAAGGTATCTGCTCCCAAATGAGAGCCAGCTTGGTCTAGTGGTGAAGGCTCCAGGCTAGAAAGCAGGAGGTGGTGAGTTCTAGTCCTGCCTTAGGCATGAAGGCCAGCGGGGTGACTTGGGGCCAGTCCCTCTCGCTCAGTCCACGACGTCAAGCTCAGGTGACAAGCCGGTCAGTCAATTCCTGTCACAACCAATGGATTCAGTTGATCTGGGGGGGGAAAATGGACCCTGCACCTGTAGGAAAAATGCTAGGAATAAAAAAAAATAAAAAAATTGGAGAAGTAAACCATTACATGGCCAAGAAACTGAAAATGAAGTGGGCAACATCAGAAATTGGTAATAGTTGAAAGCTGACACACTGAAGATGGAAACAGAAGGATTATTTTTTGCTCTTCAAGAGGCAGCATTAAACAAATGTGATGAGATCCAGGATTTAGCAGCTAATACAGAGATTGTAAAGAAAATAAAATGAAACCATGGATCACATAATGAGTGGATGGGAGGCAAAAGCCCCAGTGCGTTTTCATGAGAACTCCGATCTCCCTGATCCTAGTCTAGCACCTTAAACACAAAACCACACTGGCTCTCAAAAACTTTTTGACTCTTCACAGATAATGGCATAGGTTGTTGTGGCTGTTGTTAATAGTATTATTATACTATAATTTAGATCAGTGTTTCTCAACCTTGGCACACTGGCTGGGGAAATCTGGGAGTTGAAGTCCACAGATCTTAGAGTGGCCAAGGTTGAGAAACACTGATTTGGATTTATAACTTCCTTTTTCTCCAGGAGGTCAAGCTGGGGCCTCCCTTCATTTTAACTTCACAACAATAACCCAGTAAGTAGACTACAGAGAAAGAGAGGGAGGGAGGGAGGAACCAAGAAAGAGACTATCTGGGCCACCCAAGGTCACCCAGTGAGTTTTTCCGGGCATCACCGACCGCATGGCTGCTCCAGGGTCTAATTGTGCAAGAATCATAGTCCTCTTAATATGGTGGGTGAGTTGGGGAAGCAGGGGCACATCTCTCGCAGCAGTTTGTTTTTTCCAATAAATCATCATCAAGGAAGCAGACAAGCTTCCCTCTCCGCAAACTCACGACTTCTTGAAAAGTAAATGGCTTTTCGTCTCTGCTGTCAGCTGGACAAGGTAGCCTTCCGCTGCGATTACAAGCCCCCGGTTGAGGCTTCTGGATTTCTCAACCCATTTTTATTCCCAGAAAGACAGACCGTCTATCCTTCCCATCCGCATAAGCATCGGGGGATAAGTGTCGCTTATTTGCAAAGTTTTGGGGGAAAAAAGCAGAGAAAGAGAAGATGTGACCGCTGGGGGGAAAAGCAGGCGAAGAACCTTTAAATTCAGAAGAGAACGACGTGTCAAAATTCTTTAAACCATGATAAATGTTGCAAAAGGATCCAGCTTTTTCCAAGCGGAATTGAGTGATGGTGATTTATGAGGTTGGAGATTTTTCTAAAGCAAGTCGTTTTCGGAGAAGAAAGAAAGGTCACCATCCTGCAGGCCTTACATAGCTTATCTTAGACTCTGACAACATGCGATTCTTCCAAATTTCTAGGTGACAGACTTGTTTGCCTGCTTGGGGAGAACCACCATGAACAACCATCGTTGGGAGGGAAATAAGAAGAGATACACACTGACCTGTTGGCCCCTTGTGCTCCCTGAATGGATCTGCTGCCCCTTCCAACACCCAGACAGAGATAAAAGTCATGGAGCCAGAAAATGGAATTGAAACCTGGATCCTGTAAAACAGTAATGAAGAGGGAGGAAAAAAAAGTAATGAAGAGGGAGAAAAAAAAGGCCCCCAAAGAGAGAGGCAAGTTTAATCAGTGTTTCCTTTAAAACAGAGGAAGGCGCTCTTTTGACTCATGGCTTCAGGGTAACCCAGCCAAGAATAACACGTCACGTGCCTTTCAGATGATGGATGCAACCCACAGAGTGACCTTCTTGAAGCTACGGCATTTTTAGTAGGGCTGTGCGCCGAATGGAGCAATGTGTTTCATTTTCAACCTGAAACAAACAGGTTGAGTCTGAGGTGGGCTGGTGTGTGTTAGTAAAATATAACCCCATTCACATGAGCTTCATTCACTACCAACCCTAAAAGGAACCAACCCCATACGTGTGAACTGCTTCTGGTTTGGCAGAACAGGTTTTGGCCCAATTCAGAGGGGTCTTATAGGGAAAGGTAGGGCATAGCTCACGTGCCACACCCTCCTCACTCTCCTCTGTCTCCCCATGGCCCATCAACCAATCTTCCCAGCACCTTTTGGAAAGTTCACACAGCCAGCCAGTTGAATACATTGCTCCTGGAGCCGAGGACATCAGCAGCAGCTAAGGGGAGGGAGGAAAAGGAAGGTGCTAGGAAGATGGGGTGTCCAGCAGGGTGCCACTGCCAACATCCTTGACTTTTCCCCATCCTTCTTCCTGAAACACCTGTGCACATTTTGGTCCTGTCTCCGAACCTAACACGCATATTTCAGTCTAGACATGGATCCCTCAGGAATGTTCTGAAAGAGTAGAGAAGCACCTTTTCTGATCAAGAATTAAAAGGCTTAAGCTGTACTGGAGACAGGAGGAAGAGACGCAGACTAGGCAATGGTCAGATAAGAGGCAGCTGAGCCCGTAGAAGGAATGGGGGCATGGCAAGCGTCTCAGAAGGGACCCTCCCTAGTTTCTTGGGCTGGAAAGGCAAGGGGGGAGAGAAGTACACTCAGACTTGCAAGACTTGCAAGGAATCTAAAATAAAGATAGAGCTGGTACTTCTGGATGTGCTTCTTGTTTGGACTACTTTGCAAGGCTGACCTAAGTTTTTGGGAGTTGCAGGATCAAGCCTTGAGCCATATGGCACCCCCTTGTGGAATGGTCAAGATCTCACCTGCTTCCAACCAGAACCACCTACTCAGGTAGACCCGAGCCACCCCTCCAAGCCTTGGCAAACATCCCAAATCATAGACCGCGTGTTCCATGATCCTGAATGCCCCTGGGAAGTGTAACAAGACAAAGATGGCTGGGGCATTTCTGTGGCCCTGGGCTTTCTTTCTTCCTTCTGCCCACTCTTTTGGTTATTTTAAAAATTATTCCCCTTTATTTGGGAGGGTTCAGGGACCACTTGGAGATCTGGTGAGCAACCTAGTACCTGAACGAGCACGAGGTTGCCAGTCTTTGAATTTTGATTGATTGATTGATTGATTGACTGATTGATTAATTATGTGCCATCAAGTCAGTGTTGATTCTTAATATCCACATAGATGGACCTTCTCCAGAAAGATCTGTCCCCAACCTGGTCCTTCAGGTCTCCTAACTGTGCACCCATTGCCACTGCAACTGAGTCCATCCATCTTGCTGCTGGTCATCCTCTTCTTCTCTTTCCTTCCACCCTTCCCAGCATTAGAGCCTCCTCCAGAGAGCTGGGTCTTCGCATCATGTAAAACAAACTAACTTTATATTTGTGGAGTCCTTGGTGCTCTCTGAGCTTGGTTGCTTCCTTGCAGATGTTTCACTACCCAACTAGGTAACATCACTGGTGCTAGTTGGGTAATGAAACATCTCCAAGTCAACAACCAAGCTCAGAGAGCCCCAAGAACTCCATGGTTCAACCCTGAGCTACAGATATTCTCTTCTATTGAAACTTTATATTGCCTGCCTGCCAATGTGTTGGGTCAGGGATGGCAAGGTGGTCTATTCCATGCGTCATACATAGCACAAAATTTTCTTTGTTTATTATGCTCCAACCTGCCAGCATGACGTCCGTCTGTTTCTCAAACCCGAAAGGAATAGAACTGCGAAAGAGATTCCGCTCGGGGGATGAAACAGCGTTTGCCAATTTGGGATGCTCTTTCTCTAATCTCAGATAAGGAAAGAAGTCTAAATAATCAGTGAGATTTAATGGAGGCTATTGCAGAACTTACTGACCAACCAGCCCTCCCAAAAACAATGTTGCACTGCTTGATTCACTAAAACAATAGCACAGCCAACACCATACATATTTGGTCACTGCCTCAGAATGTCCTCGGGCTTGCCAAAAATGCAGAGATGTTGAAACAAAAACCACACCATTCTCTTGATTTTTTTTTCAGCCACCCCCCATCCCCTACCCCATGAATGCCCTTGCCTCAGACATTTCAGCAGTTCATGAGAATAATCAGCTTTTGGACCAGAGGTGACTATCAACCTAACCAACTCTCCAGACATCTGGCAACTCACTGCTGACAGTCCTGGCTCTCTGCTGGCCAGTTTGTGCCTGAATGCTCCTGATGCTGCTGGCGACAGACACAAGCAAGTTCACGCGTCATGCTTGCACATTGGATGCGAATGACCGGTCCTCTCTTGCATAGGTTGTAGTGAGAGAGGAATGAAAGACTGGACAGCAGCAGCCCAGGAGCAGCGCTGAAGTAGGAAATGCACCTCGATCCTCTCAGTTTGTCTCTGTTCCTTTCCTATTTTTAATTCTGGCAAGCCTGCCCGGATGAGGACAGTGGGCAGAATGTTTCACCTGTTTCTGATGTTTCTGATACGCACCAGAATCATGTCACCTGCCTCATGACATCATTATGCACAGGATGCAAGTTATGTCATTCCCATATTCGCATGAGGATGCCTGCAGGCACGTGACATCACTTTTCCCTGGCCCTTCCTCCCTAGAGATGCCTATCTGTCTGTCTGTCTGTCTGTCTATCTAATTTGTCACCGCCCATCTCGTTGAAATGATCTGGGCAGTCTACAGCAGAGATAAAATTAATTAAAATGCAATATAAAACAGTCCTAATAATAAATAACTTCCAAGGAAGGTGGAGGGTTGGCGAATAATTCAAGGGAGCTTCATCAGGGCGCTAACCATCCCAAGGACAGTGAGAGCCCATATCGCCCCATGCACACTGGCAGAACCAGGCCTTTAATCCTTTTCAGAAAGCTGGGAGGGTCGGGGCCCGTCGCACCTCTGGGGGGAGAATATTCCAAAGGGTGGGGGCGGCAGCAGAGAAGGGTCTCCTCCTGGGCCCTGGAAATATTGTTTCCCTCCCAAATTGATATTGCACATGTGTGTGTGCTTGTGTGTGTTTGTGTGTCAAAAAAAGCAAGATGCAGGAGGCCTCAACTGTGTAATTGAAGACCTGCCCCTCTTTTTACATGTATTGTGTTCCTGGCTGCCATTTTGACTTTTTGACACTTCCCCCTTGGCCCTCCTTTACCTGTTAGTTCAGTTTGCTGCATCTGTTGCTAAAACAGTCCCTGTTTTATGTTGTGCACAATTGCCACTCAGGCAAGAGGAAAATAAGAATCAGTTGAGACCCCAACCTTTAGCACTTACAAAGCAGAGAAGTGCAGCAAAGATGAGATGCTGTTAATCTGGGTTTAAAGAGTTAATTACAGGTAGTCCTTGACTTATGACCATTGGTTCAGCAACCATTCAAAGTTGCAGCGGCCCTCAACAAAGGGACTTACGACATGTGCCCAAAGTTACAGCCAAGTGATCATTAGTGCCCCTGCGGTCAAGTGATCAAAATTTGGGTGCTTGGCAGCCTGCCCTCACTTATGACCATAGGGAGGCTTTAACTCCCCTCACCTGCCTATCTCCCCCATCTATCCCCTTTTGTCCCCACTGCTACCCTGAACTCCCCGCCCCAGTTGACCTTCGCCATCTTCTTGCTCCCGCTGCTGACCAGGCGTGCCCAGTCTGGCTGCTGGGCTGGGCTGGGCTGGGCTGGGCTGGGGCTGGGCTTTGTGTTACCAAAAAGAAGAAAAGCAGCCCCTGAGTGTCTTGGCTGCACCTGCGGATTGGAACTGCCCGGGAATTGCAAGGAAAGGCTCCAACGGAGCTGAGCCAAACTGGGGTCTGACTTCGCCACCCTGCTTCTCCCTGCGTCTCCTCGCCCCTCTTCCCAACCCTCATTCGCCTGCTGGGTTTTCCCAGGACGAAAGCAGAGCAGCTCCCCCAGCCCAGTTGCCAGTCTAAGCATGCAGGCAATGGCTGCCCCCTTTAAAAACATCTGCCGCCAAAGGAAGACTGAAGGAACGGGGCAAACCAATTGGGAGTCTGAGCTCCACGCTTCCTCCCCCCCCAAACCTTTCAATTTGGAAGAAAGACTCAAAGAGGATTCCGGCTTCCGGTGCCTCGCAGCTAACGAGTGTGCGACCAGGGCTTGCTAGCAGAGCAACTGCAGCCCCCACGCAGGGCTCCGTTCCTGCAAGGACCACGCCACCACCTTCTTTGTCCCCCCGTCCGAGAGGAGCGTGCCTGTCCCTAAAGGCCGTGCGACGGTGCGGATTCGACTCCTGCAAGATGCTTCCCAGGGCAAATGCTCTTTGATGCCTTTCTGCGCTATGAAAAAACAAAACAAGAAAAAAGGTGAAAAGCAGTCCCTGAGCCAGGGTGCACTGGGGCTGCTTTTTAGTTTTTGTTTTGCAGCGCAAAGCCCAGCCCCAGCCTGGCCCAGCAGCCCAGCTGGGCACATCTCATCAGCAGCAGGAGCAAGAAGATGGTGGCCAAGGTCAGCTGGGCGGCAGGGGCCTTGGAGTGCCAGGTGCTGAGGGCCACTGCAGCTGGGACTGGGCTGGGGAGGTTGTGGCTTCCTGGGGTGTGGCAAGCAGCCCCAGAGTCATGTAGTTCTGGGTTCCTTGCCACCCCACAATCAGGGTGCAGGGTGGCCAAAAGGGCAGAGATGAGGGGAAACAGGGGGGTGGGGGGAGTTGGAGGCAGCGCCTTACCATACTGAGGCTCCAGGCTGGGAGGGACCAACCCTGGAGTGGCTTGGATTGGGGTGGACGCTCGGCTAATGACCAATGAAATTCACTTAACAACGGTAACGGGGACTGCCAGGATTGCTGTCACTAAGTGATGCGGACCTGTGATGTCTCGTTTTACGACCGCATCGCTTAGCAATGGAAATTCCGGTCCTAATTGTGGTTGTAAGTCGAGGACTGTCTGTATAGGATCCCTTTTCAGCTTTAGTCCTAGAATAAGTTTAACATATCTACCTGCCAAAAGGTAGGCTGGGGAATGGATTGCTTTGCTGAATGGCTTGAACAGCTTACTAATATTGATTAGGAGGGAGAGAAAGAAAGGGTAGGAACTGGCAGCCAGTCCCGCTGGGTTGAAAAATAAAAGAATGAAGGTGCATTATAATGCAGAACTGGGTGGGAAAATACGTGCCCCTCTGTGATTCTGGCCCATTGGCAGCTTTTCCCACAGAGGGAAGAACCGACCCCACTGCCAGGCCTGTCTTCTTTCTGCCTCCAGACTAATTTTCATGCTGGGAAAAGGATTTTGGAATTTGGGAGCAAGCTTCCGAACATCTCTCTTTTATCTTTTCCAGGGTTGGAGACTGCTCGGGATCTGGCAGAATCTTGTCAGGGTGGAGAGGTTTGAAATGGTGTGTCAGAGCTGGGAGGAAAAATAAACATTAAGCAACGAGGTCCCGAAAAGGCAAGCAGAAAATTATTAGATCCAGAGAGAGGCCTTGCTGCTTCCCAGTCATCATAACCATAGCAACTGACCGAGGTTTCCCATCTCGTTTCTTGTGGCATTCAGGAAGACACGCACAGGCATGTGTGTTCCCTGCCATTCACTTTGCTCCTCCCTCCCACGTGTCATGCTAAGAGCACCAAGGTCAAATGGCACCGTCTGCAGAAGCCAGTACATCATGCTCTCAGTGTTTCTCAACCTTGGGAACTTCAAGAGGCATGGACTTCAACTCCCAGAATTCCCCAGCCAGCATGAAGTCCACACCTCTTAAAGCAGTGTTGTCCAAACTTGGCCACTTTAAGATGAGTGGACTTCAACTCCCAGAATTCCCCAGCCAGCATGGCTTGCTGGGGAATTCTGGGAGTTGAAGTCCACTCATCTTAAAGTGGCCAAGTTTGGACAACACTGTCTTAAAGCATGCTGGCTGGGGAATTCTGGGAGTTGAAGTCCACACCTCTTAAAGTGGCCAAGTTGCTGAGGTTGACAAACACTGCACTAGAGCATTTCTGGCAGATGACTATCCAGCCTGTATCTGGAGATCCCCAATGAAGGAGCATTCACACTGGGGAACTAAATACCTGTGCAAGGTGTAAATCTATCATCTCTGCGGACTTGTGTGTTGTTCTCCTCCTGGGAAATACCCTACTTTTCATCACCTGGTGTCACTGCTGTTTGCAAGATAACTTTAAAGCAAAAGACTCCCTTGATTCGATCTCAGCTCCTGTGACTTCCCTGGCAGCAACATGGGAGCGGCTTGTCACTGACTGTTTTGATTTCGCAGTGCAGCTTATGGCCCAGGGTTGTCCTAGTGGTCCCCCATCCAAGTACTGATCAAGCCAGCTACTTGCTTCCTCTTGCTGAGGCTCACAGCTAAGGCTGGGAATGCTTGGATTGTGACTCAGAAGAAGACTCCAGGCTTCATAACAGCACAAGCACAGAGGGAGCGCGCAGCCAGGCTCGCTTACGTGGAATTCAGAGCTTCCCCCAACTCAGTCTGCTTGTTGCAACTTTGATTATGCATTCAAGATGATGGAAAGGACCTCTATGGGCCTCACTCACAGTTGTCCCGGGGGTCAAAAAACCGAAAGAGTGGCCGGGACCATCCAAATGAAGCCCCGCCCTTTTTTACGCATGCCACGATGCGCATAGAAAAGAGGCGGGGCTTCATCTGCATGGTCTTAGCCATCATCTTGACTTTTTTGACCCCCCTGCAGACCTCCCTGGCCTCGTCCCTTTTTTATGCCCCATGTTGTTCTATCTGTCAACAGTCTGTAGCATAACAAACCAGCGAATAAAGGAACAAATATTTATTCCGAGTTTCCCTCCCTTGTAGCAAATCTAGAAAACCTGTAAGAGTGAACTTGGGGGGCAGAAAAATCTGGCAGGTTGAAGGTGGTCCAGCCTTTGACCTCTGCAAATACTGAACATTTGCCCTTAAAGATCTCCCCCTCCGGCCATTATTCCCCTCTGCATTTCAGCCCAATTTATTACGATGGTCATTGAAGGCTATTAAACTGTTAAACTTCTTGTCGGTTTATCTTTTGGGGTCAGAATTTATTAGAGGCAATGACGTGCAACGTGCATAACAGAAGATCGAAAATCTTTTTTTCAAAACTTTTACTGAGATATCTAAACAATACAATTAAAATACAAATCAGAAAATATAGAAAAGAGAGAAGATAGAACTAAAAGAAAAAGACAAGAACTAAAAGAGTGAGATCAAATAGAAAGATGAAACAGAAAGTGACTTCCGACTATCTCCAATACAGATATAAGTACAGATTTAAAAAAGTTAATCTCTTACCACTATTTAATCCTAATTCACATAATTTCTATCAACACAAACCATCTAATCATTAAATCCCATGATCAAAGCTTCATTTTTTCCCAACCCAAGCACATAATCTAGGAAGGGTTGGCATGAGGAGACAAATTTAGAAACAGTATTATCTCTTATTAAGGCTGTTAGCTTTGCCATTTGAGCCAAATCCATTAGTTTAATGGTCCACTCTTCCACTGTAGGGATTCGTGAGTCTTTCCATCTTTGCGCATATAAGAGTCTTGCAGCTGTGATCATATATAGAAGCAAAGATCCATATCGTTTCTCCAATCCTTTCTCCATGAAACCCAATAGGAACAATTCTGTTTTGTTTTTTTTTAATATTCACTTTAAGAATTTTTTGAAATAACAATGCATATCAGGTCCCAGAATTTTTTAGCCTTTTCACAAGTCCACCAAAGATGATAAAAGGTTCCTTCGCCCTGTGAACATTTCCAACAAACATTTGTTATACTAGTATACATTTTTGATAACTTATCAGGAGTTAAATACCAGCGGTACATCATTTTATAAAAATTCTCTTTTAAGTTATAACTCAACGTAAATTTCAAACCTTTGTTCCACATATTTTCCTATTGTTCCAACATAATATTGTATCCAAAATTTTTAGCCCATTTAATCATACAGTCCTTGACTTGTTCATCTTCTAAGTTCACCTGTGAGAACATCTTATACATTGAGAAGCTCGAAAATCAGTTGCTTACTCTATGTTTTGACTGTGTCCTTATTAATTTTACTTCTTGGTGTGTGTGTGTGTGCGTGTGTGTGTGTGTGTGATGCTTGCAGAGGGCATTTAAATATTTCCTCTTGTAAAAGGCCTCACCCTTGGGGATGTTGGACCAATTTTTCCCAGACATATATGAATTCTCATTAAATTGCTTATAACATATTAACGCCTCTGCTTTTCTCCATGGGGAACAGACCGATTATACTTCAGTTGTTAATTCCACCTCATTCTAGAATTACCCCAAGTGAAACATTTCCAAATTAGAGATATGTAGGAAATTGGGTTTTCAGGGTTCATACACGGAGAACCAGTTGTTCTGAGATCTGTGATGAATTTGATTGGGTGAACTACAGCAGCCTCTCTGCTAGCCTATTTATTCTGGTGAATTTCATTCTTATGATTCGCTTACTATTACAAAGACCGTATTCATCCTTAAAATATATCTTATCACCTGCTAGCATAGTATGATCTACCTTCTGCAGTAGCTGAGCAAGCAGCCTTCAGATCTTTGGGAAGGACCATAGCCAGCCAGCATTGTAGGACAATCATTGCTCCTCTTTAATCTGTATTGGTCAGACTCCATCTTGAGTATTGGGCCCGGTTCTGGTTCCACATTTTAGGAAGGACATTGACAAACTGGAACATGTCCAAAGGAGAGTCGGGGATAGGGAAGGAAAAACCCAGGAGGAAAGGTTGGTAGCAGTGGGAATGTTTAGCCTGGAGAAGAGAACACTCTAGGGAGACATGAGAGCTGCCTTCAAAGATCTGAAGGGCTGAAGGGGGAATTATTCAGAAATTCCAGAAGACAGGACAAGAAACAACTGCTTAAAATTATAAGGAAATAGATTTTGGTTGGATGTCAAGAAACCTTTCCTAATGGACATGTTGTCCAACAATAGGATGGACTGCCTGTTTGGCGGACTCTTCTCCTCTGGATGGCCATCTCTGGTGACTGATTCCTGCACTCAGCAGGAGACTGGGCTAGATGATCATGAAGATCCCTTTCAACCTTACGTACTGTGATTCTGTGATTGAGGTGGCAAAGAATGGACAACATCTGGGGTAGGCAATGGTATTTATGGAACATGAAGGACCCATCTACTCAAACACCAACTCTCCCGTGTCTATATAAAATGTTCTTGAGGATTGATGGTGAAGATATTCAGAAGATTTGGCCCATCCTGTTGAGTGCAGCTATCTAATCCACAGCAGGACGGGTGGGTCCATGATGGAACTATGCAGACTTCTTATGATTGGACTACAATGGCTATCACCAGCCAGCGTGCTGCTAAAGTTACCCTTTGATGGACTCAAGTGGGAAGCAACTGTCAAAATCTGGGGTTAACAAGCAACAGTTATGGACCATTAAATCATTACAACGTGACCTTTTCTAACAGTCATCCATGACATTTGCTTTACTGTAGTTTTGTTTCACCATAGTAAAATACCTGCATGAGGATTACTCAGAGCAAGCCGTTGCATTATAGATCTCTCACCATCCTTATTTTTTTCCGGTGATGTGTGCATTCCTGCACTTCAAGGACTTCAACTCAATTATCAACGTGCCAGAAGGATATTTGTCATTCGGCTTCTTTCTCTGGCTCTGGTTTCCTTGATAATGAAAATAAAATGTTGTTGATTGTTTTCAGCAGTTCTTATTTGGATAGTAAACTCACATATCAGAAGGATATCTGATGCATCTTGCTTTCTATTCTCTCCCTTCAATTGCAGCAGTGATGACTTTCTAGATTAAGGCTCTTTGGGCTACGAAGACAGAAGAAAACAATGAAATGACCACTAGGGGGCAGCAACAGAAAACTCCAATTGCTTACTGCCATCTGTTGGTTGTTTCTACACATTGCAGTTGTCCAGGAAGCACTGCCTGCATTTTCATTTCAGATCATTTGCTGCTAACACTGCAATCTGATTGTCCAATTGAATTAACTGCAACATACAGTATGACTAGTTTTTCCCTCTTTCATGATGTGATTCTCACTGGCAGGGGGAAAGGATAAATAACTAGGAGGAAATAGCAAGAAATTGAGAAAGCAATGGAAGCAAATGAGTTTTTAAAAAGTGGGTGAAACATTTATTAACAGGAAATATTTCTTTTCAGGAAACATACTCATCTATTCCTCCAGTAAAAAATGTCAAGTTGGGGGTCATGACTGTGTAGTTGAAGCCCTATCATCTTGATTTTTTTGACAACTTTCCCCCTATGGCCATCCCAGCTAAATATCATATTTTCTGAAGTCTATCCTTCCCTGCTTCCATGACATTTGTCATATGAATATATATTTGGATGGGGAAACAACCTGCACAGAAGACATATACCCAAATGACATGGCTGTAGACACCACATTGACTTTTTTGACCTCCTTCAAGGACGCCTCTGCCATTTTCCCAGATTCAGTACTCTACCTTGTTCATGAGACTTATTGGAGAATGACCTTGAAATAGTCAAAGCTGGGGTGCTCTTTTCTCCAGTTGAAAAGCTCTATCCCTCTGCCATGAACCCAACCATTTATGGATTCGACAGGCCCAGCTCTCAAGTCTACAATTGGACATAAGAAGAAAGATGGGGCAGAAGCTAGACTCTTGAGCTCTCAAGGTTCAATTTCCTTGATGGTGGGCCAAGAACCGAATGGCCTGCATTCTGAATCTGAGTTGAATTTTGTGTGATCCTTCTGTAAATACTTCAGCCAACTCGGCAGACTGCAGAAGACACTGAATGAGATGCAAGTTGGCACTTCTTATTTTCTTAAGAACAGCTAGCTGTGACAAACATTACCACAGCATCTTAGTTTGGTGTTTGTTTCTTTGTTATTTGCCAACCAACAGCCTCTGCAGAGCCTTCGAAAGGATGACAAATGCTCTTGTGACTTAGCCACCCAACTCTACATTTGTTTCAATCTGGCACTTGGTGAGTAAGGAAGAGTAGGCACTGTTCAATTTCATTTGTCAACTCAATTTTTCCTTTTCTTCTTTCTGAGAAAAAAATAGCACTGAAGTTTTCTGTGTGGTTCTTTCAATGGGATTAGTTTTCAATCCTAATTAGGAGTCAGTGATGACAGGTTCTTAATGCATGTCTGGTTGTACTCTGGGAGGAATCATTTTCATCCTTACGATTGTGTTTGGGGACTGCAAAGCATGATGAATATGAATAGATGGATAAAGGGGTTCCATGTGCTACCATCACAAAATATGACAGTGCGTTTGGCATATCTGAAACAATTTGTTTCAATTGCTACCTTCAACTGCACAGATAGAACCAGGATCAAACAAACATAAAGAAGGGATTGAAAACTTGTTCCTGTCCATTTTTTAAAAAGTGCATTTGCAACGCTCAGATTTTCGGGAGAACCAGAATGAATGTGCAGGCTGAAATCTATGCTTTTTTTTTTGCTATGGCTTGCAACTTTAAGAAAAAAGTCCCCCAAAGATACACATTAGCAAAACATCACACCAAAACATAGAATGTGCACAAAAAGCGAATATTTAATTTGGAAATTTGAATTTAACTGATTCAGTTTGAACTGAATTCTTCATATTTCATTTTGGATGATTCCTGTGCATGAACAGGTTTCTTTTTCCCCCCTAATTGATACAAAAGTCCAAAAAGAAAGAATGTGATTCAATAAGTTGTTTTGGATAAATTTTCTGAATCAGACGAACAGCTAGAACCAAATAATAAATCCAGATTAAACTAACTGTTTGAATGGGAATTTGCCTTATTCCCATACTCTGTTTAGAAAAAAGAACCTCCTACTTCTCACATTCGATAGAAAAACTATTCATTTTTTTTAAATTCTTTTTTTAAGATTCAGTGACCAGAAGTTTACAAAAAATGTCAAGTGTAGCTTCACCTTATATTTTTTGGCATTTCACTATTGACAACTCAATATTTTATTCTTTTCTTTCTGATTCAGTACAACCCCAGGTCTATCATCTTCAGTTCAATTGCTATCGGTATATAGATGAAAAAGTTATTATTGTCACATCATTGTATACTTTACCAGGGTTTGGGGAAAGTTCTTCTGAAGCCCTAGTTAGTTTTGATTACTCTAAATAATCTAGCATCATCTGAACACTTAGGCACTTAACTGTTTATCCCATGTTCAGAAGATAGGCAAATTTAATATGTAATTTAATATGTACCAGTCCTAAGGCTGGTCAGCGGTCAGCGGTTCTATTCTGTATATCCCTCCACTGAAACAATTATTGATTTCTCCCTATTCTCTGGTTGCTCTTATTTAAGCTTTAACAAGTCCAGGAGAAAATCTGCCCCATAGCTGCCATGGTTACTCAAATATCTTGGTGGGGGAGCTCCTGACCTCTTGAAAGCCTAACAAACCAGCCTCTACAGAACCAGACCTATTGTATTAGACTCTTCAAGAGCCTCAAAAGTTTAGCAAGACAAAAGTTCTCTTTGAAAAAACCCATGTAGATTCTCATTCAGGAAAATGTGATTTTTTTCTGCTCGATCATTTTATCTTCAACAATATTTCCCCCAGTTTCTGGAATATGTAAGAAATGGATTGGCTTGTTATGCTTAGAAGGAAATACAGTACATCTCGGCGTGACAGGATAACTTTGCCCAGATGTTCACCTAATCCATTTTCTAGGTGTGAACTGTTTATTGTGAATGGGGACTTTATTAATGATCTTGAAACCATGTTTGGATTGGACTACTCTTCAGACAGTGGATATCTTCAAACTGAGGGTTGTCTTCTGAAATGTAGGGCATGGAGCTAATCAGACTTCTGGTAGCAGCTTTAATTTTAAGTGGAGATTCCAAGAATTAAACTCCAGCATGTAAGCCATCTGCTCTGGGGAAACAGTTTTTACCTCTATGAATACTTAGAAACTAATGTTAAGTATTAGGAATTTTTCTTGCATGATACAACCTTTTACCTTTGTTAGCTGTGGAAAGACATGGGGGTACCCAATGGGAAAAAACTGAAGAAAGGAGAAGTCCAAACCAAATTCATTCTCTACCAAATCCATTCCTAGAATCCCTTAATGACTAAGCAACCATTAAGCTTATCCATGTTAGCTGGTCAGAAGAAAGCATTAGATATACTTTGCTGCATCAGACCTAATGCCACCAAATCACATATTCTTTGCAAGGAGAGAAATGGACAGAAATCATACAAATGTTCTTTTTTCCCATTCATGGTTGACATTGGACTGGGCAGGGATAGGAAAAGGATAAACACTTGATGGTTGCCAACCTAGAATATGCCCAAATCAATAGCAGGGATAGACGTTCTAACTGATGGTTCTTTTTGGCACAGAAAATTGGAGCTTGTTCTTCAATCAGAACTAGGTTATCCTTGATCCTGAGGTGGTAGGATGGTACAATGAAAGTGCATGAAAGGCCTTGTGGCTTGGGGTTTTGTTATTCAATATGGTGTATCTTCTATGCTGATGTAACCTATCTGTGAAAACCTATCTGTGATTGTTCAGTTGTCCACTGAACAATCTCAAGGACATTGGAAAATTGCAGGAAGAGAGATGAGGTGACTTATGCTGAGGGGTGTGACTAGGTCAGTTGACATCTTGGCCCTGTCTGATGATATTCCTGGCCCAGATTTTACTAGGCAAAAGGCCTTTGGGGTCCCTGACATCTATTCATTCCATTAAATGTCTGAATTGGGGCTAAAATTATTAGCCTCCAGAAAACCAGTGCAAAGGTTGATAGGACTCCAGTGATACATACTGTATTTGCAGGCAGGAGAACCCAAGTCCATCTCCTGGCATTTTCAGTTTAGAAGCATGTAGTTAGATAGCAGCTAATGAAACCTGAAGAGCTGCTGCCAGGGAGTGACAGATGAGGTGGACAGATTGGCTGGGTCTACAATGATATTTCGTTTAGGGTCCATTGTGTTGAGAGAGCAGTGAATCTGCCCTCAGGGATCACAGACCTCAAGACAACAACTGCCTTGTCTCCTGCTTAGTTTCAGACAATGGCCTGAGAAGCTGCTTGCAAACTTGCTCAACAGCTGATCTGGTGACTCATCTTCCTCTGCCCAACTTGGAATCTTATCATCACTTGAGGCTTCCAACAGACAAGCAAAGAGCGCAACATATTTTTTAATGCTATTTATATTACGTGATGATTTATGGACTTCTCTGCTTGGAACAGAACAATTAGAAAAATGAATCAAAAGCCCACGGGGAACATATGTGGTGCAGAAAATTAAAAAAAGAAAAAAAAAAGGAAGGGGGAAAAGAGGTGGACCAAATTGAGTCTGCCTGTCTATTGGCACTGCAATTTTCCCATCAAGGCAATTCTCTGCTGGGCTATGCTATGCCAGTGGCTAAAATTAGCATTGCGGGGAAACCCGCGCTGAATAGGTTGCAGAGAAAGATGCTCACACTTGATAATGTTTTGGAGTGTCTGGGCATTTCTCCTTTGATTCCTGCAGCAGTTGCCACTCAGTGATGTGTGCACAGACTTTTGGTTCATGCACCAAGGTGGAAGCTGAGGCCCAGAACCATGTCAAGGGAAGAGTCTTAAGTATGACAGACTCAGAAATTGACATGGCGCCTTGTAGAAAGCCGCCTTCTTCCCTTGCTGCTTCCCCCCATCCCTGAATTCCAAAAAGTTATCTTTTTTCAGTAGTCTTCATTTTGGATATTGCTAAGGGATTCTGGATTCTAGAGCTTGGGCAAGATACTGGTACCAAAATTATGTTTGACCAAAATTGGTATAAAAACCAAACACTTCCTCTTCAGTCTTTGATGAGCTTATAATACACCTCTGTCTTTGGAAGTCAATCTCTTTCCATAAAGACAGTTGTTCATAACTGGGGGCAAATAGAAGTCTATGCCTGCCACCCTGATAGTCCTCCTTTAACATATATCTCTAGGGTATTAATTAAAGAGAGCTAGTTTGGTGTAGGGGTTAAGGCACCAGGCTAGAAACCAGGAGACTATGAGTTCTAGGCCGCCTTAGGCATGAAGCCAGCTGAGTGACCTTGGGCCAGTCACTCTGTCTCAGCCCTAGGAAGGAGGCAAGGGAAACCCACTTTTGAAATCTTGCCAAGAAAATTGCAGGGACTTGTCCAGGAGCCTCTGAGAGTCAAGACCAACTTGAAGACACCCCTTTATTCATTCACTAATTAACAGCCAGAGGGTTGAACACATAAGAATCCATGTTTATGGTTCACACCCAGAGAAAGGGCTCCATTTTCCCCCTAGAGCTTTCCTTTAATCTTGGGTACATGGATAAAACTGCCTCATGAGCAAGAAATAAAATCAGACTGAGGATGCTTATTAAAGAATTGGGTAGAGAGAAGTCAGAAATGGTCAATTGTGTTTAAACGGCCCAGTGCTTTGAATCCCATCTCTGAAAATGCTTCAGAATCCATAGGAGTGTGAACAAAACACCTTTCTCTAACGAGTTATTGTAATAGAGCGCTACATGTACATTTTGGCACTTTGCAAAACACTTTTTGGAGAAGGAATGCAGAGTGTTGCACAGCCTTATAAATCCAACAAATAATAGAATCATAACTTAGCTAACTAAACTCATCTTGAAGCAGAATTTTTGAGAATATTTTACCCTTGGTGCTGTCCCCCAGGGTTCTACTCTTTACAAAAATTTGAAGTCAAGAAATGTTGCCAAACCAAGCAGATACATCTGTGTGTCTGTGTGTCAAAGAAGTCAAGAGGATTGAAGCACATCCCCAATTCTATATGCATGACATGACATTTTTAGATCCTCTCCTACAGATGACCCTGAAACCAAGGGATTTCTAGATGTGAGGGTAACTTCTAAGGAGGATATTTTAAGTTGACTGATTCATATGTTGCTGCCCAATGTTTATCTGCTCAGCAACAACAGTCCTTGACTGGGAGAATAATTAACCCAGAAAATTCCAATACAAGAGAATATGTGTAGCTCAGGGTTGAACTGTGGAGTCCTTGGTGTTCTCGGAGCTTGGCTGTTGTCTTGCAGATGTTTTGTTACCGGGCTAGGTAACATCTTCAGTGCACTGAAAAACACCAAGGATTCCACAGTCCAACTATGAGCTACATATATTCTCTTCTATGGATTAAAGTGTTGTGTGAACACAACCATTATTGCTCAGACCAAGCTCAATGCAACAATAAGTCTCTGTATTCTACTTTCTGGGTGGGAGAAGGAAGGCATTTCATGAAGAAGTTGTTATATATAATTTAATGGCTGAGCACATGGGAACACAGGTAATGCCAGGAGCTTTGCTCCTAAACTAATAGTTGTCCCTCCTGATTAATAAAATGTTCAAGCTCCACTTTGGGAAAAGCTCACCTGGATCCACCACACTGGCCCCTCATAACTGCCCCCCCCCCAGTCTACACTAACCATGATACTCTGATTGGCTTGTCATAATGTCAGGAATAACCTCCTGTTTGGGTTAAAGAAGTATTACAGTACATTGTCTCAGCAGGTGGTACCACAAGGGTAAGTTTGGGCTCAGAAACTAAGCTAGTTAGAGCTTGGATGGGACACTTCTAGGAAATCCCAGGTTTCTAGCCTAGACTGGGAAGATGAAAAGTATCTTGGAAGAAGTCAGTGGCCAACCAACTCCTGCAGCCAAGGAAACTCTATGGACACATTCATGAAATCACCAGGAGCTGAGCTTAAAGACCAATGTGTTTATTATATATTTTAAAAAACTTAACTCCATGTTTTATTGGGAAGGAAATACAGTGAACTTTCCCCCCTACCCCCCAATTGCTTTTTGTCCTCATGGATTTCTGATCAGGACTGGGAATACAGTGGTGGGACCTGACCTGGTGCTGCTTGTCCTTCTAAAGTAGGGGCTCTCAACCATAGCAACTTTAAGATGCATGGCTTCAACTCCTAGTATTCCCCAGCCAGCAGGGAAGACTCTTTTTAGAAACCTGGACCAAGGAGGTAGTCTGCACGAAGTCCATTAAGGCAGGACTATCTGTTTGAATGCATGCACATTTCCCACCAAGCCGTACGCTTCCTCTTTCGGCCTGCTGCATCTGTTTTGCCTACAGTATAATTTATAATTGTTTTGTTCCTTGGACCAAAATCAATGCATTTCCTACTTAATCTTCATTTCGGCATCTTGGCCTGTATTTGCTGAGAAGTCTAATTTATTTATTCTATTCCTCTGATCCTTATATGTTGTATTCTTCATCTTCTTAATAATGATGACAATTGTTATGAGTTCAGTGGTCCCACTAACTGCAAAATAACCAACGATCACCCTCTTGAACACAAAGTATTGCCTAGACCATCCGTTTTATTGATAAATAGTTTTGGGGAAAAGAGTCTAATTCTCACAAAGGCATTTAACCTGTGTCTGGCTCGTGCCATTTCAGAGTGCAGATGCTGGAGAGAGAGAACTGCATGCTGGAATATTTGTCTGTGCTATGATGAATTGTGATTGTTCTGTATACCTTCCACCTAGACCGTCAGTAGTTCCTGAATATTTCTGCCATTGCTCGCCTGTTTAAAACAAAAATCAATAGCTTTAGTTGATAAAACATCTTTCTCATCTGTATGCCATGACAACTTCTTCATATGATGTATGTCCTCCTGGATTTGTAACCTTTGTTGCATCAATGAATGGTCTTTGATTCACAAACTGTGTATCTCCATCAACTGCAGCATTCTCAGGGATGCTGATAATGAGTGTGTTTACAACTCTCTCTGTTCAAAATGGGATCCAAGGTCAAAGTGTTAGAATAACCGTCACTTCAACTGATGGTTGGCATTCTTATTTCTCCAAGGCTAAATGGCCTGGATTACAAAGGGTTGTATTTTCAGACACAGAGATCCCCATTTTTTTGTGAACTCCATTGGTATGCCTTATCAGTTGTAAAACAATTCTTGGTCGATGGTCAGATGTAAAAGTGTGCTCATGTTCAATTTCTGTAACCCCATATAAGTACTTGGTTGACCAGCATCTGGCACTCTTCACTCTAAAGAGCAGGAGAACAGGGGCTCACTGTATCTTGCTAGCTTTAATAAAACAATTGTGGGATCCCCTTCAATAGTTGGTGTGTTCTTATGTGAGTTTTTCCACCACAGTACAAAGGACTCTCTCTATACAGAACATTCTAGCTTGGCTGCTTTCTAACCCCAAGTAATCTGTATGAAAGAATCTCTATTAATCCCCTTCAGCAGTCAAGTGATATAGTCCAGATTTAAGGGTATCTTCTCAATATGGGCAGAAATTGCTGTGATAAACCAAGTGCACCTAATTTCCTGATCTTCAATCTCTTTCCCATTGACTCTCTTTAACAGATATCTCCTCCCCCCACTTCTTCCCTTTCCCTGCCACCCCCCATACTTCATCCATGGATGCTACTAATTCCCATGAGTTTAGCTGTGTTCTAGTTCTGTCACAGTTAAGTCCATTTTAAGGTCTGTCACTGGTGGACAGATCAGTGTCCACCAGTGAATTAGCTGGGTCATGGGTTAAAAACTGTGGCGGTCTATAAAAAGTTCCGTGGTGTTATTGGAAGTGTTCCAATCAGGGAGACAAGAACATATGGAATTCCTTGCTAATTGTCTACTCCAGGGAAAGTTAATCTGTAGCCATGTAAGCACAAACCAGTCTGTTAAGATTTGTGGAGAGGACAGTCTATTTTTGTCTATGAAGTTCACTGGATGGGGAAGAAAAAAGAAATCAGAGAGAGATAGACTGTGTGCATGTGTGTGTGTGAGTGAGAGAGAGAAAGAAAGAATGAACGAAAGAAAGAAGTTTGTTCCTGTTCCTTTTTTATTTGATCTGGTCCCTGCTATCTTGGATAATGACTCCTTTTGCCACACGATCCCAAGAGATTATCCCTGTGGGGAGAAATGTTTTTTACTGTGATATACTTGATGGCAAAAGCAGCACAAAGTCACATGGGCTTATGTTGTCTTCAGAGGCATCCACAGGCTGGGGGAGTCAAAAAAGTCAAGATGCATCATTGATTGTCTGTTCAAGCCCCACCCCTTGGAACGTTTCTTGGAAGTGGTTTGCTCCTGCCTTCTTCCTACGGCTGAGAGAGAATGACTGGCCCAAGGCCACCAGCTGGCTTTGTGCCTAAGGCAGGACTAGAACTCAGGTTCTGGCTTCTAATCCATCACCTTTAACTACTACACCAAACTAATTCCCCAACTGTTGTTTACTCCATTAAAACAAAACAAAACCAAACAAAACCCTTTCACTCTGGACAGGTTCATCTTGCACACTGACTCACAAAATAGTGGAGTTACATGGGAGGACTGAGGTGAACCCAAAACTACTTGCACCACTGCATTCTGGAACAATTGCAACTTCTGGGTAGTTTCCAAAGACAGCTCCGTGCAAAGCATGTCGCAATAATTCAGATGGGAAGTGACCAGGACATGGGCAACCATGAGCAGAGCCTCCCAATCTAAGAAAAAGTGAAATGAGTGCACAAGATGGGTCTGTCCAAAGGCCTTCTTGGTCACAGCTGCTGTCGGCTCTCACAGAAGGAACCAAGTCCCCAAACTGTGCACCAGTTCTATCTGGGGAGGGGCAACCTCATCCAGAAGTAAGGAAGAGCCGCCAGACCATGATGACCCCAAACCCTACAACCACATGGTGTGCCTGGATTGAGCCGTTCTTCTCATCCAGGCCCCTCCAACCCCCAGACACTGGGCAGAACCCTTGGCAGCATCAGATGGTTAGCTGAGGGTGGAGATATACATCATCATCATATTGATTGCACCTCACCTTTGACAGGAGGTTAAACAGGAGCAGGAAGACAGTAGGCACAAAGAAGGAGAGTGGAGCTAGACCTCTCCTCTCCTCTCCTCTCCTCTCCTCTCCTCTCCTCTCCTCTCCTCTCCTCTCCCCTCCCCTCCCCTCCCCTCCCCTCCCCTCCCCTCCCCTCCCCTCCCCTCCCCTCCTCTCCTCTCCTCTCCTCTCCTCTCCTCTCTTCTCTTCTCTTCTCTTCTCTTCTCTTCTCTTCTCTTCTCCTCTCCTCTCCTCTCCTCTCCTCTCCTCTCCTCTCCTCTCCCCTCCCCTCCCCTCCCCTCCCCTCCCCTCCTCTCTTCTCTTCTCTTCTCTTCTCTTCTCTTCTCCTCTCCTCTCCTCTCCTCTCCTCTCCTCTCCTCTCCTCTCCTCTCCTCTCCTCTCCTCTCCTCTCCTCTCCTCTCCCCTCCCCTCCCCTCCCCTCCCCTCCCCTCCCCTCCCCTCCCCTCTTCTCTTCTCTTCTCTTCTCTTCTCTTCTCTTCTCTTCTCCTCTCCTCTCCTCTCCTCTCCTCTCCTCTCCTCTCCACTCCTCTCCTCTCCACTCCTCTCCCCTTCCCTCCCCTCCCCTCCCCTCCCCTCCCCTCTTCTCTTCTCTTCTCTTCTCTTCTCTTCTCTTCTCTTCTCCTCTCCTCTCCTCTCCTCTCCTCTCCTCTCCTCTCCTCTCCTCTCCTCTCCTCTCCTCTCCTCTCCTCTCCTCTCCCCTCCCCTCCCCTCCCCTCCCCTCCCCTCCCCTCCCCTCTTCTCTTCTCTTCTCTTCTCTTCTCTTCTCTTCTCTTCTCTTCTCTTCTCCTCTCCTCTCCTCTCCTCTCCTCTCCTCTCCCCTCCCCTCCCCTCCCCTCCCCTCCCCTCCCCTCCCCTCCCCTCCCCTCCTCTCCTCTCCTCTCCTCTCCTCTCCTCTCCTCTCCTCTCCTCTCCTCTCCTCTCCTCTCCCCTCCCCTCCCCTCCCCTCCCCTCCTCCTCTCCTCTCTTCTCTTCTCTTCTCTTCTCTTCTCTTCTCTTCTCTTCTCTTCTCTTCTCCTCTCCTCTCCTCTCCTCTCCTCTCCTCTCCTCTCCTCTCCCCTCCCCTCCCCTCCCCTCCCCTCCCCTCCCCTCCCCTCCCCTCTTCTCCTCTCCTCTCCTCTCCTCTCCTCTCCTCTCCTCTCCTCTCCTCTCCTCTCCTCTCCTCCACCAACATCAACTGGAATCTGCCCTGGAAGAGGGAGGAAAAGTGTTGCAACTCTGTAGCTCTCAGTCCTAAAAACTCCTCCAGAAAGATACCACGATCCATGGGATCAAAACCCATTAAAGGATAGGTGTTCAAGATAGCCCAATTATTAAAACATTTCAAAAGTCTGACATCAAATTGATTTTCTGAAGCAGATCAACAATTTGGGTCCAGTCATCAAATTGAACTGGATGTCTCCAAACCGATTTGACAGTACAGAAGGTCATTTGCATTTATGCAAAATCCATTTTTCCCTAATGGTTTCAGACCACCAGATCAACTGAAGCATCAAATGCAGTCAATTTTCAAAATCAATTTAAATTGTTGGAGTGGGTCAATAACCCAAATCAGATCAACAATTTGAATTCACTTAGAAGCAATTTGTTCACCACTATTGCTTTTATTAAAGGCACAGATGATGCCATTCACAACTGCCTATAAAAAAATTATTACAGGATGCAACTGGCTCTGATATAGGCTTTGTTATACATAACTTTCCATCATGTATACTTTTTTTAAAAAGTACTTTTTGGTAACACAACTTTCCCCATATTAAATACTAGCATAGCCTGAGCAATTGCACCATCTGTATTACAAGGGAATCTATGTTGGTCGATCAGACCATTTAGATTTTAAACAAATCTATTACTGGCCTCAATTAAGAAAGATTAGGTTTTCAACGATGGGCCCAGAAATTATGAATGAAAAGCCGTATGGACAGACAGTTGCATTCAGAGCTTTTCCTAAGGCATCGAGCTGGGAATGTGGCCAGAAAGGATAATTTCCAGAAAAAAAACATCCATACATTCAAGCCAATGAATGTGTTATGTGAACAGAATTTATATTTGATTCAGAGATACGAAGTCCAAGAAATGGTTGGTTGGTTCAAATGAACATCTAATCCATCCATATCTTCACCTCCAGTCCCTAGGTCTAATGAGTTTCTAACTCCAGCCAAACTGACAAGTGTATCTTCCCCCACAGAACAAGGACTGAAATTGTTTAACTTCCCAAACAACTGAACATTTCAAGTCATTCCGGCACAGCCACTCCCAAAATCCTCTCTCCCACAAGCACAATCCAATAATATAGATCACTACTTCAACACTGAAATGTAATTTCACCGCTTCTGTGCCTCAAGTGTTGTGAAGGCTTCAGACACGAGAGAATCCCTTTTCTAATCTTTCTCCATAAATCTGCTTTTAACAAAAGCAAGAAGAAATGATTCATTTTCTATACATGCTGAAAAATATGATTAGATCATTTCACTGATTTATTAGTCCAACAAGGAACAAGTCCTTGTTTCCTTGTATCTGGGAATTGCATTTTAATTAAACAATTTATCTATTAAGTCTTCTTATTTGCTTTGCAGAAGGACCCAGATGCAATTTAAACCGATATTTCTAAGCAGTTAGTAACCTTTATTATCTGGGGCCTGCACAGTGGACACCACAGGAGACAAATGTGTATCAATTATGTAATGTGGCTACTTGAACTAATAGGACATTTAGGGGAATCTGTACAGAAATAAGAGGACAGAATATAAAATCTTCATGTAGTTGATGGTTAATATTTGACGGTTGATATTAGCTTTTGATCATGGGATAAAAAGGCAGCTTCAGGAAAAACTCCAAGTACCTCAAGTAAGGAAGAGAGATTTTTAAAATTGATGGATGGATTGATTAAACTTATATGACCTCCTATCTTATGTGCAATAATCCTAGGTGGCTTAGAACAATAAAACAGCAATAAAACAACCATAGCACCGGTACAAAGGACTCCCAAATGACCTTGGGAGACAGGAGGAAGAGCCGCAGACTGGACAGCCATCGTGCAAAAGACATCTCAGCTCACAGTAGGAGGGAGGGCATGGGAAGGGTTTCAGAAGGAACCTTCCCTAGTTTTCCGTAGAAGAAAAGGAGAGGAGGGAAGAAATACTTTCAGTCTTGCAAGATTCTGTTAATGTAACCTTACGATAAAGATAGAGTTAGTACTCATAGTTTCGCTTCTGGACCACTCAAAGCACTAACACCAGATGACAAGGTTTAAGGGAAGGGACCTGGAGCATGCCCACCTTCTCTGACCTGGTGGGATGGGCATGGAGAAGTGATCCCACTAATAATTTGGTCCCATGCCATTCAGGGCTTTAAAGGCTGATAAACCTTTAGTTGCACCCAGAAAAAAACTGTAAGCCATTCCAGATGGCTCTCGTATGCATGGTCTCCAGCAGTAATAGTTACTAAAATGGGACTCAAACCAGAAAAATGAGCTCCAGGGCCATAAATATTAGCTCATGTTTCACAAGTTACTCCAAGAACAAATTAAGGGTTCTACAGGGCCACTTACAAAATGTACAGAAAAGGGTCCTGCAGGTTATCCACCTGACCAGAACAGGTGAGTCCAGTAAGGTAAAAGATTTATGTAACTGGAAGAAAAAAAACAGGTGTACCATGTTTGTGCTAGTCATGGTTCCTTGCTTGGCGGGAATAATTTCCACAACTATCTTTTCTTATATTTGGTGGCTTTGTGTTTCTGGTCCTTCTCCAATTGACTTCCTAGTAGATTCTTACTTTAATCAGTAGAGAAAATTTAATTAGTGAGATGCTGACTTAAGGGCTGTTTATGAATTCTTGTAATATGGTATGTAAGCAACAGATACCAAATATCATTCAGCTTCTTTTGTTAATGCTGCTGCAATTTAATAAACACTCCCCTTATTCTCCAAAAAGGGCCTACAGTGTGGAAACCTATTGAATTTTAATTATTTAAAATTAGAGTGAGCTTAATAAGCAATGAAAGGGGAAATTGTTGATTAATTTAATATATACACTTTACTGAGGAAGCCATAATAATAATTAATATTTCACGTTGAATGTAATATCAAAGCTATGTGGCTTTAAACTGATGCATGACAATCAAGGCATCTTCTCTCTCTCTCTTTCTCTCTCTCTCTCTCTGTGTGTGTAAAAAAAAATCAAAATGTTAAGGGGTGGGGCTTTGATCACACAATCACAGCTGCTATCTTGATCGTGGAGTCCTTGGTGCTCTCTGAGCTTGGTTGTTTGCTTGCATGCACTGATGATGTTACCTAGTTGGGCAATGAAACATCTGCAAGGAAACAACTGAGCTCAGAGAGCACCAAGGACTCCACAGTTCAACCATAAGCTACCGATATTCTCTTCTATTGGAGCTATCTTGACTGGAAGAATCCAAAAGCCTACAGAGGTTCTGTTCATGGTTATTCATGTCTTGGTCACTTCCCATCTGAATTATAGCAACAGACTCTGCATGGGGCTCTCTTGGAAAATTACCCATAAGCTGCAATTGGTCCAGAACGCAGTGGGGCAAGTAGTAGTTTTGGGTTCACCTCAGTCCTCCCATGTAACTCCACTCTTTTGTGAGCTGCCCTGGCTCCTGATGAACTTCCAGGTCCAGTTCAAGGTGCTGGTTTGATCACCGTCATGGTGATCATCATCATCAACATCATGGCACAGGGCAGGGATATTTGTGGAAGCACCTTTTCCAGTGGCCTCTGCCATGAGATCTGGCAAGGTGTCATGCTTTGGGTCCCTTCCAAGAAGCAATATCACCTGGAGGGACCCAGAAAGCATGCTTTCTTTGTTGCAGGGCCTGCCCTATGGAACATCATTGCCCCTTGAAGTATGAATGGCTTCAACCCCACCGGCCCTCTATAAGGGCCTGAAAACCTGGTCCCTCTCCCCCTTGAATGGACTAAGCAATGGTTGGAGGGTTATTTTGGTCTAGTGTTTAAAGATGCTGGGCTAGGAACCAAAATATCATGAATTCTGGTCCTTCCTTAGGTAGCCAGCTGTATGACCTTGAGCTAATCCCTCTCTTTCAGCCCCAGGAAGAGGGCAAGGGCCAACTACCGCTGAAAACATTGGCAAGAAACTGCAAGGAATTGTTCCTGTAGTCACCAAGAATCAGGATTGTTCTGCATGAATACCACCACAACATTCTGACAACAATTACTCTGTTATTCTCTTTTTATTATTTTCTCAATTTTTATACTTCCATCCAATTGTAAGCTGCCCAGGGTCACTTCTGTGAATTGGGCAGCCTTGTAAATCACATCAAACAAATAAAACAAAATAAAAATCCTTTACTGAAGAAATTTCAAGAGTTTTTCAGTCCACTGTCCAATGATTGTTTATACCTAGGAATATTTTCCATAAAATTTAACCTACAGTATATGTACTTTGGTAACTTAATTGGATGGATGCCTGAACAACTGAGTTACGATCTTTCATGGTTATAGGTTCATGAGCAGAAACTCTTTTTAAGTTGCTTCACGCTAGACTATATAAGGGAATTTCAACTAGCAGCCTTCCTTTTCTGATTAACAACACACACACACACAAAACAACATCAAAAACCCAATGATTTCAATAGAAACCAAGTTTCTATTTGCTTCTTTCCAACTGATGAAATCTTTACTTATTTCAGCCAACTGGAATCCAGTTTGACAATTTAATTAGCTCGCAATTGGTTAATATGTGAAAAACATCACTTCAGTTAGAAACAAATAAATATATCTTTAAAAAGCAGAGAGAGAGAGAGAGAGAGATGGAGGGAGGGAGAAAAGAACAGACTACTGGACCAGACCGAAATCAAATTTGATTCTGTTTTCAGCAATATCCCAATAGCCATAGTGAAACTCACAAGGAGATATGAAAACAACTGGGTTTTCTGGTTGCTTGTCCCTAAAATCTGATTTTAATAAACAAAATATTAATGGCTTAAGGTACCATTTCTTGGGAGAATTCACATTACTATCCTCAGTTGTAATGTGTTGAGAGCAGCAATGTTTACTTGATGCAAATCTTGAAATGGAAGAAATTGTAAAGTATATCTGTACAAGGATATGCTTCAGATTTGCTTTATAGGTATAGCTGAGTTATGTTCAAGGGTGATCAGATGTTGTGGGCACCAATGTGGCAGATATAATTTATTGCCCAATTAAACCTACCTTTCCAACTTTTCCTTTGGGACTTTGCCTAAGGGCTTCAGGAGAGGGTAAAAAAAGGCAACGTGGGGAGGAGACCTTCAATCAAATGGTTGTGGACACCATCTTTATTTTTTTTGACACCCCGTAGACACTCCTAGTCTTGTTGGTAAGCTGGTTGCTTGTTTTTATTGATTGTCTCTAAACTGCTCTGGGAAACTTTGGGGCTTGATCAACAGGCTTTAAAGAAAGACACATCCTAACAGTGGTCTCCTTGGTCACTGGAAAGTTAGTGAGAGTCATCAGCCAAGGTGGTCAGACCAGCCGTTTCCGACTTGGGAGAATTGCCTCTCATCCATCAGGAAGAGGTCTTCTTTCTCCACTGGACCTCCTCCTGGGAATCAGGCCAGTACAATGGGTTCTGGGTTAACAATGGTTTTCATTCAGAGCATGGCTTTTGACTTTTGAAATAGATAAAAGCAATCAAGCAAAAATCATGGAACATGATAACTATAACAATTCAAAGGCAGCCAACTCAGAGAGCCAAACTCACCAGCTTGACATGGCTCGGGAAACAGAACAGTTTTGATCAAGTGAAAAGACACAAGAGGTTGGTCTCTATGGGGACTTCCTTTCAAAATCAGAGTCTCTTTTCTTAGTTGGCCCAGCTGGGCTCTGCTTTCAAGTTGCACTTAACTGGGTCACAGGAAGGTTAGTGTGTTTTGGGAACACCCAAAGATCCAGGCTAACTAATCCCAAGATAATTAAATTTAATCCCAGACCATCAGACAGAAAGTTAATATAGTCAGGTAAGTTGGAGGAACTCCTAAACTTAGTCAGCTGATCCACTTGGCATACTTAGTCCTCCCGGAGAAAGAGCTGGAAGGGAAGAACAGCTGCAAAAGGAAGCCCCTCTGCTACAGAACTCACTGTCCAAATCTTGTAGCATGGATATGTACCTCCCAAATGCAAATTAAACAGCAAGCATAGCCAATGGGAAAGGAGCTAGTGAAGCCTTGCCAGTACTCTCCTGTTGTCAGGAGTCATGAGATCATAAGCACTTTGTGGAGAAAATGGGAGGGAAATCTCTATTCCAGGAAAAAATGGCTCATGATTCCTCACTTCTGTGAAGCCGGGGTGGTGGTGAGGCCCACAAGTGCCTCACAACTTCCCCTGGAAGTTAGACTCACCCTGACACAGATGGTCTTCCCAAAGAAGAAGGTTAAGATAAAGATTGTTCAGAAAGGTAGTCAAGCTTTCAAGATTGACATCAGCCCTATGCTCCTTCGCTAGGGATCTTCAGACAGAGGCTGAATAGTCGTCTGCCAGAAATGGTGTAATGCACTGTTTCTTAATCTCAGAGGTATGGGCTTCAACTCCCAGAATTCCCCAGCCAGCATGCTGGCTGGGGAATCCTGGAAGTTGAAGCCCACACCTCTTAAAGTTGGTGTGGCTGAGAAACACTGAGCTATAGTAACAGAATCCTGAAAACTGAACAGTGTTTTCCCTCCCTCCCTCTTACATCAAAGAGAGTTAAGGCAGAGTCATTTTAAGTTTCCTTCTAACATTCTCTTCTTCTCCTGGACTTAGATCATGTTTTGTTAATTGTCACATTCCATTTCCAAGGTCATCTCTGTGATTCTGTACACTTTCCCTCCCTATGTGCTCATGTAACTTTTGATTCCCAGATGCTGCCTGTGGTCTTCAGGGACCTATTCCACCCGGAGTTAGGGAACAGGCAAGGGATCCATTCCTAACCCAAATGACCCCAAAATGACAAAACGTGTCTTGGGATATCACAACGCCATCTCCATCCTTTTGTACTTGCATCACCACATCCCACACAAGTATGTCAGGGGCAGAATGTGTGCGGCAATGTTGCCATGCATGTTTCATTGCTTCTGCCCTCCTGTGGATATCTACAGAAGTTAAAAGGATCAGGCAGAGACATCTACTACACCATTCCCAGTTTGTTCTTTTAGAATTAAACCTTTTTTAGCCAGGTTGAGGTTTTTGGCTTATCCCCAGATGACGCGTATCTTTTTATATTGCCATGTTTCTGTAGGGCATCTTTATGCAAATTGTCCAGGCACCATACCTGAAGGATGGTATCAAACAAGCAAGCAAGCAAATAAATAAGGCACTTGTGACTTGTGGATAATTAAAATATATACTGGTTGTAAACGCAAGCAGGGGAGCTGGAAAAAGAAGCTCTCAAGGAAATCTAACAGGGCACCGATTTTTCACAGTCAGTAAGGATTTTCATGGTGTAAAGGACATTGTACAAATTCATACCTGAAGTAAATTAGTTTTAGGCTTATGTGTCTCTTCCCTCTTTCTATCAGCATTGGGAGGAAGGTTTCTATTTTTACCTAGGGAAGGAATGTTACTGCTGACTTTTGTTGTCAAGTTGGGTGAGTTTCTGGCAAGCCTTGATTGTTGGTTTGCCCTCTTTTTTTTATAATAATTTTATTGAACATTATAATTAAAAATATTATATACAAACTAAAAAAATAAAAATAGAAAATAGAAAGTGCAGAAAGACACACACACACATACACACACACACACAGCTATGAAGGGGGGAGTCATATGTATATGTATACGCATACGTATATGTATACGTATACGTATACGTATACGTATATGTATATGTATACATAAATATATGACTTCCCCCTTCATAGCAACAAGTATAAACAATTTTAGTAACTTATCACCTTCTCTTAAAATACAACAAATGATCTCTCCTTCCCATATCCCATCTCTTCTCTATAAACAAATCCATTAAGCATCTCCTTTCACTCCTGGGGTCAGCAAAAGTCCATTAAAGGTTACCAGAGATAACATCATAGCTGTTTTAATCTTGATCAAATAAACCAACTGTATATTCCTTCCTTTTACTTTTAACAATCTTGATCTTTTGATATTCCTTCCCCCTCACATAAAGTCCTGGAATCTGATTTCTTCTCATTTTTTCTTTGTCCCTTCTCACAAAATTCTTCAGAACTTTTACAGATCTTTTTTGTAAATCCAGAATAAGAAAGTTATCCAAGTCATTATGTTGGTTGTATACTAGATATACAAAATCAACCAGTTTTTGTATAACCAGTATAGTGTCTCCTTCCACATCATTCCTGTAGCCCGTCATTTTTAAATCCACTTTCAAATCAGACTCATTCTTATCCAGTAAAACTTGCTCCTTTTCTGTATCATCTTCCCAACACAGTTCGTCTATAATGGCAGATGTCTTTAAAGTTAACTTCTGAGGCCATTGTCCCCAAATATCCTTGGATACGTCCAATGTTAAAGTATTTTGCTCCATTCTGTATTAGTAAGTCAAATATAAATGCTCTTCTCCTTTAATTGTAATCTTTCCTGGTTCTCTCTGGTGTCCAACCTTCAAAAACCCTTCTTATCATATATATTTTTTAAGTATTCAAAACATCGGCATTTTCCCATGAGAAGGATTCTTATAATTAACTTCAAATTTTTATTTCAAATCCATCTGGACCCTTAATCTGTTTATAACTTTCCAAAATCAACACTCTAATCACCCTTTTGCTGTTTATCCCCCCAAAAAGAATGTCTTAAATCCTTAAACTTTTATAAAACTTCTTTTGCCAAGGGTTGAAGGAAACTCACATAGTGTAATAAAACTTGCCTTTAAAGAAGGTTCCCAATATCCAACAATTAATTAACAAGCAATTTGCAAAGGTGATTAAGAAAGGAAGTATGTGAACCCTGTGTCCTTTTTAAAGGTGCCAACCATGGTTTGGTTATTCCCTTGTCTCCCAGCATTCTAAACCCTCTGGAGACCACTGTTTTGTGGTCTCCTCATAGGGACCAGCTGTCTGGAGCACTTGTGGGCAATCCCAGTCCTCTGCTTTATCCAGAGAGGGGTCACAAAGAATCAACTTTTAACTCTAGCTCTTTGTTCTGCTATGGGTGTGGCTCCGCTCTCTGTGGAGCTGTCTTCATTTCACCATTTCTTCCTTGGAAGTCCCGATTGCTGGTTTACCCTCTCTGGGAATAAAGTAGTGAGTGACTTCTTGGAGGAACAACAAACTCACTTTGATTTAATGTTCAGCATAAAATATGCAGAAAGAGCCTGACTCAAGTATAATTCCCCAATCTGGCCCGCTAAGTGGGGTTGGAGAATTATGGGATTTGCAGGCCAACCCATGCACAGCGAGTCTGCTACCTCCATGATGGAGGGCTTGATCCCACCCTGAGTTTATCTAGGCTTGTCCTTTGCAAGGGGAGGAGGCAATCTGGAAGTTTCTGACTTTAGGGGACTTTCACCTCTCCTTTTTTGCAGGCCTGGAATCTCCAATGCTGGACCTGCCCAATCATTTAGATCAGCAAGGGGTGCTCTATGAAGATGTCTCCCAAATCATAGAATCATAGGATGGTGGAGATGGAAAGGATCACAAGGACCATCTGGTCCAACCCTCTGCAATGTGCAAGAAGACCAATTAAAAGACCAGTAAGAGATGGCCATCCAGCTTCTCAAACACCTTCACCACAACTTTCATAGTTCCAGTGTTGGGCAGATCTTATAATCAGGACTTTTGTCTTGGCTAGGTCTTCTTCGGTATGGTTCCCAGATTATGAAATACTCTCTACAAAAATATATGCTTACCCGCCCCCGCCATCCCACTATTGGGAAACATGGTAACCATCTCTTTTAGCAAGCTTTTAATGGTTTATTGCCTTTAATGGGACCACTTTTAATGCCACGTTTTACCTTACGCATTTGTATTGCTATTCCCAGAAGCTACCTTGAGGATGGATCTTAGCAAAAAGGCAGAACGGCCACACAATAAATCACATCAGTGTTTGGTAAAGACTAGAGGCCGGCTGCATATGAAACTTGAATTATAAGCACCTCCCCCCCCCCCAATTGTTTGAAAAATCAAAGATAAAAGCCTCTCAAGACAGGTTTCTGTAGGTATGGTCAGAAAGGTCATGATGGTGGCTGTGGCGATGTGATAGAAGTTCTGCCCACTTTTATGCGCATTGCACATGTCGTTTCCCATATATACAATATATTATCCATCAAGGCAAATACAGACGCTTACGGTATAGTTTCTAAAGAGGCCTAAAACTTTTTAAATACTGCAAATAGGTTGAGGTATAAAGAAGGGGGATGTTAGGAACCAAACACCTATCTACTATTTCAAGCAGCTTCTTTAACCTCCCCCCCCCTTTTTTTCCCTTTTTCCCTTTTTAAATATGCATAAACAAGAAGAAGAAACAATACAGTGGAGACCTTAGTATTAAGTATGTAGCTTAGGACAGAAATCTTTATTATATAACAAAATAATTTAATGCACTTCGCAGCCATTTCTCCATGCTACACTCCTCACTAGATGTACAATTTAAGCAGCCTTATGGTTATTCACATTAACATTTTAGAAACCACAGTTAATATGGATATAAATCTTTCTTTCCCTTCCCACTGTACCCAAATGATAAAATGCATTACTTGCATCCTATGATACCATAAAACATTTTTTTTTAAATAACATCGCCACAACCACCAACTTGGCTTTTTGACCATCTCCATCTCCAGGGAAAAGCTCTGAAAATCTCGGTCTCTCTTCCATCTGTAATATACATGTAACCCAGCCCTTCCAGGGTCACCTTTCCCCCCCCCGCTTAATGTTTAGCATAGTTCCTGGCCAGCAACAGCTTGATCTAGAGGAACTCAAGGTTAGCAGCAAAGGGTTGCCAACATCTTGGGGAAAAGAGAAAGGGCTGCTTTGAAAACTTTCTCCGAGGTGAAAAACATTTCAAGTCTTGCTTGCAGCTGGCAGGAGGGTTAGTCCTCCATCAAAGCTCTCCTAACTGTGCATATGATATCACAGACTGGGATAGGGGAATCAAATTACAGGAAGTCCTCGCTTAACGACCATTTGTTCAGCGAATTCAAGATTAAGGTCTTCCCAACACTGCCCTGGAATGAATCCAGAGAACATCGACACAGGATCCAAAGAAGAGTCAGTGTGTATGAATTCCAATCCCAAGGTGGCGAATGTACCAAATACTCCTTTCTCCTCCTATTTTCCCCACAACAACAACCCTGTGAGGTGAGTTGGGCTGAGAGAGAGTGACTGGCCCAAGGTCACCCAGCCAGCTTTCATGCCTAAGGGAGGTATAATAATAAATAAATAAGGTCAAGGTAGCAAAAATACAGGTGGATAAACAACAAATCTGAAATATCATAAAAAGAACAGATTCCAGCATATCATTTCAAGCATAGGATATTCTATTTCATATCTATTTCAAGAGAACCCAAATGTCCCTGTTGGAATTTAAATTGAAAATGCTTGGTTAACATAGTACAAGTTGCTAAAACCAACCAACCAACCAAGCAACAAATTATAGACAATAAACAATAGATTAAGTAAATTCTGGAAGTTAACCATCAAGTTAAAATATGAACGCTAGGCATAAGAATAGCCAAATTTTGATATGGCATTGCTCCAGGTGTAACACTGTAATCCAAGAACGGATTCCTATTTGAGATAATAGTTCACCAAGCTTGCTTTTTAAAAATGAAGTCATTTATTTCACTTTCTCTTCTTTGTCTGTTGGAGATATTTTGGGGATGAGGGATGCTGGATTAATTCATTGCCTCTCAGTTCCCAGCCAACTGACATATTCTTGATTATGAACATAGCTATGGCTTTCCATTGGAGCATGTGGCAACTAATGTCAGTGCCCAATGGGGAATGCATTCCTTCTGGCACTCTCCCACCAGAGGAAATAAGACTGTCATGATGGTGCATGTAAAAACATGGTGGGGTTTTGATCATGTGACCATCAAAGCCACCATCTTGAATCCTGATCCCTTTTGTGGACCCTCCGGTCTCCCATTGAAGATGCTGGGACTGTCCTATAGTTTATCCAGCTGGAAACAGCCATCCAAAAGAGAACCAGGCAGCCTGTAAACACGTCCATTGGACTGCTGAGAAGTAGGCTCCCCCAAAATTAATATTGTTTCATCTGAGGTCTGGAAGACCTTCATTTGAGACTGCTGATTAAAATGAATCAGGTGATGGGGGAGAAGTGTTCACCTACCTCCTTTTAAATATGTTCAACATATTTAAATGTCTTCCGTATATTTTAAATGTCTTGGCTGAGGGATTAGAATATACTTATTTATTTATTATTTATTTATTAAATTTCTCCCCCGCCCATCTCCCCCCAATGGGGGAACTCTGGGCGAGTCACACAGAACATTAAAACCATACATATATATAAATACATAAAACATAAATCTAAAAACATTTCTAAAAAAGGGAAAGGAGAGTCCAAGAAGATGAAAAATCTGGGGCTGAAGACAGCAAGTCTCTATGGGGCTAGTCATCCCCATGCCTGAGGTATTCCCTCCCCAACCCAGGCCAAGTGGCAGAACCAGGTCATATGATGATTAGATTTGCAGATGCACATAAATTGGAGGGATAGCAAACTTCTTACGGGTCAGCTTCAAGATTCAGGAGGATCTTGACTGGTTAAGAGGCTGGGTTAGAAATCAGGAGATTCTGAGTTCTAGTTCTGTCTTATGCATGGAAACCAGCTGGGTGACATCACTTTCTTTCAGCCCTAGGAAGAAGAAGGCAACAGGACCTATTTCTGAAAAATGTTGCCAGGAGATCCTCATGGACTTGTCCATGTCATTATCAGGAGTCAAGACTGACTCAAAGGCACCAATATGTTACATACATTATATTTCTTTAATGTTATATTTTCCTGTTCAAGCAAATTGTCTCTGGAATTCATTGGTTACATTCAGAGCAAGAAGTCCCATAATCTTAGTGAAATTAAATCAGATATTAACAATGGCCCTTATCATGAGTAACTTAGTCTAAGTTATCACAGCCTACTTTATCTTGAGTCTGAGTAACTTAATCTAAATGATCTTTAATCTGAATTATACTTAGTCTAAAATATCCTAATTTAGTCTGTGAAATCTAGTTTATGCTAAGAAAGGTAGCAGACTGTATTGAAGTTGGTTTTTCCAGCCCTTCATTTTAACTTGTACATAAAAGATAATTCATTGGTATACAGAACAGCTGGATAGTTTATATGGAGCTATCAATCTTAATTGCCCCTTCTATATATCTTCATGTACAACTATGGCTTCAATCTCAATTTTAGCAACTTTAAGATGTCTGGACTTCAACTCCCAGAATTCCCCAGCCAGCATGTTGGCTGGGGAATCCTGGGAGATGAAGTCCACCCATCTTAAAGTCGCCAAGGTTGAGAATCAGTGGCTTAAATAATAGTTGCTAGAGCGCAATAAAGTAAGAGAGCTAAGTACCTCATGAATGAATCTGTTTTGTGACACTGAATGGTCGCCCAGGTGGGCTCTTGACTTGATCCAGCCTATCAGCTCTTTGGCTGGTTGGATCTTTTGTGTATATTCCATTCATGGCAATCTACCCTGCTGCTGTAGTAGGCCTAAGATCAGGGAACTAACCTCTTGCTGCATTTCTGTTAATGGGTCATAGTGATGCATCACACACAGTTTGAGAAGGTGAAGCTCTTTAAACTAAGTTTATGCATCCATTAATATCTGCACTGATCACTAAAAGAGGGCCAAGAAGAGTTGTCTTCTCTGGAGAGCCTTCCGTATCTGAGCTTCTGCATTTAGGAGTTCTTGTATCTACTGCTTCCAGCTATAGCATTTCCCAAGGCAATATAAAGTTTTGTTTTGCTTTTGTTTTGCAATCAGCAGTCCTCATCACAAGTGTGAGCCAAGCTGTTTTCCTAGAATCTGGGTAAAATGACCGAGAAAGGTGTCTTAAGCACTCCATCTCAGACAAGGCCAGAAGAGGTCTGAGATGTGTCATTTGCTGGAAGAACCGAGCTGTGCTGTCAAATCTGTCCCCGTGTGAGACAGGAAGACAGGACTTAAGGGACATGCTGTCACCTTTTCCAGGTGCAAATAATGCTGGAATAATTCTCCACAACCCCATAATCTAGTAGAACTGACCTCTTCAAAACAAAGAGTTGGAACTACAGCTGTTTCTGTGGAAACCGGAATGAATTTTGGAGCACGTTCTTGGGAATCACTTGAACATCGTGAACAAATAAAGCCTAGAGTGAGTTGCCCTTTTAATCTACAGATGCCTGCTTGGTTTGGTTTATTCTCATGACAAAAATAACACTCCAAAACCAGCCTTAGATTCCCTCCTGTTTAGCATGAAGTGAATGCTTTTAAATATTAAACTGAGAGGTTGTGATGCCAAAAGGCTTGGGTGGGATACACAAAGTGCCCTACTCTAACTTAAAAGTCAAAGTTTTTCAAAACTGTTTAGAAGTTCCTTGCTTCTCTTCATGAGATTGAAGAATGTCCATGGGTTGTCCTTAGCAGGATGGGTGTAATTTGGACCACCAGGTTCTGTGAGGGGATGGAAGAGACCCCTATAACCCTGGCTTAATTAGGGTGCCAGTTTGAGCGGGGGCATTATGGACTACTGCAATGCTCTCTACATGCGGCTGCCCTTGAAAAGTATCCGGAATCTGCAGCTGGTGCAGAATGTGGTGGCACAGGCAGTTATGGGTGTCTCTAGGGCTACACATGTCATGACTCTGGTGCATTGGGTGCTGGTTGGCTTCCAGATCCAATTCAAGGGGTTGGTTATCACCTCTAAAGCCCTTCATGACCTGGGCCCAGGTTACCTGAGGAACCGTCTTGTCCCAGTCACATTGGCCCATCCCACCTGGTCCGGCAGGAAGGGCATGTTACGGACCCCATTGGCTAAGGAATTCCAACTGGTGGGGTCTAGAAGGAGAGCCTTTCCTGCTGTTGCCCCTGCCCTGTGAGACATCTTGCCCCCTGAGATAAGATTGGCCCCCACTCTTATGGCCTTCCGGAAGAGCATTAAGACTGGCTCTGCCAACTTGCATGGGGGCTCACAGCACTGGGGGTGGCTGATGGTTTGAGGATGCTCTCTCCACCCTTTAACCTGTATATTTTTGTAAAGACTTTTACTGTTTTTTAATTGCTTTTTTATTTGTAAGCTGCCTAGAGTCACTTATACAGTGAGATGGTCGGTGTTTAAATTTGATCAATAAAATAAATAAATAAATAAAGTTTACAAAGCTTGGCATTTTTTGGGCAGGTCTCAGTGGCAGGAGGGCTTATGTCGTGCTGGGAATAGTCTCAGTTGGCAGAAGCAGGTTGGCATAGCGAGATACAAAACCACAGAGACAGGGGTGTCCCAGAAAAAAAGAAAACCAAACAACCTGGAACACAGCTGCCACCTCCCTGTTGGACTACCAGCTTTAAGTGTTAGCCTGGCACCCCTTCAGTCCTTGCTGAGAATCTTAAGCTATCCCAGTTATGAAAAATTTTAAAATAAGGTTTGACGCAAGAGTGTATACTAAGAGCTGAATGAACTCCCAGGTGCATTGGTGGGACCAGCATGGAAGTGACCATCCCATTAGCCCAGGAAAGATGGCTTGTGGACAGCCCAGAGCCAAGAAGGTGAATGGATCTCAAAGCAACGTAAGCCTTGAACCCCATTGGCTGGCAACTCATTGGCTGGCAACTCAGGAGGGTTATCTAAATTAGGTGAGCACTGCTTCCAGTGATAATTCATCAGGTTGGCCCTTCAAAATGAAAAATACCAAAGGAATTTCTGATCAGGATGAATCAATACACTTAATGGTCATTTATTGAATAAACCACATTGGGCTGGGTTCACACAGTGTGAAATCACGCTATGGTCTCTTTGTATGAGTCTAAAATCCCACCGCATAACTTCTATCCCAACCACTTAGAACTGGCTCTCTCTTGCCCTCCTCTTCCTTAGACAGCCATGCTGTGCCTGTATTACAGTCCCAGCCCAGCCTAATGCTTTGTCTTCAATTCCAGGTAGCTGGCCTCAGCCCAACCCTGCTCCTCCTCTTCCAGATTGGCTGGCCTGCTGGATTCTCAGCCTGGATCCTACCTGTTGAGGAACCAGACCACTGTCATTCCCAAAACACAGCAGCAAGCAAGCTTTGAGGCCATGGCTGTAGAGGGGGCAACTGATGGGGCCACAGGCCATGAGAACATGAAGATGACCAGCCCAGGATGTTGCTGGAGACTGTAAACTCCCCAATCATCCTCTGTCCCTTCCTTGTAGGAAGAATTTAACAATCAGTTTACATGAACTGGACCAAACCAGCTGGGTAACATCTCTGCAACTGCTCATCTCAATGTCAGAGAGCCTATTGCACGCTCAGTGCCCCACCATACCTCCTTCATGTATGGAAGTAAATTGAGACTTTCTATATCATCTGCAACGTTCCTTGCATCCACAGGAAAGTCATGGAATTGGAGAAACATTTTGTGATTCATTTAATTTGCTGCATCAAATTGGATCTCTTCTTAGTTGAATCAAACAGCCCTTCAAAACTTTGTACAGTCCTACTGGTAATCTGGAGTCAGTCACTATTGCTCAGCCCAACTTATCCTACAAGAAAGGGAATCTTTGTCCCACTTCCACCGCATGACTAATAAGAATAAATGAACGAAAAAACTTTTTAGCAATCTGAACTTATAGATATTCTTCCTTCTGCAAGACTACTATTCCAGTGCAGTCCTTTGCATGCTTACTCTGAAGTAAGCCCTATTCACTTCAACAGAGTGCAGCCTGGAATTGCATTATTAAAGATTTTGCACATGCTACAACATCTCCTTTTTAGGATATTGTTTTTACACACTTACATGTATACTATAACTCAGGCTTTTACAACCTGGAGCTCCCAAAACAGCTCTAATTGTTACTATCCAAAGCTAAAGAACAATCTTTTTTTCCTTCAGTCTAGAGCAGCATTTCTCAACCTTGGCAACTTTAAAATGTGTGGACTTCAACTCCCAGAATTCCCCAGCCAGCATCTTAAAGTTGCCAAGGTTGAGAAACACTGCTCTAGAGTCTACCTTTCTCTTTCAAATGAATGCAGGTATGGGGGGGGCGGGGGGAAGCAAAATGCAGCGCTTTATTATGGAGTAATTTAGTGGCAACTTCCTTTTGGACCTCTTGGTGGCACCATTGGTACAGGAAATAACTCACCCCTTGTAATAGTTTCCTTTACAAAGAGGGTTAAGGGTGGCGATGATGGTTATTATTATGTTTGGTTTTGTTTTTAAATTAGATACCAAATTAGATACCAAATAGATACCAAGTTTATGAGCGCAAAAGGAACGTGTTTAAAACTTCTGTCACAGTTGAAAGGATGAACTTTGGAGTAACTACAATTCATAGGCTAACCTGTTTTGGCTCCTTCTCTCTTCCAGTGTAACATATCTATGGCTCTGATAATTCCCAACACCCAAAATTTGGATTCAGAGGCTACAAAGGGGTAGTGGAGAGAATTTGGCAAAAACCCTCAAGCCTTTTTATTTTTCAATTCCGTTTGGGACATTAAGGGGAAAAAAATAAAAGTAGAAATGGTTTTGAAAGGAGAGTTCATTTGGCTTTGATGAGGTGTATAATGCACTTTCCAATAATCAATCAAAGGTCCCCAGGCCACTTCAGCGGCAGCTACGTAGGCAGCTACTGACCATGGCTTCTGAACTTCTTGACAACCTGTCTGTTTTTGCAGTCTTGGACAGGGAATGAAAATGAAAAGATTGATCGAGATCTTGCTGAGTTCTCAGGAAGGCTAAGAGCCAAACAGTTTCCCTAAATTCTTGGTTAAAGATTTTGGACTACAGAGAAGAAGAGATGAAGCTTTTCAAGGCAGATGGAACAAACAAGGCCATGGCTTGGAAAGTTGTCCTAAGAGCCAAAGGACCATCTCTGTTCTCTGTCATTCCAGGAGAGTGGGAAAACAAATTTTAATTAAAGATTAAAGAATACAGTTTTAATGAAAGGTTTCCTGGCTGTATCAGATGGAGCTAAGTGCTGCAGGAATGGAGGACTTCAGGAGACTTTTTGAAGCAAGGAATGGATAACGGCCTTTAAGGTAAATTAAAGAATGGATACTTAGTCATTGTGGGTAGTCATGATACAGATTCCCTGCGTTTGCAAAAGTTAGATCAGATGACCTAAGACTATCCATCTAAGTTGACTGTTGTAGATAACATACTTGAAAAGGGGCAGCTACAATGTCAAGAGGGCTTATCTCAACCATTATTCATAATTGGGACTGGCTTGGCCTGGCCTGGTGGATCATAAGTAACATTGCTAGATTAAAAGGAAGTGAACATTATGGGTCTGTTTTAGGGCTAATCAAGTCTGAAACACCACAAACCCCTCTTATTCTAGAAGATTTCCTTCTGGAAAACTGCTGGATTGCCCCTGGAATAGCTGGATTGGTGCGGTCCAGAGGAAACATGGAACATCTGGTGTTTTCTATAACATTCTGTCCCCAGAACAAAACATTTTACCTATCCTGGTGCTGTGCCATTGAACTATGATCATGTCCTCAAGAGGAAAGTGTGGCCTGTGAAGATTCCTTTCTGCTCAAATCTTTGGAATGCAGTAATAATTGAGAGCCACAGCCAGGAAATCTCTAGAGAGATGTGGGTCAGCCCTGATTTGACTTATGGATTGGATTCAAACTGATATGGAAAATCAAGACCGTCTTCCAAATCTACATGAAGCACTGAATGGGGTGATTTTATTTTCCAAATGAATGCGAAGAAACCACCTTTGTGCAATCATTCAGATGCCTCTTTAATTCTTCTCTTCTAACCAGTTGGGATACTGTAGGTAGGTTGGTGAAAAGCTGATCCATGTTCCTTTCTACTTTGCAAACCAGATTTTTCTTCTGATTAATTTCTGTTACTTTGTATTGCAAAAAATACCTGCTGTATCTCAGCTCTCTTCAGAAGTCCTTTCTTTTGCCTTCAAAGAAAGGTTTTTCTTTGCAGTCTTTCCATAACTGCATGGTCCATCCAAAAAGCAAAGTGTAAGAGATACAGCTGCTTAGGATATTTTTTGATGTGGAAAGAAAGGAAAAATGCAGAGCCTTGGACACACTGCACATTTCCAAGAACGAGTCAGCTTTTTATTCTTCTCTTTTTATTTTGCCTGGGGAAGAATGAAGACTAGTTAGATGTTGTTCCTGCCAGGGGCTCTCTTGCCATGGATCTGTTGGCAGTGAAAAACCCAGATCTTTTACATCCCTGGATAACTTGCCCAACTCAAGGGATCTTTATTGCCAATATGATCAGAGCTGAGTAGAGTCTGACTTGCGAAGCTGCAATTGCAGTTGTAAGGCTGCAGAAATGGGGAAAAGGAGAAGGAGGCGTGACAGCAAAAAGCTTATGGTGTTGCCCCATCCATCATCCAAGTACAGTCTGTCAGTTCACTTCCAGTTTGGCTGGTACCCAGCCATTAAGGCTTTGGCGCATGGATGATAGGCTACCAACTCCATGCTGAAGAGTCTGCACACTACAGGAGGTTCTGGATATATTTTATAGTATACATTATTCAATTCATCTCCAGTTGGCAGATACCTTAATACCTTTGGTGTATAAATTAAATGAGTATGACATTAAAGAGACAGCTTTCAGTATTTCTAAGTCAAGGTAAGCACAAGCAAAGTAACCGGGGCTAAATAGCAATAATGGGCGATCAGCATCCTTATGATGCAATGCTAATTAACAGCTAGAGTGGGCAGTTTATTCAAGCTTCAGTGAACAGAATCAAATTTCCTCCATCACAAGCTGTGACAAGTTATCTTCTGAAGAGATGTCCCCACCCTTGCCGGCTTTTCTGATTGATAAATCCTTGAGGAACCACGCAAGGTTCTGGGAAATTAGTCTGAAAACCACAATTTGTTGGAACGCCAAGGGCCATTTCCCATTTTTACCTAACCACAGCTTGGATATACCTTGGCAACCTCTTACCATGCCTTCCTGACATTCCTTTCACCTTGTCCCCAGCCCTTACTTAAATCAGGTTAAAATTGTCCTTAGCTTTTTGGTGTTACAGTTGTGGTTTTTCCTTTAAGCAGGCAACAAGCCCGACAGGTTTTCCCTTTTTCTTTTTGCCACAGGTGCAACTGGACATGCTTCACTGTCCATTGAGTTGATGTCACAGGTGGTCTCAGGGGATATGGTCAGCCTAGCAGCTATTGGCTATTTTAGTCTCGTGCAGATGCCCACTTTGCCCTCTTGTTCCTGGGAATTATCCTCTGGGGCCGTTCTTCTAAACCAGTTCTTCCAAATAGCTTTAATGGTGGCAGAGGGATGCTGCCTGAGAAAGTGTGAGTGCAAGAGATAACTGCCTCATTTACCACACTCCCTACCCCTACTAGCTGTTCTTCAACCTACTTTTGAAGATGGGTTTAGTACTTTTCTGGAATAGTGCTAAACACGTGTCCAACAGGAAACCAACTATCAGCTGATTTTTCGACTCTGCTTGGATGCACCTGTGCAATACACTTATGAGAAATGAAAGTGAGTTTTGATAGATGGCTAAACCCATGGGTCTAGGCCTCTGTCAACACTAATCTTCCTCCCAATTCCATCCCTGTCCCATGTTAAGGAGAGTTATTAGAAAGGATTTTGGTGAGAGGGAAGGGAAAGAAAGCTGGGAGAACGTACCAGTCCCTGGTTTTAACATGCCCTGTACACTGTGAATAACATCAGCATTATTTGCAGATGTGATCCCTCCGGCAGGATAAGGATTACTAGCAGGGACAGTAGATTTTAGGCTGATAGAGTTTTCTGCTGACTCAAGGACTGGTGGATAAATATTTCTTTGACTCATTGATGAGGAAGCATCTACGTTTCTGAAGCACAAGGCTTAACTGCATGGGGAGCAAAGACAACCAGAAGGATTTTGTTCTTTTTCAAAACGCTCTAATGTTTGTGCATTTAAATTAATCTTTTCCCCCCAGTTCCAGTTACAAAAGTGAGGCAGCTCTTCTCATCTCAGCTACTGAAAAGAGAAAACAATAGGAGAAGAAGGAGCTCATAGCTAAGAGGGGAACAAAAAAAGGCAGCCAACGTAAGTTCAGGCAGGTTCAGACACATTTTTCAGACAAGAGAAAGAGACAGAATTTCTAAAGCAGCAAATAAAAGGGCCTCTTGCGCAGAGTTGATTTCCAGAGTCGTTTTCTTCTGTGATCACCAAATGTTGATTAGAGCTGAAGCAAATTAAAGAGGATGTACATCCATATTTATGGCTTTTTAAAAAGACCTCCTTCTTCTTAAAGAAGTTACAGGCAGCTCTAAATTTATCCTGGGAGGTAGGTTAATCTGAAGGAAATGAGAAGCCCAAATTGTTTTTGGTTTTTTTGTTTTAAATTATTTATTTAAAAGATTTGTATGACTGCCCATCTCAGCACAACTCTGGGTGGCTCGCAACAATGATAAAACTACAAAAACCATAAAAACTAAAGACAAAAACTAAAGACATTTAGTAAAGTCTTTAGCTGAGAAGATCCTCCAAGGTGGCTTCTGGACTGTATCATTTCAGATGGAACAGTGTACATTTCAATGCTTCTTTTGTGCTATAAACTGGAGCAGCATTTCTCAACTATGGTGACTTTAAGAAGTGTGGGTTTCAACTCCCAGAATTCCCCAGCCAACATGCTTTCAGATGGGTGGACTTCAGCTCCCAGACTTCTGGGAGCTCAAGTCCACATATCTTAAAATTGCCAAGGTTGAGAGACACTGCTCTAGAGCATCCAAGTTAAAAGTTGTATCATAGCCTTTTCCAGGAGTTGTTTAGCCCAATCTGAGTCTCCTTATATGTCAAACCCATAATATGAATCTTGTCTTAATCCTTATGCTGAATGTGGCTTTACACAGCTTTACAAGCAGAGGCATCCATGGTGGATGTGTGGGTCAAAAAATCAGGATGGTGGCCACCCCTTATTTACATGCATCGAGTCTTTGGTCACTCAGTTGTAACTGGCATCTTATGTGTTTTGACGCTATCCACCTCCCTGTTTACAAGGATTGGGGTGAAGTTACTTTATTCTTGCTTTGTTAACTTAGAGGCTTGGTTGTAACTTTGAAAGTTTTTATAGGCAGGTGGAATGCAACATAGGAAGTTAAAAAAGAAAGTTGTGCCTCTAGCCAACCATACTGATATGTAGGAATGACCCTGGGAGACAGGGGGAAGGGCCACAGCCAGGGGAATGGTTGGATAAGGGGCAGCTGAGCCCACAGAACAAATGGGGGTGTGGAAAGCATCTCAGAAGGGACCCTCCCTAGTTTCTTGGGCTGTAAAGGCAACGGGGGAGAAATGTACTTTCAGACTTGCGAGATTCTGCTCATGTAACCTTACAATAAAGTAGAATTCGTTCATCTGGGTGTGCTTCCTGCCTGGACTATCTTGCAAGGCTGACACCAACCCAGCTGCTCTACACAGTTCCCTGCCACAAATGAAATGTCTCCCTCATCTTTCATTTATTTACCACCAAATGGCCAAGCCTAGAACCCAACAGTACAATCCTTGCTTCTGCTATTGCCCTGCATTTGATCTTCCATCTCCCCCACCCCCTGTCCCCAAAGACTAATGAACAGGCCACCATGTTTGTAGCCGGGGTGAAAAATCTCCATGCCTCATTAGGACCATGTTGGCAAGACCGCACCAACCATTCACAAAGAAACAGATTTGCTGGCTGGAATTTGTTTGAGCTCTGGCAGCTCCAGAGTGAGAAATGGGAAAGCTTGTGAGATGTAATATTTTGAATCGTTATTCTAGCCGTTGTCACCCATAATGGGCAGTTGGCTTGATTTCTGCTATCATAAATCACTTCAAGTGCGTAATGGCCCTTCTTAGCAAGACTGAGCAAAAAAGGAGATCTTTTTTTCTCCTTCGAGTAGAGATTTTTTTCTGGCCATCTGCTCTCCAAGCCAGCATCACATCATGACTAGCGTGCTGCATTTGGGATAGGGAATCCCAGATTCAACCCCCACCCGGGCACAAGCCCCCTTCAGTTGTAACGACAAACTCCATTGGGTGGTTTTGAATATGAACTAGGGCTGCAGACTGGATTTATCTGAAGCCTCGATCACAGTGCTGAGTGGGGTAATTGAAACACATGTTTGTTTCCTAAAAGTGGACCTGAATGTGCTCTGTTTCAATTGAGGACTTCTTTGAAACGTTGGCTGCAATGTATTTCTTTAGAGCTCCCGGGTGGTGCAATGAAGCTGCAACAGCAAACAAGCAAATAAAGCAGAAACAACCCCATTAAGCCTTCCTTGTTTATGTAAGCGACCACGATGGGAGAAGAAGGGAGCATATCAGATTTAACAACCAACAGATCCGCACTCAAACCAGCCTGATTCTTGCAATGAGGACACCAGCTTCTACTCCGTTCAAATGTCTGGTGGGGCCCAGAGAGTTGGGGCTTTGTGAAAGACCTTTGGTTTTCTCATTTGCTCCATCTCATTGTTGCAAGGGCATCAGCAGAAGCCCCCCACAAAAAAAATAAAAATAAAATAAAATCAAGATGGCAGCTGGAATTGCATGATCAAAGACCTGCCCCATCTTTGAATGGGATGCTACCATAGGCGGTCGTTGAATGGAAGCACAGGATGCAATGCATTTGCAATGCTTTGGTTTCCCTTCCCTAACAGGATTTGAAGTATTTGCTCATTAGAGATACATCCTTACCCTTATCTGTTAGATAGCACTGTATACCGCAATGAGAATTCACAGAAGCATCAGACAGCTGTTCCAGATGCGCAATGCAGGTCGACGAGTCCCCGGATTAGCTCACTTGAAACTTCCCTTCAAGTTTGCATTGTGAGACAAGCATAAATACTTGAATATCATAATATTTGAGCAGAGGGAAACTTAGAGACCCTGAAGAGTTCCCTTGAGGGGAACTCCTATTAGCAAGGGAATATATTTTTAATTTTTTCTCTCCATCAGCTTGTTTCTTTTGATAGAGCTAGGCTCTGGGTTGTCAACAAGGATGGCATAGAAGAGAAGTCAGATGAGCCAAGATTCAGAGAAAGGAGGAGCTGATTTTTTTTCAGCTGCATTGCAGGGCAAAAATTCCATTTGTGGGTGGTTGGTGACCTGCAGCTGCTGAATTTATATTTACCCAGCCTTTTTCGCTTTTCCAGAATGAATCTTGGCACAATTTGATTTTTCTCTGTGCTGAAATGCATCATTGCTTGAAAGAGCTGCATGGAGGATTTTCAGCAGAGCCACCAAGGGCTTTTAACTTTGCCTTCAGGCTGGGATCTGACTTAAATGCATTGACTGCCTCCTTCATTTTCAAGCACAGATCACAGTGCTGGTTTTAATTAATTATTTAATTTTGTTTTGAAAAAGTACCATATAAGGGCAATATTAGGGAATTATGTTAACTTGTGTATCAGGTCTAAATTCATCTCAGACATGTATATCAGGGCTATAAATGTTTCAAAACCATTTGGAAGAGTTACTTTGGAGATAGTGGGAATATTAGCCAGTATTTCTTTAAAGTGACTGTATCTTTTTCAGACTTCTGGAAAACATCCCACACAATGCAGCTGCTTTAATGAGATGAATCAGGAAATAAGCCATCTTTTTTCAGCCCTGCATGAAAGCCTTCAAAAAAAGACACAACTGATTTAAACAGCTTATGTGCTCATGTTTCCATTTGTACCAAAGCACATCTTCCAAATAAGTTTTGAAGCTTATACTACCCAAAGTTTGATGGAAGAAGCTTGGTGCATGACCACAAAGTGATTTTCCATATATCTTTGCTGCCATCTAGCAGGTATATGGATTTGTACAGACACACACTTACACAGTACACACAATACAGACATACACAACCTTACAAGTAGCATTGTTTAGCAACTGCTTTGGACAGTGACCGTTCGCAATTAAGATGGTGACGAAAAAGTAACTTTGCAACCAATCCTCTCATTTATGACCTTCACAGATCTGTAAAGCAAAGAAAAGCTGAAGTCAGATCATAAGCACAGTCATAGTTTCACTTAGCGGCCACTTCACTTAATGACCAAGTTGCCAGTCCCAATTGTGGTTGCTAAACGAAGATGATCTGTATTCCTAACTCTTTTCATTTTATTCAAAGTCAGTTAAGAGTGTAGTTAAGAAGTATAGAGATTTCTATAATAGAATAAAATCCATTAATAAGATGAAAATCATGCATCAGCTGAGATCCAGTTTGGTATATGGTTAAGGCAGCAGGCTAGAAACCAGGAGACCATGAGGTCTAGTCCTGCCTTAGGCACAAAGCCAGCTGGGTGACCCTGGGCCAGTCCCTCTCTCTCAGCCCTTGGGAAGAAGGAGGCAAGGGCCAGCCACTTCTGAAAACCTTGCCAAGAAAACTACAGGGACTAGACCAGGCAGTCACCAGGAGTCAACACTGACTCAAAGGCATAACAAATAAAATAAAATACATCAACCACTGTTAGAGCAGCTGGTGGAAGAAAGAGATGGTCATGGAAATGCCCGGAGGAACAGTCTCACCACGCATCCCTTTGTCCAAATCTTGATGGCTGAGGCACTCATTGCCACAGCAAAAATAGCCAAGCAGAAATGAAATAAAACCCACAATATGAGAACATCCTCAGGCAGCTTTCTTTGAGGGTTCATCCATTTTCAATTCAGTTACATGGCATTTTAGTCCAAGATGATACCACTCCTTCGTTTTCACACAGTTGAGATTTGGAGGCCTCCTGCTCCTGCTCCTGCTCCTGCTCCTGCTCCTGCTCCTGCTCCTGCTCCTGCTGTGATCACCATTACTGAGTGCAGAAACGGACCATATCACAAATGGAATGTTATCACCTGAGATTTAATTTTCAGCAACCAACAAGATGTTGTTGGGTCTAGGGTTAAATAAGGGAAGCTGGTAAGGATGGCAGTTTTCAATGAAAATGTGAGCAGTTTTGAATGTAGCCAAAAATATGCAGTGTGGAAGTTTTTCACTCCCTCTTCTCCCCCAAAAATGGCCAATTCTGTTTGCAAATGAAGACAAGCCATTTGAGTCTCAAGGAGTTTATCGCCAATCCTCAGGATCAAGTTCTGAAAATTTGTTCAGAATTTTGGAAAACTAGCCAGAAATGTTAGAAGTTGCAGCCCATCGTATCTGAAGGATGGGAGACCAGGACAACCTGCTCAATGGGATCTGAGATCAACTTAACCCATTCTCTGACCTGTGACTTTGAGGATCATACTGAATTGGGATCTTTGACCCTTACAATGGAAAAGAGTCATTTTTGAAGTCTTGCCAAGGATTGGCAGATGTTTATATTTTGGATGGTTAAATATAAATGCTTATTCATTGTGCTTTCCTTTTGGATTGTCAGAATGATTGTTATGAGATTGAGGTGCACTATAGTTTATCCAACTGAAGAATATCCTATGAATTCTTGGAATACGTAAATGAAGTATAATTGTTCTGGGACAATGATGAACAGGAGAATATTTCTCGTTTACCTCCATGTATTTGCTTTGTCTATCCCCTTCCCTTTTCATCTAATTAAAACGTATAATACCAATTAGGCGAATTTCTGGGTAATTCAACCAAGTAATTCCTTTAATTAGTAAGTGGGCATTTTTAAACAGTTACTGTTATATTTTAAGTATTAATGAAAATTACTCCTAGATGAAAGAATATCAGATTCCAGTCTTAAAAATTTAAATAAATCTGTCTCTCCTATCACATGGGCAAGCCTAAATTCAGATCTTCACCCTTTTTAACCTTGTCTTTGTATCAACATTGAATACCTTGGGCTTTTATTCTTATAGTTGTAATTGTTGTGGTTGTTAGGCTCTTTCAAATGAACCTAATTTCACCAGGAATTGTCTGTCCATGTAACTGAACGCTTATGTCATCAGTGTCTGTATCTAGCTCCTTGGTCTTCTGCCAGCATCTTTTTTGATTGATTTTTCCAAGCTTCAGGGCCTCCGCCAATAATCCTTGCCTTTTGTTATATTTCCCAAATATTTAAGCTTTAGCTTCATTATTAGTCCTTCTGCTTAGAAGTCTGATTTGGCTTGATTTAACATTGAATTATCTGATGTTCTTGTGGTCCAAGATATACTCAACCATTTTCTCCAGCACCACAATTAATCCCACTTTTCTGGTGATCCAGCTTTCACAGCTGTATGTCAGAATTGGGAAAACCATAGCTTGGACAGTAGACACCTTTATTGTCAAGGTGATGTCTTTGCACTTCAACAATTTATCTAGATTAGTCACAGTATTTCTCCCAAGAAGCAGAAGCTCTTTTATTTCATGAATACCATTACCCTTCCTGTGATTTATTTTATTATTTTATTTATTTTCTGAGACCTGGAAGAGAAAGTCTATCACTACCTACTTCTTTCCTTTTCTTCCATATGCTATTTGAGTAGGACTACAAGTTCTGAGCTGAGATGGCAGCATCAAGTTAGTGTTTTCTGTATCTCTTTGATGGCATCTTGTGGTCACTCAGATCTCTGCAGCCCTCAGCTATTTCATACAACTTCCATTCTTCTATTGCAGTCCTAAAAGGGATCTCCAGCCTTTGTATTAAAACACTGATATTTTTAATCACTGTGCCATTGGGAAGTTCAAATATCACTCACATTGAGGTTCTAAACTGTCACTCATATCCAATAAATGGAGCAATTATGACCACATTCCTGTTGAGCTTCAATCTCTTGATGATCCCAAATCTCAGAAAACACTTATACGTTTGGGTAAGAAATGTTATCTTCCATAAATAAAACTTGAAGATACATACACAAAAGTTTTGAGAGGGAGAGAGATTTCTCTTGAATTCTCCAACCTTTTTTTATAAGAGTACTTCATAATGCAGCCTAATGAAATATTAATGTGGTTTCATTTTTTTAGATATCTTGAGACCATTTATTAAGGGAGGAAGAAGAAAACCTGTAAGTGTTTAAGGAAGGGAACATTGTTGTTGCTGTTTTTCCTAAAGGAAACTTCCAAATGAAAGGTACATTTGCAACAGAGATGCAAGCAAACTTAGCAAAGCCAGGGAAAAAGAGATAAATTGTTAAAAAAAAAATTTGCCCTGAATTATAGATGAACCAGGGACTGAATGCCTATTCACATTTGCTTCACCTCTGTCAACTGGAATGGCTAGTTTTCAGAACTAGAGGCCAGTGCTGCTAAACAAACCCTTTTTCTTTTCCTTCCCCCATTTTATGGAGTACAAGCCAAGAGTTGTCCACTCCCTTGGAGTAGATATTTATCGCTCTTAGAGGAAGAGGGGTACCACAAACATACAGCATGAAATAGTCACACTCCAAACATACCATCTCAGGGCCAGATGCTTAAGCAACGAGTATCAGATTGGATCCACCAGGCATTCAGATGGTAGCGAGGAAGAGCAATCCATTCAAAAGGAAACCAGGTTATAATGAAAGCACAACCCAGAATTGCCAAGGAATTTCTAAGGCAACAGGTGACTCCACCCAGGAAATTCCAGAATGAGATAAACCTCCTCTATTGTCATACTGACTTTACCAACCACCATTGTCTCCCTGAAGAATGTAGCTTTCAGAAGAAAGCAGGCTCTTATCTGATTCTAAGAGATGTTTATGGCCACCCAAAGTGAGAATGACATTGAGGTTCTCAGAGGGTTACATGATTATTTGGGGGAAATTCAGATGGAAGATTTTGGGGGAGTGTACGTGGGCTCATGTTTGAAGCAGAACTTGTGATGCCAGAGTTTGCAGCTTCGGAAGTGGGGCTAAATACATCGTTCCACCCGCTGTCCCATTTACTACGGTAACTCAGTCACATAAATAATGCCCAAAGAGAACTAAAATCCATCTTTGAACAATAGTTGGAACACATGGCTCTCTGATTTGGCTTAATTTACTCCTTTAATGGAAATTTAATTTATTGTATTGTGTTCAGTGCAGTTCAAGCTGTTGATGTGATGTGATTTTGGCAGCAGCCCACAATCCTCTGATTCTTGGGGAGTTCCACTGAATTCAATCCGGGTGCTTAATTGAAATCTTCTTATATCGAATTAATTTATGTCAATGCAATTTAATATCATGAGTGTACTTCATATAGTGTCATAGGATATGTATGTTTTGCATAAATAATACAGTCTCAAGACTCTCTGACAGAGAGGGGAGCAGGGAGAGAAGGAATCTCCCAAATATAGAATTCCACTATGGCATAGTGATGAAGGTGCTGGATCAGGAACAGGGAGGCCTAGGTTTTAGATCCCTTTCAGCCACAGAAATTCCCTCCACAAATCCCTCCTTCTCAGCCCCACAGCCAGGGTGGTCTGGTGGTGAAGGTGCTACTCTAACAGCAGGGAGACCCCGGTTCTGTTCCCCACCCACTCACCCTTGGAAACACCCTGGGGGACTTTGGGCAAATCCCTCCCTCTTAGTCCAAAGCCAGTTTGTTGAAGGTGCTGGCCTAGGAGAAGGGAGAACCAGGTTCAAGTCCATTGTCACTCATCTTTCTGGGGGATTTTGAGACAATCTCTCTCAGCATAATTTACCCCACAGGGTTGTTTTGGAAGGGAAAAAAATTTGGAAGGGAAAATACTATGTATGGGGTCTTGATCAATCAATCAATCAATCAATACATTTAGGCTTAGCCAACCAATGTAGCAGGACGTTTGTGCCTACTGAGGAAGTAGTACTCGTACAAAGAAGATGGAGAATTTGTTGTGGCATGATGCCTTCATGCCAATTGCTAGAGTGTGATGAGGGATGAAAGCTATCACACTTCTGTCCGGCTTGCAAATTTCTCTGCTGTTCACACAAAGGGAAGCTTTGTTGCAAATGCAGGTGTTAACCTGGATCCTAAATTTGTTTCCAATATCCATTTCATCCCTAGGACAAAATCCAGATAATCACCATCCTATTAGCAATCATATTTCAGGGATAGTCAGGTGACCTTTTCCCTTATGAATGTGGCCTTGCTGGTCTGATAGAAGACCTCTTTTGCTGGTATGGAATTAGCATACATTTTCTGTTACCTTCGATGTTCTCAGAGGCAGCGGATGCTGAATTATTTGTAGCAGCTGCAAGCCTGTAGGCCAGAAAAAGAAAAAGAAAAAAAGCAAATCTTTCTGCATATCATCATTTGGCTGACATTTCACAAGTAACTAGGCAGAATGTCACTCAACTTTATCGTGTTTTACTGGAGGCATTGTGGAAGTACAGTAATTTCAGCAGAACATGTTTCAGATGCCTCTCATTCTTCAGCTGACAGCCTTTGTCATTCAAAACCCATGATACGTCAGAAGTCTCCACAATCCTTTTTACATCCTATGTCATTCCTATTCTCCTTGACTGCAGTCAGAATAAGGTCTTCTGTGAGGTGGACATCCTTATCAGTTAGAAAGGGAAAAGCATCAAAACCTGTTTGCTATTTCTTTCCGTTGTTGTCACTGGAGGAGAAAACAGGGGGAAAGAAAGTTTTCTACAATTAATCTTGGAGATGATGTTACAATTTATTGTCTTCCTGATCATTTTCTCCTGGGCTCTGTTATCAAAAACTGGGCACAGGGAAATTGCATGAATCTCTGGACAACTAGGAAAGCTAACACAGGAAAAAATGCACCTTCATCAAAGCACAAAGAGGTAAATTTAACCATGGATCTTACTTGTCACACAGTTTTTTAGACAGCCTGTAGATACTGGGCTGCTCATTTGTAAGGTGGTGGAGATGTCTTGGTACAAGAAGGGGAGCATCTGTTTTTCAGCTGTTTATCTGCTATGTGGGAAATTTGTGTGGGTACCTCAAAGCTTCCTTGCACCATAAACGTCATAGCATCCCATTGGAGTGGCCAATGAGGAGTTCCAGGGCCATATGCAGCACCCAACCCTTCTTTCTCTCCCCCCCCCCCCACCCCATATACTACTCCAATTACAGTTGCTAAAAAAATGGGTGAGTGTTTCCTGCCTTTTTGAGGTGGGAAACTCCAAGACTCTAAAGTGAGTGATAAAATAATTTGAACATCTTAAAAGAAAAGAAAATCCCCAAATTCCTCTCAAAAACCAAAGGGAAGGGGGAACTCAACATTCCCCACCCAATTCACTTAAGCCTCATCACCTCACTCTTCATGGCCCCCAGCCCTGCAAAAAAATTTAACTCAAAAGGATGACCATTCCCAACTTATTGTTGACCAGTTGTCCATAGTTATCTCATGGGAGCAAAGATCTCCTTTCTTCCTTTCTGAATTATGAAACTATCAGCTTTGTGACTCCAACTTAGAGTGCAAAGTTCTCCAACCTGGTGCCCTCCGGGGGTGTACAGATTACCAATGCATATCCCCAGAGAATGATAAGGCTTCCAAATCTCAGCTGTGTTAAAATAAACAGGGGTAAAAGAGAGAGCAGTGTTATCTTGGACTAAAACGCTACATAATTGAATTGAAAATGGGTGAACCCTCAAAGGAAATTTCCTGTGGATGTTTTTTCATTGTTATTTCACTTCTGCTTGGGCTAGTTTTGCTTGAGGCAGTGAGAAGATCAGCCATCATCGGCTAGACAAAGGGATGCATGGTGAGACCGTTCCTCCAGGCATTTCCATGATCATCTTTTCCTTCCACCAGCTGAGATAAACCACATTTACACACCATTCAAAAGAGGCAATAAAAAAGCTAAGAAGGAAAAGAAAGACCAGAACACATTCTCACCAACAGCTGACATTCAGATAAGCAGGGATCAACACCAGACAAACAATCAGGCAGAAAACAATACCCCAATCAAGGAACCACCAAGGAGAAAACCACACTCCCACCAACACTGGCAGGGCAAGTACTGTATATAAGCAGGGAGAAAACCCCACACTCACTCACACTGATGGTGTTACCTAGTTGGGTAATGAAATGTCTGCAAACAAGCAACCACGCTCAGAGAGCACCAAAAACTCCACATGGTTAATAATTGTCCAGGATATCCAGGTTGATCAATGACTTCTTAAGGAAAGGGGTACAACACTTTATTTAAATTCATTTATTTATATAATTTATAGGGTGCCATATTCCCAGAGACTATGGGTGGGTTACAGTTAAAAAGTAAATATATATGTGTGTGTATATGTATGTGTGTGTGTGTGTGTGTGTGTGTGTGTATATATACATTGAGTGGCCCCTAGAACAACTTATAATCAACCCCCCCCTCATCCTTCACTCTGTCCCAAAGCCTGGAAGAATAGCCCAGTCTTTAATAGCTTCTTGAGTGACATCAGGGTGGGAGCCATCCAGATCTCTGAAGGGATATCATTTGTCACTTATTCAATGGGCCAACCTTCTACTATCACAAGGTAGGAATCAGAGCTTTGCATGTCAGAAGTCTGCATTTGGCTTCCACTTTTCATTGTCTCAAAAATCTTTAGGTACTCAACTCTTTTGACTCACTCTTCATTGTTCATACATACATACTGCTATCAAGGCTGATAGCCCTTGATCTCCATGACTTCCATGAATTGGTCCACCCTTCTTTGAACCTAGCCAAGCTGGTAGCCAGCACCAGCACTTTAATTTTAGTATTATTTTAATAACTTTTAAAAAACTTTCTAGATTCTTTTTTATTTATAAACTCTGTTGGTAACCTTGAATACTTGCATGGGAATTAGATTCTGACAAATTTTGTAGAAGGAAAACTCTTGCATCCAATTTCCAAAGCATAATAATTATTTATTTTGAGTTCATGAATGAGAAGGTATTGAGAAGGTGTTTCCTGTTTCTGTCTCTGGGTATCATACTTTCTGACCATAATTACATTCAGAGTAGATTTTTATACTGGCAGCAACAGAAATTCAGCAAAGTTACAGGCATTTCTTCATTGTTTTGCTTCCTCCCTGTATAAAACGTCTTTCCTATTTTAGACACCTTTCTTTCACAGCCATATCATTCAGGAATTTAATATATATATACTTAAAATAAAATAGCTGTGCTGTAATTTATTACTGCCATATAGAACAACCCTGGGAAAGTACCTTATCCTGAGGAATCAAGATGTATCTAAAGTTGGCAGATGGAAGGTTGACCTGCAAATATGCAGATTAATAATGATATAAGCAGTATATATTTTGAGGAATAAACAATCACAGGCCATGAGCATCAATGTCAACAGAATATGGTGAACTGTGAGGAAAAACACAGTTCTACAAAATGCCACAGAAATCCAAGGAGGACACTGTAACAGTTGAGTATAGATCAGCTTAAAAGTGCAAATCCACCTCCATGATTGTAAAAGCTTGCACATGGGGGCATGACATAAATAGACACCTATATCTTTCTGCTCAGAGAACTTAAGGGAAGGTAGACTGGATATATCATTCTGATAAATTCTATATCCCTTCCAATAATGCTGCTGAGCACCAAGACCTGGAGAACTAAAACAAATGCCCAGGATGTGGTCATCTAAAGTGCAATGGCCCATGAGTTCAATCCTTGGTAGGGGGTTTGAACACCATACATAAGATCTGGCTATGTACATGAATGTAAAGCAGGAGAGTGAAAAGGTGGTGCTTTCTTTGAACATCATAAAAAACCCATGTCTACTGGAAAGCTAGAAGAATTTAAGACAGACAGTGAGACAACAGAAATGATTGACAGGTTAGATTCTCTAGGCTCCAGAACAGGTAAACATGGTAGGTGTGTCAAAGAAATTCAGAGAAGAATAATGATGGGCAAAAAGGCATTGATGGGTCTATATAAACTCATGAAAGGTTATGACATTTCAATTAAGACAAAAGTCAGAATGGTCCACTTGCTGACCTTCCCTGTTCTATGGATGGATGTGAGGGATAGACTCTGCAAAAGCAAGAGGAAGAACATTGACTCCTTTGAACTGTTGTGCTGGAGAAGCTGCTTTGCTTCCTTGGACATCCAAGTAGACCAACTGTTCAGTACTAGAAGGTAAGAACATAAGCAGTAACCTGGTGAATCAGACCCCTGATCCCTCTAGTCCAGCAGTCAGTTCTCATAGTGGCCAACCAATTGCACCAGGAAGCCCACACGTCTCCCAGCAGATGGCCTTTGGAGGCAGTCCCATTGCCATCAGGACTGATAGCCCTTGATCTCCATGACTTCCATGAATTGATCCAAACCTTTTTTGAACACAGCCAAGTGAATTCCAAAGTTTAATTATGATGCATTGTGCAAAAAAGAAAAGAAGATATCAAGCTTGAATGCTTATTAGAAGCAAGGATTATGAAAACTACTATTACTATTGTAATTTGGATGTGTCATGAGGGCCGATAAATTTACAAAAAAGATGTTAATGCTGAGCAAGGTGGATGGGAGAAGAGGCCAATAGGATATGAGGTGGCTTGATAGAGTACTGGAAGAACCACACAAGAATTGTATAATGTAGTGAGAGACAGGAAATCTTGGAGTGCTTTTATCCATGAAGTCACCAGGATTCAGCTATGACTGGAAGAAGGTGACAACATTATTAACAATACAGATCAGGAAAACAAGTTTGGGATCAACAGGCTATTGGTAAGACAATAACCCTGGATATATTGCATGGTTCCAAAGTCCTTAACAGCTCCTTAGCCATATATATTAATTCCTTCTAGTTTAAAGACCTTATTAAGAGGGCAGAATAGTTTCTGTCAAATACAAAATGACTACCTTCTGGTTCAAAACAAAATACTTTCAGTTTGGGGCACCTCTCTTCATCTATATTGTGCCATGCAATGACTTTGCCATCATGGTGGGTAAGCCTACCAAGGGCTGTCAGTCCTAAAGCTTGGTGTTAAGAGGCCTTGGTTAGGGGCAGCAGGCTTGTAAATACCAGATGCAGAAGAGCCATGGTGGGAAAGGAATTTCCATTTCCTACTTGCAAGAATTCAAGTGTCATCTGGTTGGCCACTGGAGTAGGATAGGGTTTGGCCTCATCCAGAAGGACTATTCTTATGTACTTTCAAAGCATGGCCCCAAAGGACTTCCAACACTATTTTTGGACTTGATCTCTCCCACCTCCCCCAATGGAAAGATGTTCATCACAGGACTCCTGTTGGCTTTAGTTATTAGGAGGAACGATTGAAGATCATCAGTTGGTAGAACATGGATTATAAATACTCCTCTTTTCTTGGAACTGTAGACAATCAGATGGCAGGGAACACGCTTTCTTGTGTTTAGCTCTGTCTGTTTGCCAGATTTTAACTTGCCACTGGAACCTTATCAAACAATGCCAAGAGTTAAATGACAGGATTAGAAAACCTACTGCTGAGTTGATTTGTAAACTTTGTAATTTACTCAAGGCCTCTAAAAGGAATGCCTTTTGCACAGAGTCGTTGTTTGTCCAGAAAAGAAAGGGCTCATTTAAAGCTTGAGGCAACAGATGGGGTTGGGGAGAAGGTTTGTCATAGGCTCTGGCTGTTTCATCAAAACTCATCAGAGCAATGGAGTATTTTAACAGTGCCATGGGCATCTCAAATCTCACCTAATTAATCAATGCCCCCAGCATCTCTGCAAAGAGGAGATCAATAGAGGTGTGTGGCACATTCTGCTTCCAGCAAAAATATGAAGTTATTCAGAAGGAGGGTCAGCCTTAGATTTGGGGTATAAATCCAAGAGGAACGGGAAGGGACAGAAGCTGTTTGCCGTGCAAACCACAAAAAACAGTGTGTTGTTTTCTTCAGAACAATGAAGAAATTGATGCACTGCACAGGACACACACAGAAATAGCAGCTTGTGTTTTACTTATGCAAATGTATTCTGGCTGAAAACTGGATTCTCCTTTTTTACAAGTGCACCATGTTGGGCGATGGAGTCCAAGAAAGTGAATAGTGTAATAAAAATCTCATCGTTTACGATGCAACAAGACCTTCTGTTCTTTTGTGCTAGTAAAGCTCCCCTTCCAGTAAAGGCCAATTCCTCAGTTTAGTTTTGGCCAGGTGGGTGCTAGCGGCTGCTGTGTTTGGAGTATTAGAAACTCCACATTCCTCTGCTTATAGTTCTTTCATTCGCTTTTACTTTCAGACATCCTGTTGGGGCACCCGTGTTTTCTGCCTCCTCTGTGTTCACCTAATTCAGAGACTAGAAAATTGTGGCTGAGGCTTTGTGGCATATAGCCTTGGCCAGGGAGAATGTATTAGTGGACACCCTCATGCATTTTCAACAGAGGCACTTGCCTTCAGGATTGTATACAGTAATGAAATGCTTCTGGGAATTTACAGAGCGTCTCTGTTAACCTACAAAAGCTTTATCAGACACAGTTTGCTTAAGCAACACGCATACATAGACACTAACGTTTTCAACAATTTGAATTGCATGGCTTTTTCTGGTAGCAAAGAAAACCCTCACCTTTGTTTTCGTTCCTCTGATCATTGTATTATTAGTTTATTTGGGTTCAGTTGTTGTTCATCCTTGTGTCACAGCTTGCCTTCCTTGCAAGTCATGGTTGGTCCAGACTTATGGGAGATGCAGGAACCCACAAGGATCTTCTTGGTGTTATATCGGTATGGTAAAAACAGCAGGGAATGTGGGGAGTTGGATGAAGAACCCGGGCTGAATCAATGTTGTAACCATGGATATGTTTGTTATTACAAGTATAATAATGCTATATGTTTCTTTAAGTTTACAGGTGGGCTTCCCTGCATTTCTCATGTAACATTCTTAGGACTGGAATTTTGATTATTGTACCAGTCTGCACCTGGTGATGACTAATTGATGTTAGAGTTCATGCCTTGAAGATGCAAAGAATTATATTACCATGATGCTTTATCTCTTCCTGCTTATAAACGCAAAGGCAGTTTGTTAGCTGAGAGTTGCTGTGGAGTTGGGCAGCACCAAAATAAAAATTAATTAATTAAACAAACAATCAAACAGGACCTTGACACAACTTGCCTAGCAAAGCTGCTATGTTTCTTTTCTAGGAATGTGTTTGCATTAATTTCAGACCATGGAAGATTTAAATACTCCTGTTTGAACTCTCTTTGATAAACATGCTATGTAAGATCTTTTGGATTCTTGCTCTTAGCTTGCCTGCGTACAGAAGGACAATGACTCACAGTTACCTGCTAACTTTGGACTAATAAATGGTTGTTTGGATCCTCTCCAACCGTTGTCTGTCTTAGGGAGTTATTTTACCACAACAGCATGTTTCTCTTCCTTACAGAAACACCTGAAAGGGCCACATTTTTGAAAAGGAATAAAAATTACACATCTGTTACCTGGAGAGGTACCTATGAGAGGATGAGAGGGAAAGAATTTGACGAGTGCTTTGTGGATAAATATCTTGGAAAGAATCAAACGGAAACATTTCCAGGATCTACCAACCAAAAAGAAATATAATATTTTGGTGTTTTGGTTAGTTGTGTCCTAGGCCTATAATACGTTGTGCTACTTAATTGGTCCAAAACAGATTTTACCAGAAGAATGTGTGATAATTTACAAGCATCTGTCCTCACTGAGGGAAAGGCACCCCCAAAGTTACACTTATCCTAAGGGAACCAAGACTTCTGAAGGCTATGTGGTCACCCGTTTACAAATTTGTCTTGATTAGAACCTAGATCACTCTTGGAATAATCTTGGGTTATGAAGGGTGAAGTACGTTCTATCTGAAGATCAGAGGTATAACCATCTTTCTATATGTTTCAGTGTGGGAGCTTTTCTGCCTCTGATGTTCTAGTCTCGGAGGGTCACCTTGAAAGTCATTCAGCTTTCTTCCTAAGATGAAGGTGATAATGTTTCTTTATCCAAGGGAAAGCTGTAGCACCACCGACAGTTTGCTTTACAAGCTGGTGTGATATCGTGGAGCCAAAGAGGCAATATAAATGCAAAGTGTGATTTTATTTATTACTGACCATCCTTGTCAAAGAAAGTCTTTTTTTTTTTTTTTGCATCTTAGAAAAGAGGTTGAGAAATTCTGCTGCCAGGTTCCTGCAGAAAAGCCAGAGACTGATCAATGGACTATCAAAACCAAGCAACGTGAGGGAGAAAAGGCCTAGGAGCAAATACAAATCTTACTCAATTGTAACTGGGTAGTATGTTAATCACAATCGCACAAGGCTGCAACTGTTCATAATATCAAATGTGCTGCTGTTATATTTTAAAGTAGAGCAACCCACAGTTTCTCCCTCCTCAACTCTCAGTCCTGTTTTTTATTACAAAATTCAGAATTCAACATTCTGAATTATGTTTTTTTATATCTCTCCCTCCAAAGTTTTTAAAGAAAATAATGTGTCTTCAATTTCTCCTGGCTTAGTCTTTCCTTCCTTCCTTCCTTCCTTCCTTCCTTCCTTCCTTCCTTCCTTCCTTCCTTCCAGGAAGGAAGGAAGGAAGGAAGGAAGGAAGGAAGGAAGGAAGGAAGGAAGGAAGGAAGGAAGGAAGATGGCTGTACCTGTAGGGCTATTTGTAATGACTCCAAGGAGAAGTAACTGTTGATGCAAACAGGATCATACTATCTATTTTCTTTGTGACAACTGGATAGTGAAATTGCCAATTAAGGATAGCCCCCCCCCCCCCCCCCAGGCTATACAGGTAGTCCCCAGTTAAAGAACAAGTTCCGTTCCCAAGGTCTGTCCTTAAGTTGAATTTGTATGTAAACCAGAACAGTATTGTATAATACTGAATATGTAGTACTGTGGAATGAACTCGAGCCATTGTGTATTTAACTCCAATCATTGTGTATTTAACTCACATTTTGCTGCAAGAGGCTCTGTTCTTAAGTATGGGTCGTCTGTAGCCCAGGGCATTCTTAGTCCAGGGACTACCTGTATTCCAGCAAGAGGAGGAACCTGGGGGGAAGGAATTTGGGAAGGGCAGGTGGGAGGACAGGTCTGAGGGAGGCTCAGAGCCCCTGCCTGGGATCTCTCCCCATCAGGCTTACAGAGTTAGAAGTCTGTTTGGGGCTCATATTGATGGGATAATTTATAGAAATTAGGGAGCCTGTTTTAAACCCCCCTTGTTTAGTTATTCAATAAAAGCAATTTCCCCTTTTGTTTCTATGTTCACCAAAGTTTTGGGCTATCCTACATCTTCCCCAAATTCCAGCCAATTACGTTGCCTTAAAGAATTTCCGAATCAGAACAAGGGCTCCTGGTGGCAGTGGAACCAAAGGGAAATACACAGCCTTTGCAACAAGTAGGAATATCACCCCCTCGCTGTCCCATCCTAGTGCTGGAGCCCATTTGGAGGGCCCCGAATTGGGAGGTGTGAAACGTCAGGGCTGTCCTTATGAAGTCTGCATGCCAAGATTTTTGCAGGTTTACAATTGGCCCCTCGAAGCCCTTTTTGTTCTGCTGTTCCCTGAGACTCTGCCTGAAGTGCAAATTCCTGCACGGGCTGTTAGCCTGTGTTGAGGGTTGTAGTGAATGAATAATTCAAAAGTCAAGGAAGGCTCTGCTGAGCATACTTCAGCTGTTTGGAACCCTTTAAGCTTTGATTATCCATCTGACAAATTTCTTTCTTTTCTTCCTGTCCCCTTTTAAACAAGCGATCCCTTCTGATCAAAATGTAGCTGATGTCACTGCATTATTAAACTTGAAAGGCCTTTGCTGGAGAGATGGCAGGAAATAGTGATTAAAAGGGTCAACGTTTGCAATGGTTTTTCGGTGTCTTCTTATCTCCCTGGTTCTTTGTATTGCCTCGAGTCAGAAAATCAGGATAAATATCTGTCACTTTGAAAAGGACCTCCTCTGTATCCAACTCTCACTCCCTTTTGAAAATTGGCACTGTGTTTCTTTTTCTTGCCTTTTTAAAAAATGGAACTTCGTTGAACAGTGACATCAAATAAGGGCGAAACATCTGAAGAGACTTGACATATGGTAGGAGATGACTCCAACTGCTTGGAAGGAATGAAATGTTGGAAATGCATTTGGAAGCATGCTGGCTTCCATTCAGAAGTGACCGAGGAGGAGTAATTAGTTCATTGACCTCTATTCTCTGTCCCATTTTGGACTGGGGTGGAAGTTCCATCTTTGTTCCAGAGTCAGGGATCTACTTTTTTTTTTTTTTGGTGGGGAGGAAGCTCCAGCTTGGAGGTCCAACTCCATATCAAGTTCAGCTAATGAAAAGAGGAATTGACAATATTTTCAGTTCTAGGGTGATGACCCAGGTTCAAGAGAAGGAAGGAAGGAAGGAAGGAAGGAAGGAAGGAAGGAAGGAAGGAAGGAAGGAAGGAAGGAAGGAAGGAAGGTTCAAATCTTGTAAGAGTTCAGCAATCTCATATAATAGATGAGTTAGATTGGCCCTGACCCTGTTTGCCTTTCGAAAGGCTCTAAAGACATGGCTGTGTCAACATGCCTGGGGATCTGGTTATGGCTTGGAACCTGCCAGATGGCTATCCTGATTGATCCGTGACTTACATTTGCCTGCTTTTTATGTTTCTCAGTTTTAATTTTAGCTTTTAACTGGGTTTTTAATTTGGTTCTAAATGGGGTTCTTGTGTTTTTTTTATTGATTTCTGTATTTTGTTTACTGGTTGTCTTATCTGGTTGTTTTTAAGTATGTGAGCTGCCCAGAGTCACAAATGTGAGATGGGCAGCTATACTGAATGCATGAATGCATGAATGAATGAAATATAAGTGAGAACATTAACATTTTTGGAGATGGTTGTCCTCAGCATATGGTCACACAAAAGAAGTGAAACTTCAATCCCACCATCATGACTGCTATGTTGACTTTTTTGATCATACCCTGTGGACACCCATGTTGGGAGTTCTCACATGAAGTTTCTCACTGAATACCTGACAAGTCTGCAGCATTCTTGCATATCTATCTATCTATCTATCTATCTATCTATCTATCTATCTATCTATCTATCTATCTATCCATCCATCCATCCATCCATCCATCCAACCATGCATGTATCTTCAATAAGAAACTTCATGTGAGAACTCCCAACATGGGTATCCGGAGGGTATGGTCAAAAAAGGACACCCATCTCCCAAAATGTTAATGGTCTCACTTCCATATTTTTCATTCATTCATTCATTCATTCATTCATTCATTCATTCATTCATTCATTCAATTTGTATTGCTGCCCATCGCACATTTGTGACTCTGGGCAGTTCACATAATTAAAAACAACCAAATAACACAGCCAGTAAACAAAATACAGAAATCAATAAAAAACACAATAACCACATTGTCACAGTCCTACCAGAAGGTGACATATCAATCAATGTAATAAAATAAAATGATTGAAATATAGTATTTCCTGAATGAGGCAGGAAAAATCTATGCTTGAAGAATCACAGCCTGGTTCTGGCCTTGACAGATCAATGATCTGATCCTGTAAAAGCCAGTTTAGTTTTAATATATATGATTCACATAACAGATGCTTTGTCCTCAATATTTCAGTGTGCAGCTCCTGTTGTGCGAGATTCCTAAAATCAGTTCATGTTCAAAATCTATTTTCTCTACTGCTTCTCAACTCTTTCTTTCTCCTCATTTTTTTTTGGAGGGGGAGGGGGGAATTGCCTAGTTTTAATATGTTTAGTGCCTCAGCAGCATGGTGGCAGACCATGAGTGATGTCTGGGCTCAAAAACTGGTTAATCCCAGGATTGGAGACATCAGGGAATCTCATGCTGTAGGCTAGATAAAGAAGTTAAAAAAAAAACTGGTAGAAAGCAATAGAAACAACTTCTGTATTGCTGTTAAGAAAATTACTGTACATAGGCATTTTTGTGGGGTGGAATTGAACAGGGAGAAATGTAACATTCTGCATCTGGGTAGGAAAAATGCAAGGCACAATTCCAGGAAGTGGGAAGCCTGGCTTGGCCGTGGTACACAAGAAAGGGATCTTGTGGAATGCAAGTTAAATGTTGGTCAGTGGTGTAATGTAGTTGCAAAAAAGGCAAAGGCTTTTGGAATGCATTAAGAGGAGCACAGAGTCCATATCATGGCCACCAACTGTATGTGTGTGTGTCTGTATGCCTGTGTGTGTGTGTACTTTCTTTTCCTTGCAGTTCTCATTCAATCTGATGGTAGAGAATTTGCTTTAGACATTCTACATAAAAGATATAGAGAATCTGGGAGGAACTTTCATGGCTGAACAGTGTTACTAGGTGGCTGAGGTGGGGGACTGTATTTCATTATATAGTGAGCTTTCAGGCCTCCTGGTTTCTCACCTTTCAGTTATCATAAGGGAAAACATCTGCTGGGAGGAATCCTTCCAAAATGGCTTTTTCAGTTGAAGATGATATTATTGTTGATTGCACAGTCAGCCAGATGTTTAGACTGGATTTAGCATTTCTATCCACCTAGATAGTCCTTCCCAAGGACCTGCAATAGGCAGATGTTGTTGTTTGGTGGTGTTAAAGGTATCGTCGCAGGATGTGAGCTGTTCCAAGTCAAGCTGCCTTTTGTGATGGACTGATGGTGATTTTGTCAATGCCGAGGGTCTTCCAGTGGTGCTCCAGGTGTTTTAGGATTGCACGCAAGGTGCCTATTACCCTTGGTACTATCTTTGCTTTCTTTTGCCACAGTTGTTCTACTTCTATTTGCAGGTCTTTGTATTTCATGATTTTCTCCAGTTTTTTCTCTTCTATTCTGCTGTCTCCAGGTATTGCAATGTCCACTATCCAGACTTTTTTGTCTTTCTTATCAACAATGGTTAAGTCTGGGGTGTTGTGTGGCAGGTGCTTGTCTGTTTGAATTCTAAAGTCCCGGAGCACTTTCGCTTCTTCATTTTCTATTACTTTGTTTTGTGGTCCCACCAGTTCTTGCTTGCAGGCAGATGGTATTTCTTGCAGATATTCCAATGCACCATTCTTGTGACTTTGTCATGCAGTTGTTTGTGGTCAGTCTGTCCGATCTTCTTGCAGCAGCTAACTAGGTGGTCCACTGTTTCTTCAGCTTCTTTGCAGAGGCGGCGTTTGCTGCCTGTTGCTGTCTTCTCAATTCTGGCTTTGTGTGCATTTGTTCTTAGGGCTTGGTCTTGTGCAGCCAGAATTAGCCGCTCTGTCTTTCTTCAGCTTTCCTGCTCTTAGCCATTGCCAGATAGTGTTGTTATCTGCTTTGTTAGTTTTGTGTGTGTGTGTGTGTGTGTACTGGCCATGTAATACTTTGCCTCTTTTTCATTCTTCATCTGCTCTTTCTTGTAGGCCAATTTGGTCTCTTCGATATTCAGTAAGCCTTCATGGTGTATTAGCTTCAGTATACCTTCTTCACTGTCCTTCAGGTATTCTTCCTATGCCCGTTTTTCTTCTTCAACTGTCTGTCCTTGTAGCATTCCATGCCCACCTATGCTCCTTGGTAAGTAGTCTGTCAATGTTGCTGCATGGATGAAGGGCATGGTTCATTGGCATCATTTTTCTGGTCTTCCTTCCAGGGCTTTTAGTTCAGCTTGATTCCAGTCCACTATTCCAGCTGTGTATCTAATGACTGGGATTCCCCAGGTGTTAACCAGCTTGATGGTATTTCCACCACTGAGTTTGGACTTTAAGATCTTCTTCACTCTTCTGATGTATTCACTACTAACCTTCTTCTTGACTTCAGTGTGCTGGATGCAAGCTGTATGGAAAAACATCATCTGAAATGGAATCACTGCTCAGCACTGCCCAAATATACAGCCAAGATATTGCAATGGACTGGACAACTGTGCCACCCTTACCATCAACAGGGGAAAAGTAGTGAAAACTGACGGAATCAAGATGCCCAGTGGAAATAACATCAAGAGTTTGGATGAAGAAGATCACTACAAATACCTGGGCATCCTTCAGGCTGACATCATCAAGCATATCATCATCATCATCATCATCATCATCATCATCATCATCGTCATCATCATCATCATCATCATCATCATCATCATCATCATCATCATCTATAAACTACTAAAACTCTCCTGTCTGTTTGTAACCTTCAATTGGCCAAAACGGTGCATCATAGGGCAACAATTTTTGAAGCGAGGTATCTCAGATGAGCTAACTTAAAGAATGCACCTAAAATCTGGGACCCATGACTCCTGTGGAATTGAAATTTCAAGGACCTTCACACCAGTTCTATTCACAAAGTTGTGGCTGCTGCAGCATTGCTATGGTTAGTTGGAGTCACTTGATCATGATTTATGACTACACTTCCCAGAAACCTGTCGGTTGCATGGCACAAGGGAAGATGGGAGAGGCATATCCCTGCCCTCTTTCCCATCTCCCCTCTGCCCCTGTGCCCAATCAGCTGGTGGGAAGGCCCAATGGGCGAGTGACAATTGGCTGGTTTGGAATCCAGGCTGAAAACTGAAATTTCTTAATGACGGTGGATGGTGAGGGAGTGACTCAGATGCCTGCTGATGAGGTAGGGCTGGCTGAGGGGTGATGGCGGTTGATGGGTGAGCCCTCTTCCTGCCTGGAGGGAGGGGGCCCTTAAGGACATGTCAGTATGGGGGGTAGGGGGTGCAGTTTTCCTCATGGTCCTTGGATCCCTTTGTTCCCCACCCCCCCAGCAAAATGGTAGGCAGTTCCGTGGGTTGGCCAAGAAGGTGGAGGAGGAGGCTTCACTGGGGCTGTGCTGAGGGTCATAAGGGGAGGGGAAATGGTGCCAGTCTATATTATATGTGGAACCCAGTGGCTCATGGGTTGTCTCATGATGATGATGATGCTGGTTGGTCTCACAGTCAGCCAGATGTTTAGACTGTATTTGGCATTTTTATCCAACTTTCCCAAGGAGTCCTTCCCAAGGACCTGGGATAGGCAGATGTTGTTGTTTGATGGTATTATTATTATTATTATTATTATTATTATTATTATTACTACTACTACTACTACTACTACTACTATTTTGCTTCTATGCTGCTTCAATCATGTGACTCAAGTGTTGTTGTTGTTGTTGTTTAGTCGTTAAGTCGTGTCCGACTCTTCATGACCCCATGAACCATATTGCACCAGGCCTTCCGGTCCTTCACTGCCTCCCTGAGTTTGCTCAGTTTCATGGTCATTGCTTCACTGATGCCATCTAACCATCTCATCCTCTGCCGTCCTCTTCTCCTTTTGCCTTCAATCTTTCCCAGCATCAGGGTCTTCTCCAAAGAGATCTCTCTTCGCATTAGGTGACCAAAGTATCTGAGCTTGAGCTTCATTATCGATCCTTCCCATGGACAGTGACTCAAGTGGCCCACAGCAAAACATACTGCATAATGCATTCCAGATGATCAAAATAAGAATAATCATAATGCTATTGTCAGGTTCAGCCCAAGAATCACCTCGAGACGGTCCAGAATTCAGCTCAGCTTCTTTATTAGCTTGCACCTAATAGGCAGAATCTCGCCAGACTAACTCTAATCCCCCAAGGATAGCAACTATAACCATCATGCCCTTGTGGGGGGGCAGTCTCCTCCTCTTGACTTTCACACAGTCCATCTGGGGGCTGAGGAGATGATTTCCCTGGAATGTCTCTCCCCCTTCCCTGAATCCTTGAAGCTCCATTCCAGAATCCTCCCCGCTCATGCCTTCCATCACATCTATCAACATAAATTCAGCAGGATCATAACATTAAAATCCATATCATCTTATAACACCAAGCAGCCAGATTCAACTTGTGAGGGGAGAGTGGCAAAAGGGCGTTTGTGTCAGCTCTGTTTGAAATGGCGCCTTTTCAAAGACCCTTGCACTACAACTCCCACTATCCCCAACTATCAGCCATTCTGCCTGGAGCGGAGGGGACTTTGATTCAACTGCATTTAGAGACCCACAAGTGCCCCTTGTACCCCCCACATTTAGATTGCAAATGTCAAAGACAGAATGCAGCTTTTCTGAGGACAGAGAAAACTCACGGCTTAGCATTCTGGAGATTTGGCTTTACATCTTAATAACAGTTTATTGCTGGTTCACAGCTTTTGGAAATTGCTGAGGAAGGAAAAAGTACTCTTTAATCAGGCCCAGCACCAGTTCTGAAACTGTATTTGCATCCGGCATGCGAGTCATACAGAGACCATCAACCCAAGACATCAACATGGCAGGAAGATAAAGGAGAGGAGATAATAAAATGTGAAATTAAGAACACATACCCCCTAAAATCTGGGAGAAAAGCTGACAGTTCAGAACACAGAGAGCAAATACTTGCTCACTTTTCAAAGTTGGGATGATAAGGAATTATTTTCTGTTATATAAAACTGAAACGAAGAAAGGGCTAGAAGATTTCCAGCCGGAGGTAACTTGGGGTCAAATATTTGGAAATGGTTTCTTCTGCTTTGGCAACCCTTATCACCCTGTGCTTAAAGTGGGCTTCATTAGAAAAATCCATGCGTTGCATCAACGGTAGGAAAATAATCTCAGGTTTGACAGTCAAGGTTCAATCTGCGGGGCTGGAAAACAAAATGTGTATTGAGGTAGAGAAAGCATAAATAAATTGAATGTACCTGCCTCGCTGGGGGGAAAATTGCAGGAAAATCTCCCATTTGGATTAAAAACCTGGTATTTGTCCTGACAGCATCATCTATTTTATAAAGGACTCTGCTTACTCTTCCTGAAAGCTTTGTTAGGAAAATGGGGATAAACAAACAGGGGGCAGAAGATGGTTTCTGATTCCTCCTTCACCTTCTATTAGGACTGGTCACCAAAAATGTTCCCTTCTTGCCTTCATGGTCTGGTGCTGAGATGGAGGTGGGCTTTCTGTTCATGTGGGGTTGAAATGGAGTAAGCCAACTTACCTTCCTAGCACAGGCATTACACTTTTTGCCGTCCACGACAAAAGATACAGTGAGAAGTCATCTCCTTTGTCAACATTCTCTTCTCTCTTCTTCTGTCCTGCCCTTTTTTTAGCATTGATCTGCTTCCATTGCAGATTAGTGAATACACACACACACAAAGTATACACACACACATATACACACACACAGAGTACTGTGCAAAAGTTTTAGGCAGGTGTGAAAAAATACTGTAAAGTAAGAAAGCTTTCAAAAATCTATTGTGATGGAGGACTTGAGTGAGGAGGAACAAGGTCATAGGGAGGGGGAGAAGAATCTCAAGCATCTTCTCAGCCCGCAGCCTGAGTATGTGAAAACTAAGAGGATGAAACTGGCACCCCCCCTAAGGAATTCAGAGTGTTTAGTTGCTGTCGTTGGGGGTTAGAGTTAGTCTGGTGAGATTCTGTCTAGTAGGTGTAAGCTAATAAAGTAACTGAACTGTTCCTGAATCGTCCCACTGAGTTTCTTGGGCTGAACCTGACATATATACTGTAAGTGTTTATGTTTATCAATTTACAAAATGCAGAGTGAGCAAACAGAAGAGAAATCTAAATCAAATCAATATTTGGTGTGACTACCCTTTGCCTTCAAACCAGCATCAATTCTTACACTTGCACACTTTGTACACTTGCACAAAGTCAGGGATCTTGTAGGATTAGAGTCAGGTGTAATGATTAACCAATTATACCAGGCAGGTGCTAATGATCATCAATTTCATATGTAGGTTGAAACACAGTCATTAACTGAAACAGAAACAGCTGTGTAGGAGACTTAAAACTGGGTGAGGAACAGCCAAACTCTGCTACTAAGGTGAGGTTGTGGAAGACAGTTTCACATCACAGGTCGTACACTATGGCAAGACTGAGAACAGCAACAAGACACAAGGTAGTTATACTGCATCAACAAGGTCTCTCCCAGGCAAAAAATTCAAAGCAGATGGGGGTTTCAAGATGTGCTGTTCAAGCTCTTTTGAAGAAGCACAAAGAGATGGGCAATGCTGAGGACCATAGATGCAGTGGTTGGCCAAGGAAACTTAATGCAGCAGATGGAAGACACATCATGCTTATTTCCCTTTGACATCAGAAGATGTCCAGTGGTGCCATCAGCACAGAACTGGTGCAAACCAGTGGGACCCAGGTACACCCATCTACTGTCTGGAGAAGTCTGGCCAGAAGTGGTCTTCATGGAAGAATTCCGGCCAAAAAGCCATACCTCTGACAAGGTGGAAACAAGGCTAAGTGACTCAACTATGCATGAAAACATAGGAACTGGGGTGCATAAAAATGGCAGCAGGTGCTCTGGACTGATAAGTCCAAATTTGGCTGTAGCAGGAGACAGTTTGTTCACCAAAGGGCTGGAGAGCGGTACAAGACTGAGTGTCTGCAGGCAACAGTGAAGCATTTCCTTGCAGGTTTGGGGCTGCATTTCTCCAAATGGAGTTGGAGATTTGGTCAGGATCAATGGTGTCCTCAATGCTGAGAAATACAGGCAGATGCTTATCCATCATGCCATACCATCAGGGAGGTGTGTGATTGGCCCCAAATTTATTCTGCAGCAGGACAATGACCTCAAACATACAGTCAATGTCATTAAGAACTATCTTCAGTGTAAAGAAGAACAAAGAATCCTGGAAGTGATGGTTTGACCCCCACAGAGCCCTGATCTCAACATCATCGAGTCTGCCTGGGATTACATGAAGAGACAGAAGGATTTGAGGCAGCCTACATCCCCAGGAGATCTGTGGTTAGTTCTCCAAGATGTTTGGAACAACCTACCTGCTGAGTTCCTTCAAAAACTGTGTGCAAGTGTACCTAGAAGAATTGATGCTGTTTGGAAGGCAAAAGGTGGTCACACCAAATATTGATTTGATTTGGGTTTTTCTTCTGTTCACTCACTTTGCATTTTGTAAATTGATAAACATAAACAATTACAATATATATTTTTGAAAGCATTCTTAGTTTACAGCATTTTTTCACACCTGCCTGAAAATTTTGCACAGTACTTTATATATACTGTGTGTGTGTGTGTGTGTGTGTGTGTGTATTGGGGGGGGGAGATGGAGTTTTATATTATGGCAAGTAGGAGAATCCATAGCTTTTCCTTTCCCATTCCAATTCCACCCATTTCTGGCTTTCCATGGCATTCCGATGGTCATGCAACTCCTCCATGAGATATTTGAGGAAAAGGATGTTCAGGTTCTTGTCACACACAAATTTAACCAGGTAGCTTAAAGGGTTTCCTTAGGAAAATGGGAATGTCAGAACATCTCATTGTCCGCGTGCAAAATCTATACACAGTGCAGGAAGCCAGAGTCCAGATGGAAGCAGGCAAAACTGGCTCCGAGTCAGCAAAGGCTGTATTCTGTCTCCTGATTTACTCAATTTATATGCTGAATATATATTGGGGGAAGCTATATTGGAAGAAGATGAGTGCAGTTTTAAAATTGGAGAAAGAAACATCAATAACCTGTGCTGTGCTGATGACACTATCCTGATAGCTGAAAATGCACATGATTGCAAGCCCTGGTAATGAAAGTCATGGAGTGCAATGAAAAAAAATGGGAGTAAGATTACATATAAAGAAGACCGAACTAATGCCAATAGGTAGAACAACCAGTCTTAGGACTGAGAGTGAAGACATGCACAAAAGGCGGAAACACTAGATACAAATACATGCATTAATTCAGAAGATTTTAAAAGTTAAAGTATAACTGAAAGCAGAGACTTTTCTTTTGGGACTAATGGACAAGCAACTAGAAAAAAGTCATGGAACTTTGTTTTTATATATGACAACTGCAGCAAGACTATTATATGAGCAGAAGTCCAAAGGTTCGACACCACCCACAGTGGAGGACTGGTTGCTGAAGATGATGAACTTGCGGAGATGGCTAAAGTGACCTCTTTGATCAGAGAGAAAGTGATATCTACCTTTATGGCTGACTGGAAACCCCTTATAGACTTTTTGCATGGAACTGAAAAAAAAATGCACTTATGATTTGTGATTTTGATGTTTAGAGAAAAAAACCTGGTTAGGAGAAAAAAGTGAGCTTTTTTGTAATCATAGAGTAAAAGATAATTTTGCGATTGTGCTTATATTTGCTGCAATGGAAATTGGAAGCTTCTTTCTATTTCTTTTTATTCTTTCTTTCTACACTTTTGCCTGCCTGCCTGCCTACTTGCCTGCCCGCCTTCCTTCCTTCCTTCCTTCCTTCCTTCCTTCCTTCCTTCCTTCCTTCCTTCCTTCCTTCCTTCCTTCCTTCCTTCCTTCCTTCCTTCCTTCCTTCCTTCCTTCCTTCCTTCCCTCTTTATTAGTTTGTGTTCGTTTTTATGTTCTTTGTAAAATTTAATAAAAAATTTATATAAAAGAAGAACTGACAGTAATGTATTGACGTGGCGGAGAGCTTCTGCCTTTTAGAATCAACTTTCAACAATAAAGGGACAAGCAGTCAAGAAATACACTACAGACTAGCACATGGCAGAGCAGCCATGAAGTCCTTGGAAAAGGCATTTGGATGCCATGATGTGCCTATATCTACAAAGATCTTAATCATGCAGGCAATTACTTTTCCTGTGACACTCTATGGAAGTGAATATTGGACTTTGAAGAAGTACAATAGAAAGAGTATTGATGTTTTTGAACTTTGGTGTTGGAGAAGGTTCCTGAGAATATCATGGACAGCCAAGAAAACAAACAAATGGATCATCAAACAAATCAACCCAGAGTTCTCACTTGAGGTACAAATGACCAGGCTCAAAATACCATATTTTGGACGCATTATGCAGAAGGTTCTGATGCTGGAAAAGGTGGAAGGAAAGAGAAGAAATGGATGACCAGCAGAAAAGTCCTTGACAAATGGAAGTTTCCATCTTGCTTTTTCCCTCCTTCCTCCTTGGGCAAACATGCCCCCTAAAGTTGTTCTGAAGATATTTGGTACAAAACAAGCTTTCATCCCCTCCAGCTTGCCCTCAATAAAAATAAGGTCTAGAATCATGGTCTTGAAACATGATAGTGCATTGATGTCCATGGAAGGAGAAGTGACATCATGCTATCATTCTGCATACTGTATTCCATTTTCATCATTATGTCATGTCATGAGGCCATGATGCAAATTATTTGCATGGCCTCCTGGTGTTTGTGACATCATTGTGGCTTCTCTCAGACACTTATGCACAATGGTCCAGCTGATGCATCTGGAAGCTCACAACCCTGGAGAAGGAGCCATCCATCTCCATTGCTGATCTCTAGTAACTGATGCCTAGAATTTCTGTCTTGGATTCTGAGAGCAGCATTCAGCCCACAAGACTCCATGCCATTGCTGAATGGCTATCAGGAACCACTGTGAAGATGGTCAGGGCCATCATCTTGAGTTAGCTGGAGCAATCATGTACCTTGGAGGAAGGTGACTTCCTTTTCTCTGTGTGACATCTTCTGAATCTTCTAAGACATAATGCACATCTATATGGTATTATATGGGAACCCGGCTGAGATTTTTTGACTGGCAGAATGTAAATATCGATAGAAGAATCCCAATAAATGGGATGAAAAAGGAACCTCACCCAGACTAGTCTTCTGTCTCTGGTATCTGGACTCTCAACACTGGCGTGCTTCAGCTGTCTTCTGAAAATCAATTTTTCTATGCTGGTTTGCCCATAGTGCTAGTCTCCCATGAAGACTACTTGTCTTTGCAACAGATTGTTTTCATTTCAAAGTGGACTCTTGAATTACTATAAACCACTTCAAGATTTACACAAATGGAAACAGTATATAAATATCAAGTTAACAAATGCACTGGCATGTCTCAGTGTTGTGTTCTGCGTTCCTTTTAAATACTTTGTTATCTGTCCTCCCAATTCTCTGTTATCAGCGAGAAATGTAATTCCCCTGTGGAACTGATTCCTAGCAATTACCAAACACCCAGTATAACTGACCTAGTTATGGTAAAGCTCTGAAAATTTAAATCTAGCTGAAGGTTCAGCTTCAGCCAGGAGCATCCCTGGGCAGTGGGGTCTAAAAGTCAAGTTTGTGACTGTGAATGTGCAATCAACGCATGTAAAAAAGGGGTGGGGCTTCATTGTGTGGTCATGCCACAATCTTACTTTTTTTGACCCCCTCCACCACAGATGCCCCAGAATTAAGCCCCTTTCATTGAAATCAAAGAAAGATGATGAAGTGTTAATTGCAGCCATCTTGCTTAATTACCCTCTTGCTGCTTTTAGACATTTTTTGAGCCTGGTGCCTCCAGTTTACAACATCCAAGGATGAGGTATGTGGAGGTTACTTCTATTTAATTTATAGACATGCGCTGGAGTAAGGTTGACAATTCTCGATGTAGCCTTGGTGCAATTTCCCCCAATGGAAGGACTGATGACAGGAGTTTGGATCTGGAGATTTGATTTAGAGGCCATTCCAATGCTTTTTAATGAGTTATATTGGATTTCTGAATCAGACCCATGGTTTACACTGAATTGTCAACAAATGAACTGGATGTATCCCAATTGAATCAGTGATGGGAATCCAAGTGACCAAATTGATGTTTCCCATTGAACAGTGAGTGGCTTCCTGTGGCTGTGTCAGGCCTAGCCCAAAGAACTCCTGGAGACCATGCAGGTTCAATCAGCAAGGTTTATTTGCCAGCACCTGTTTACAGAAATGTTCTCAGATTGACCAGCAGTTCCCAGACACAACTCTCTACTATCTTCTGGAATGTTTTGTTGTTGTTGTTGTTTAGTCGTTAAGTCGTGTCCGACTCTTCGTGACCCCATGAACCATATTGCTCCAGGCCTTCTGGTCCTTCACTGCCTCCCTGAGTTTGCTCAGTTTCATGCTCTCTGGAATGTTTAGGGATGCGCCATTTTCACCCCCCTTCCTCCATTCCAGTCCATCACAGGCTGCTTGTGGTCAGGCCTTCTCTGGGGTAGCACCCACACTCGGAAACGCTTTCCCCCCTGAAATTTGGGAAGTGAATACGGCACATCTTTGTCTTCACAGCCCACCTCTTTGTCCAACCTTCCTGGTATGAACATTAGAAGAATGCTTCTCTTTCTCCTTGTTCTCTCTCTCTGTTTCTCACTCCCTTTTTCTTAGCAATCTTCCACCAAATTTTGTTTCATATGGTTTTAAAGTATTGTTTTAATACATATTTCATTTCTGCTTTTATTGTAAACCACATCAGGATACTTTCGTACAGGAGCTGGTGTACAAGTATCATAAATAAATAAACAAACAAACAGGTTTTCTATCATGTATTACAGTTAGTGGATAATGTGCCCTTAAGTTAACTCTTTATCCTCCAGCGAGCTTCACACTTTACCCAATGAGACAGGGTCTCCCAAACTTTACCATACCAGCCCCCGCCCCTTAGAACAATAAACGAAATGAGGATCTTCTCTGTGAATAAAACAAGTGATTTCACTGAGGTTAGGGAAGAAATAAATCAGCCACTTTGTTTCTAAAATGGTGTTTGAATCTATATTCCAATGGGCTACCACCGCTTCCTACCATAGTGGGTGTAGGCCAAAAGAGGATTGATTATACAGTGACCCTATTTTCTTGGGAAAAATAAAGGACAAACCTGAAAAAGGAGGGAACCTGAAAGAGGTGCATAAGGATAAACAAATAATAATAATAATTGTTTATAAGTTGGCTTTACAAATGAAAATTCAAGAGCAAAACTAAGAAAATAAATAATTAAATTAAATAAATCTAAAGGACAGCTTTCTGAAATAAAGGACTGTACTTTATAATAGAGGATGTTTAGTCACTGTAAGGGCAGAATGAGTTTTAACAGCCCAAACCTGCTCCCACTTTGCTTAAATATGAGGCAGGAAGGCAGGAAGGCAGGAAGGCAGGAAGGCAGGAAGGAAGGAAGGAAGGAAGGAAGGAAGGAAGGAAGGAAAAGGAAATAAAGGTGGGGGGGGAGCAAACCCCAGAGTAATATTGACCATGCTCTTAATTTCCTTGGGAAACCTGATCTTTTTTTTGAAGGTGCCTTTTTCCCCTGGTGGACCTGACCCACAGTTGGAGAACCTCTGCTAGGAGATAAATCACATCATTTAGGTAACACAAGGTTGGGCCATCTTTGCACCCAGGACCATAGCTGGCTTCATATGTCCTTCAAGTGGCCCAGGCAGGACCATCTGGGCGGGGAGGTGAAGACAATCAAGATGGCAGGATGACCAAAGCCCCACCCCTTTTTTACATGTGTAGAGGTGGGGCTTCTATTGCATGGTCACAGCCACCATCTTGAATGCCCCCTCCCCAAGATGACCCTGGGCCCAGGGGAACCCGCTGTGGCTGCTGAAAACTGAAGGCACAGTTCCCTTTCCATCTGAGATGGGCACCAAATGGTATCTGTGGAGAGTGGTCTAAAATAAGGACAATGAAGAGAAAAGAGAACCCATCCCACCACCCGACCCACAATCCAGTCTTGCCTGCGTGGAATTTGTGCCTCAGCCACTTTGCAGTCCTGAGTCCCAACCCACCCCCTCAGAAAAATGTGTGCAGCCCTCAGATACACTCCTAAGTCTGCATTTATATGGAAATACGTCCCACTTGAGATCCAGTTTGGGGTAGTGGTTAAAACTCTGGGCTAGAAGTTGGGAAACCATGACTTCTAGTCCTCCTTTAGTCAGGGAAACTAGGGTGACTTTGGGTCTGCCACTCTCTCTCAGCCCAAGAGATAGTGTGGTGTAGTGGTGAAGATGCTAGTCTAGCAATAGGGAGATCCAGGTTAAATGTGCATCAGGAACAGGGAGACCCAGATTCTAGTCCTGTAGCCATAGAAGCTCCCTGGGGGACATTAAGCCAGGCCCTCCCTCTCAGTCCAAGAGACAGGGTGGTGGAGTGGAGAAGGTGGTGGAGACCCAGGATGTGGTCTCCCCTCACCCATGGAAACTCCCTAGGGTGCTTTGGGCCAGTTTCTCCCTCTGAGTCCAAGAACTAGAGAGGTCAAGTGCGAAGGTGCTGGACCAGGAGTGGGGAAACCCAGGTTCTAGGCCCCCCTCAGCAAGGGAAGACCCTGGGGTGAAACCCTTGCCTGGGAAGTTGAAAAACATCGTCTACCCAACCACGCTAAACCAGCATGGTAGGCTGTGCTCTATAACTTTCCAAAAAGAAGCTGTTATTCTGCAGTCAGTTGATTTGGGCTAATGTAATAATTATGTCCCTCTTATTTCCAGCTAAATGTTTGTTGGACTGCAAGCAGAAAGGTAGACAGTCCCTTACATTGGAACAGTTACTCTCAGGGGACACTGCTGGGGTGGGGGAAACGAAGCTGTCCCCTCTCCTGGTAATTCTTCCTCTAACCACACAGCAACTGCACCAACTATAGCAACAGTCCAAGGAATTGGCAATCAAAAGCATGTTTTAAAAGTTCCAAAAATAGAAAAGTTTGCCACACTGTTTATTACACCCCCCTCACATCCCTTGCATTTATTGGAGAGCCTGGTTTATCTATACTTAGCCACAATGCTGGACGATCACTAGATGCTTGCTTTAGAGCTGAAAAAAAGAGAAATGCCTCCATGAGCCACTTAACATAGGAGAACTCCTCTCTGTGCCATTTCCTCCTGAGGAAATTATACAAAAAAGCGCTATCCACTGCAATTGTATATGCGTGGGCTTGTCTGTATTTTATTCCCTCTGTTTTCAGCAAGCACATAAGTGAACGGCTGGGACAGGAACCGCATTGTAGTTTGGATTTCAATGTGTTTCTCAAAAGACGGCGTCCTGTTTTGAATTGGTTAACTGGAACAAAGAGCTCGTGGTCTGGAAGAGCTTTAGTAGACCGCTGTGTTGCTTTTGTTCCACTCAGGTGTTTGTCTACTTGCTGGAAGCGTTTCTGGCACTGTTTGGCTGCTGTTCAGATGCTATTCCGTGAAAGACAGGAAAGAAACAAGACCATGCTGGAATCATTCAGCTACAGGGCTAGGTTAAAGGTGCTCCTATCCTCCCAGTAAGCATGTACAAGAATATTTCCTAAAATCGATATTAGCGTGGGGAGGGTGAGTTGAAGCCTTTGTTTCCCACTGCAGTTCAGACCAATGTTGTCCAGCTTGGTGCACTAATGTTTTCACTGGAAGGAAAATGTCCAATTTTTCTCCTGGAATGTTTCTGACCTGGTTTGCCCAACTCCTCCATAAAGAAACTAAAGACCTCTGCTGAATCAGATCAAAATGCAGCAAAGGCCAGGATGATTTCTCCAAAGTGGTTCACCAGATGCTTATGAGAGGTCTACAAAGCGGATAAGAGTTGAAGAACATCCTTCCATTTGAGTCCCTAACTACAGAGTAGGATGCTCCTAATAGTGGAGATCAAGTCATGAATGAAAGCCACTGATAGCTTCAACCTACACACATTTATCTAATCCCTTCTAAAATAAGTTGGCAGCGTAATAGAGCTATAATTGTGTGAAGATGTTCTTTCTGCAACCATTAGGGTTCATTGGATCGCCCCAGATACTAGTATTAGTCTCCTACTTATTTACAAAGACACACACACACACACAAATGCTCACAACTGCTGTGTTACCCTGGCTTTGTTACGGATGGGGCTGGATGGGACACATGAATCACCTACTCATAATAGTGCAATTTCTAAATTGCATTCAATTAAAACTGGGAAATAACAATCATGAAAGCTGTGGTTTGCCCAAAGCAAAACAAAGCAATGTCTATTTGGCTAAGCAAGCCATTCTTTCTCTTGGCAGCATCAGCTTTCACACAAAAAAGTTTCTGACATTATGCTTAGATGATGAGAGGCAAGACATGCCTGCAGAGGATCATATCTCCTGGAATCATAAAATCATAGAATGCAAAGTTGGAGGGGACATTGGAGATACCATCATGTCCAACCCCTGCTACAGCTTCCCAGGTAGATGGTCAACCATCCGTGGTTTAAACACCTTCAGCAAAGGGAATCCACCATCTCTTGAAGTACTCCATTGTGTTGCTATACAGTTTTACTCTTAGGATATGATTCCTGATGCGTCATCAAAATCTCCTTCAAACCCATGGCTCCTTGTGCTGTCTTCTGAAACAATTTTGAACAATTCTGCCCCATGTACCACATGATAGCCCTTCACATATTTGAAGACAGCCATCATGTCTCCCTTCTTCCAGGCTAAACATACCCTCCATACAGTATGTATTGTCGAAGGCTTTCACGGCCGGAATACAATGGCTGATGTGGGTCTTCCGGGCTGTGTGGCCGTGTTCTGGAAGTTTTGGTTCCTAACATTTCGCCAGCATCTGTGATCGGCATCTTCAGAGGACAAGAGCAAGCAGTTCTCTCTGTGCCCAGGATGATGTGACCCTTTGTGGGTGTTTATAGAGATCAGTGAGGGTAAACACCCTCAAAGGGTCACATCATCCTGGGCACAGAGAGAACCGCTCCTGTCTCTGCTCCTGTCCTTTGAAGATGCCAGTCACAGATGCTGGCGAAACGTTAGGAACCAAAACTTCCAGAACACGGCCACACAGCCCGGAAGACCCACATCAGCCATACCCTCCATACATTCTGCTTAATTTTTTTCCTTCTGGGGTCTTTATTATCTTGGTTGTTCTCTGGTTTGTCAGTTAATGCTTCTGTTAGTATCAGCGTGAAGCTTTTCTTCCTCATCAGGATTCCAGGTGGAGCTCAGAAAGTATGTCACGCCCAAATAATTTTTAGCAGTCTTCTCCTGAACCTGCTTAGCTCCTGTACCAGCCCTGGAGAAGACATGCTTCATTTATGGAGCACATAAAAGGTACACAGTGGCTCCCCCTTCTGGATGGGAGCCCATACTTCTACTCCAGGATACAACATTGCAATGGGTCCCAGATTTCTTCTTTGCCCAAGGACCTTGGATATCTCTCAATTCACTGACTTGAGAACACAAAACATAAAATTGTCATTCTTAGGCTTCTTCTGGATTTCCTCTTGGTGGACCAAAGAATATGACATACATCTTTGTTTTTGAGATAAAAGAGGAAAAACTGCACTTTTAAGCTGGTTTGCTTTCATAATTTTGTCTCCTGTAACTCTTGGGTCAACAAGTGCTTTTTTTTTTAATCCCTAAATCTGAGCAACTACTGTACAAAGCCAGCTCCTATCCTTGAATTTTACAGCCATCCTTTATTTTCATTTTTCATTATTTCTCCACTTTTGTCCCCTTTGTGCCAGACTGAAGAGTAATTTGGCCCTCCCCAAAACATCTTCCAGATGCTGCTGTTGAATTCCAGCTGGTGAAGATTCTGGCGATTAATTTTCCCCTGCCCTCCTGTAGTCTTTTGGACCAAGCTTTAATCACAGCTCTGGGCATTTTTTTCTTGAAGAAAAGTGGCACCTTTTGAAATTTCTGATGGCTGTCAGAATCTCTTTTGCAGAGACAAGACTGATGCCAAAAAACTACAGAGAGGATCATAATAAGGTATCCAAAACAGAGGGACACCTTGAGTGTCAGGGAATATATATATATATATCCTTTCTTCTCTAGAACAACAGCACATCTGCAGGACAAAACTTCCATCACTACTCATTGTTCTAATGCGGCAGGAGCACTTAAGAGAAAAAGAGAAAGAGAGAGAGAGTGTGTGTGAAGAGATCTCTCTTTTAGTGTAAGATGATTTTCAGGGAGAGAGGGATAAACAGGAACATTAGTCATCACTCATCAATTCTGATAAAAGGTGCACTTTGGAAATTCTTCATGTGGGAGATTTAATTTTGCTTCTTACCTAAAAGCGGGTCAACCCATGCTTAAAGCATTGTGCATTTGTTTCAGCGGACTGTCTTTAAGAGGGTTGTGAGTTGAGATCCCTAAAGAACCAAAAGGTAGTAGCCATCAGCTTGATGAATCTAAATTGGCCCAGGATTGGGGTTATTGACCATGGGTGTGGCTAAGATATACTATAAGCAGTCTTTCTCAAGCTTGGCAACTTTCAGATGTGTGGACTTCAACTCCCAGAATTCCCCAGCCAGCAAGACAACTTAAAGTTGCCAAGCTTGAGAAAGACTGCTATAGAGCATGGTCTTCTTGTCTTCTTCCTACCACGGTTATGGACATCAGCTTGTCACTAAATGTCTTGTAACTCTTCTCATACTTTCTGCACTTGAACCTCAGAAATATATTATTCCAGGGAATGAAACCTTCCTGCTAAGGCAAATATTTTCCCTGAAATTTAGTCATGCAGAATGCTAGATGAAGCTACAATACAGTTGGGTGTTTGTGGTTCACCAGCACATTGATTTTAGAATGTAGTGTGTATGAGGCCACCATGTAAGACATAATGTGGTTAATTTGGTACATCTCAAGGGTGGGTTCTAGATTGGAACCTGCTGGTTCCTGCTAAGTGTTTATTCACTCTTACATTTCTACACAATGCAGAGCTTTTTGTTTGGCTGTTTTGACATTTTCCCCACAGCAACATTGAAGGGTATGTACCCCAAAATCCTTCTTGGAATTGTGTCCTTGTGATTTCAGTAAGCCTGAAACTTTTGGAGTTCTTGGTGGTCTCTGAGCGTGGTTGTTTGCTTGTAGACATTTCATTACCCAACTAGGGAACATCATCAATGAGAGTTGTATCATTGCACTGATGATGTTCCCTAGTCCGGTAATGAAACGTCTGCAAGAAAACAACCAAGCTCAGAGACCACCAAGAACTCCACAATTCACTTCTGAGCTACAGATATTCTCTTCTGTTGCAACCTGAAAACTTTGTCCATTTTCCCCCCTCTGTCTCTTCTAGGACACCATAAACACTACCCTCTTAACATCTCTTATTAATAAAACTCAATCCCACTCTGAGCTAGAGGCTGTATGCTTCCTCCTGCAGGAACAGATCCCATTTTTTTTCACAAATGGAGTGACTAAATTCTTATCAACTGCTATCTTAATCAGAAGGAAATACTGTTTTTCTCCTGATGCACTTGATATTTTACTAGTCCTTCATTATTCTCTAGTTTTATCTTTTTAAAAAGGCTTTCATTATCTTTTCATCTTTACTTGTGTTATATTTTCATTATATTTTATTCCCTTTTCATTGTTTTTTTTTTAAACTGCTGGTCATTAGCTGTATTTTATTAAAATATTAAAGATATTAGTTTGGTAATAGGAGATAGCATGTAGTGTGAACTTAAGGATCATGTTTTATTAACCTGAGTTTATGGCTCAGTCTGTTGTTTGACACCATGCCTATGAATTTGAAGGCAATTAACCATAAGTTCCCACAAATTCATATATCTCCAGAAATCATAATTTCTGCTGTCTCACACACTCTTTCTTCTATTCTACCACTTTTCAACTCCCCCCCCCCCGAGAATCATACATGAATAGATGTGCACAATTTTCTCTGACTAGTTCAGAAGGTGATATCTGTTTGAGTACAGCCTGCTGATTGCTATTTGTTTACACTTTGGGTTCACATAAGGTGCATTACTTTCATCTGTTATTTCCTTGTTCATTTTTTGTTTCTCATTTATTTTAATTTTCTCCTTGATTTCAGTGCAAGAGTCACACTTCTGTGGCTTATTATTTTATTATCTTCTCTCTTTCTGTAGTTACAGAATTCTGGGAATTGTGGTTCACCACACCAGGTGGTTAATCCTGGAATTTCTCAGTGATCTCCCATCCAAATGCAAACCATGCCTGAACCTTTTTAGCTTTTTAGGATCAGCCAAGGTTTGCTAGCTATGGCCACCTAGTTGGATCTGGGGAGTAAGAATGAAATCATCTTCATCCTCATCATCCTTACCCAATACTTTCCCTTCCCTGCTATTTTCTACCTTTCCTGGAAGTTGACAATGATCTGACCAGGAATCCAAACAGGTATTTTCCTATCCAGACATTTAGAACCATGTTGCCAAAATGATCAGCATTAGCAAATGCAATTAATAAACAACAGTAATGCCGTCATGATTACTGATCTTATTTATTTTCCTCTGTACAGGGACTCAGGACAAGAAGCAGAGAGGGATTGTATTGAAACGAGGAACTGGCATTTCATTTTCCTTTGAAGCTGTAATTAGCCAAGAGAGGTTGATATTTTATTTTACAACAGCAATTATAATAAAGCATGGGAACATCAAAATGCTAGGTTGCTCATCAATAATAGAGTTCCCTGAATTACATGATTCTTGGCCACCCTTGAGGGACGGATGCAGCCTTCCCCATCTTTCTCCCCACCCGTTTGATTCAATTAGTCCATTATGAAATAAGGCAGTATAGTAATGACTTCTGGGACCAATGTCAACACCGGTTATCGGGAATTGCTTACTAAAAATATTTCAAAAAAATAGACTTACTGACATCTGAAATTGGAGAAGGTTCTTGGCTCTCTGGTCCTGATGACCCTTTTAATAATAGGACATTTGGTGTCCACGGTACAGTAAATATTTCTCTAGTTCAATCTAGAAGTCCAGGAACTATTTGCTTGGTTTTGAGTGCCAAGAAGTGGTCAAGAACTCCTGACCTCAGTGCTATTCATTTATCCAACTACAGCTTTCTTGTATTAGTATAAACATAACACTGACCTATTTTAGATGCCTTTAAGCTGTGAGTTGGAGACTTGGAGAGATCAAAAATGATGACAACAATCCTTCCTTCCTTCCTTCCTTCCTTCCTTCCTTCCTTCCTTCCTTCCTTCCTTCCTTCCTTCCTTCCTTCCTTCCTTCCTTCCTCCCCCCCCCCCCAAATCTCACCTTCCTGCCTGTCTGCCTGCCTGCAATTTATTACTAGGGGAATAACACAGTATACACCAACATCAGTGCCATCACTGTATGCCAGGGTGGTCCAGACTATAGAAGAGATTCGTGACTTACTGCCTGTGGGCCCTGTGTGGCTTGGAAATCCTGTTTTACAGCTCCCAGAGGTCCCAAGAAACGCCTTCTGATAATCAGTGGCAAAAAACCAAAAGTTGATTGGAAGAGTTCCCACTATTTTCTAGCAAAAATGAAATAAGGTGAGCTAAGGAATAAAACTTACATTTCCCCCAATCGTTCTGATCCACTTGCATGATAGAGTCAACTTGGATTAAGATGGCAGGTAAATTGCATAAATAAAGATCAGAGTATTGACTTCCTGCTTTCCATGGCTACCAAAAATGATACTTAAAGACCCTTCAGCCTCCGGCCACCAAATGGTGGCTTACTGTTGATTCAAGGAAGAGGTGAACAATCCACATATGAAGCTCCCAGACCATTCAAAAGATGTCCTACTAAAATTGAGTGGCAGAATGGATAATGTCCTTTTTTAGGACAAAGACAAATAATTTTTTACACAATGTGCAATTCAAATTTGGAATTTGCTACCATGAGATATGCTGGCTACCAGCTTGGCTGGCTTCAAAAAAGGGTTGGAAAAATTCATGGAGGTCCTGGGGATCAATGGCTATTAGCCTTGATGGGAGTGGGACTGTTGCTGAAAGCCATCTGCTGGGAGTCTTGTGGGATTTCTTGTGTGGTTGGTTGGCCACTGGGAGAACAGACAGATGGACTAGATGGGCCAGGTGCCCCATCCATCAGGGCACTGCTTATCTTCTTTAGTTCTTATCTCCCCTCTGCTCTAAACCAGGCTTTAAGGAGCAAATTCATTACAACGGACATTTTTAAAATGCTGGCTGGGGCATCTAAAAAGTCAGGATGGCAACTGTGACTGTACAATCAAAGTTATGCTCCCTTTTGAGGTGGTTTTATTACATCTTCCAATTATCCTACTTTGCATGCATTATGTGAAGACCTAGTTCTCTGGAGAAGTCTTCAATGCTGGGAAAAGTGGAAGGAAAGAGAGGAAGAGGACTATCAGCAGCAAGGAGGAGGGACTCAGTTACTGCGGTGATGGGTGCACCATTGGAAGATTTGAAGGACCAGGTGAGGGATAGATCATCATGGAGAAAATCTATCTATATGGTTGCTAGGACAGCCAGGACAGGTATAGGGGCTAAGAAACCAGGACACTGTGAGTTTTAGTCCCACCTTAGGCACAAAGCCAACTGGGTGACCTTGGGCCAGTCACTCTCTCTCAGCCCTAGGAAGGAGGCAATGGCAAACCATTTCTGAAAATGCTGCCAAGAAAACACTGCAGGGAGTATTCCTGTGGCCAGGAGTCAAAACTGACTGAAAGGCACCATGAATGAACGAATGAACGAATGAATAAATAAGTGGAATCGACACTGACTTGATGGTATATAATCAATTAATCAATCCTGCATATGTGGCATGGCTTTAATTGTGTAGTCATAGTTGCCATCTTGATTGCTTTGACCCCATCCTCATCGATATCCATGACATCTAATGCTCTGAGAACTTAATGTATCCTAGAATTCACATCAATACTATCCACATTCTAATTATTGCTAGCAATGCCATCATCTGCAAATGTGCTATAAACTCTTACATGAGTCGGTAACAAGGAGATAGTAGAGTATTCCTTGCTCTTACAGATGTGAAGGCAAGCCAACATGCAGGAAGGATGACCAATTGCAAAGAACCCTCTATGCGAGTTGGAGTAAACTGGCCTCTCCTCCTAAATGGAAGCATGTACAGTACAATGCTTCTCCCCCTTCAATATAGAGATTACTTCCATATGACTAGCACCTGACATTTATCCTTCATGCTCAACAAATGGTGTTGATACACCATTCTTAAGTAGGGGAGAAATGTGTGTATGTATGTAGATGGGGCCAACATTATAACGAGCTCAGTAGCTTCCTCACCATTATTAAAAGGAACACAAAGTTGATTCTTAGGTTGTCTTGGATTATCCAAGTGGCTAGGATGATAAATCCTTCACTAATGGATTTAAATTTCCCATAGGAATAACAGAATATAATATGGCTTCTGGGATCCCCGATCAGCTGGTATCCATTGAGAAGGGAACAGTCTTAAACAATATTTTTGAGAATTTAGCAGTGACCTAGAGTGTAAAAGTGAATGATGGTCAGGAATGGGTATGCTTGCATCAAAGTGACAATTCTAAGATTTAGTGAGCTTGGAAAATAGCTTTTATAATTGGCACAAGGGCTTTTCTTTATTAATTTTTAAAGTTTGTGTATTTGCATTAAAATGAATTGCATGTGTGTTAAAACTAGCATTTAACCGTTTTATGCTTTGTCATTGTAGCGTCTTGGGATGGTAAAAGTCAAAGATGACAAATGGTTCCTATAAATGTTATACCTTCTGGCATCATTTCCCTGGGTAGGAGGTACTAAGACAGTTAACATTCAGAGAAATATCCTACTTTTGCCTTAGTTCTTAAAAATGTCCTTTTCTTTGACATGAATATTTTTCTTATTGGATTTTTTCCAGTTATGCCATGGAAAGACTGTTTAGACCTGTGGGATCAAATTAACTCAGGAAAGATTTGAACAGAGTAAATCTAACGAATTATTGGGAGGAGCTGGATACAGACCACCAAATAATGCTGTTGCTGTGACTGTTCGCAGCCACAGTTCTCCTCCTCCTCCTCCTCCTCCTCCTCCTCCTCCTCCTCCTCCTCCTCCTCCTCCTCCTCCTCCTCCTCCTCCTCCTTTCTTTCTTTAATCTTTCTTGGCTGCCTTCAAGGCCGGCTTTCAACAAAACCATGCGATGACAAAATGCAGCCCACGTCAAGAAAATCCACCCAACCCAGCACTTAAAACCTCTCAATCAATACATACTGTAAAGTGAAAGAGATATTGTTAAAACCACATACGTCCAATAAAATCTAGTTTGGTAGAGACTGGAAATTGGACCAGAAGTGGAGACTCGCGTCAGCTTGCTTGTCCTCTGCTCCCCTTGGAGGCCGGCCCAGTTCCTACCACCATAATGCCTGTCAGCCTCACCTTGTAGACCAGACCAAGAATCCACTCCACAGGAAGGCTAAGACTACTTTTATTGAGATTGGCTAGGAGAAAAGAATCTTGCAAATCTTATTGTGCTGTGTCTCCTCCCCTTCTTATACACTTGTGAATTAGGGAGGTGTTTCTCTGAGTTGCTTATGCAAAGTTTCTGGTTGTTTTCAACTTAAACCATGTTCTTCTCTTTGTCTCTTTAGTAATGGATCTGCTTGATGCCTGTCAAGGTTATCTTCCTTATTCTTTACAATTCCCCTTGCCTACTAAGGTCTTTCTAAGCCCCATTTTGGCTCCCAGGTACACCATCAGCACCCCCTTTACCTTCTCATTCCCATCCACTCTACCCCTGTTGACCAGGGGAGGGTCCATGTCTGCTTCCACACACTGATTAACCCCTGCCCTCACATTTACACACATTGAACACAATCCACCTCACCATGGATCCTCCAAGGGAGCCCCCCACCCCCAGGACACAGTCCACTGGGTTTGGTTTTCCTCACATCAAAACCCTACATCAGAAAATATTGTTTGCGAAGATGTTGCTGCAGAAGAAGAGAGGCTTCTGAAACCTGTGTACAGAAAAACATATTGGGATGATTGCTTTTTAAATAAGTGTATGTTAGGGGAAGTTATTTAAAAGAAAAATGAACTTTCTTTGGGGGAATTTACATTTTCAAAGCCTGCTTTAGGGAAATTTACATTAAAAAAGATGAGCATCATGGAAATTTGCATTCAGGCAGGCATTCTGGGAATTTTACATTAAATCCCACATATATTAGGAGAAATCCTATACAAAAATTGAATGCGAAATATGAGGGAGGCATTGCAAATGGCAGACAGATGAAGGTTGTTCATTGTTCTTTTTAAACAAACAAATAAACAAACAGAATCCTTTGGAAAAAACCCAAGACTGCTAGGAAGATTCCCTTACTAATGCAGATAGTAAAACAGAGTAGGTTTATATCAATCTCTATTGGCATCAACGAAGGGGGGGGGGGGGGCTGCCAAGATACTGTTGTTGAAGAAATATATTTCGCACACACTGCATGAATGATGAAGATAGTTCCTGCTTATTTATTAAGATACACGAGTGGGTGGGATCGGTAACAAAACTTGCAGAATCCCACTCTTGTCTCGAAATCTGACAAATTGTGGGGGGGAGGGGGAAGAAAGTCCAGTGAGTTTTTGGTACAAAAGAATGATAAATTGTGGGGTGTGGTTACTTATAACCAGGGTATCTGCAGGGTGAGGTCAAAAAAATCAAGATGGCAGCTAGATCAGTCACAAAAAGCCTATACACAAATTTGATTGCGCCATGGTGGCAGCCATCTTGTTTTTTTGGCCCTACCTGGCAGACACCCGAGTTTATAATTTGGCTTGCCTACTTGGAAATAGGCTCAACTCCTCTAGTCCCCAGCCAACATGCCCAAAGGGGGTTAGAGATGACCTTGTTCCTTAAAAGGAATGACAGACTTTGAGTCTTCGTTATTTTCAGAGTTTGTAGAGCAGGGTGCAGGTCTTCAGCTTGCTGAAAATCTGATTTCTGTCACCTCATTGCTAGCTTTTCTTCATCCCCATGTTAATAATGTGCTGTGTGCATCAATATAGTGCCAGTGGGGAGGGGAGAAATACTGATGGGATTGGAATACCGCCCCATAAAGGATATGCTGAGTACCACTTGACCACCATTAAAATACAGCATAAAAGGAACGTTGAATTAGGATTAAAAGATCCACCCCTTCCATTCACCACCCTTTTACAAGGAGCTGATCTGGGTGGTGTCTTTAGGTGATCTTCAAGCAGGAGTTAATCTTGATTGTGATGATATACAATCATAATCAATCAATCTCAGGGGCACAGGTATTCACATTTTGTTCTCTCAATTTATAAAATCACTTTTTTGTTAAAGAAGTTATTGTTAAATGCTGACTCCTCCTCCCAATGTAATTTAAGGCCACATTCCCCCTTTTCTGAATGTTTATTGAAACCTTTTCATTCCCCTGAAAGAGAAAGAAATTGTCCCCCCTCTTTGTTTTGCAGGGAGGGAAAGTTATGAAAGTTGGAAGGAAGATTTGTCCAAGCAATAACTAAAACACTTCCCTTGATCCTTCACATCATCATTCTTCATGTATGTTAAAAAAGACCCAGCGCTAGGTCTGGTAATATGCAAATAAGCATTTAATCATTCATCAGTTAATAGATTAAATGACTGGTGATTAAGCCACTTAAAATGCATTAGTAGGTTGATGATGCTAAAATTTATTGTGATGGAAACAGACTCTGGGGAGGAATTATGTCCAATGCATGAACATCATCTAGTCCTCTCAACAGGAGAAAGCTCTTGAGATCTTTCCGCATATCTAGAAGAACGGACAATGCAGAGAAAATTAGTGGTAAATAGTTCATTTCTAGCAGAATATTATCTAAGGTGAAACGCAAGGAAAAGGTCAATTAATAATTCCTCATCAGCTGACAAAGCTGAAGAATTGAAGAGATCCTATTGCAGTTTCAATACTTTGAGCAACATTTCTCGTGGAATGTTTGCACATCCATTGTGCATTAAAATAATATTGTTCCTCCAGAAGAAGAGAGAGAGAGGAAGGACCCTAATTCTAGACTATGTTCCTTAAAGTCTCCATTGGGCCATATTTAGCAGCAAAAGAGACATCAAAGCTCAGAGCATCTGCTCAATTTTTACACTGTATCTTCCTCAGAAAATCACAGGACCTCACTTCTAGAAAAGTTTTGTCTGCTGAAAAATCCATCTGAGTTCAATGGAGCTTGCTCCTGGACACTAGCCTGGAGCCTTATTTAAGTAATTAATTAATTAATTTGTTTTTAATATGCTGCCCATTCCCGAAGACTTTGCTCCACAACATGTGATCTCTGCCCTGATGGTTGAAAAAGGATCAAACCCCAACAAAATGTATTGTTGGTCCAATGATCAGCAGAGAAAGTAAGGTATAACATGACTAAAAACTATATTTCCCACTGAGTATTAAACCCTCCTTCAGTAAACACAAAGATTTAAAACAGTGCCCAAGATTGCTGAAGTTCACTCTTTATTAAGGAAGGGAAAAATCAGTGTGGAGCAGCAATCTTTGTTAACTATGCTTTTACAAGAAAAGCCCTTATGTTCGCTCAGTGTTACACTAATCACTGGACTTCACAAAGGTCATGTGACTATGCCACCTTCATTCTAAGAAGAGACAAAGTGGAAGAGATGACCTGTTGCCCAAATCCAAATGTGATGGTGATGATGATGAAGATTTTTCCCAAGAGTAAAGAATAGGTAATGAAACTGGCCACACAAACAAATCTCTTTTCCTCCCACATCCCAAATCCCTTACTGAATGCTTTTATGCCTTGTGCAAAAAGATCCAACTAGACCCTAGCTATTTTCACTATCTTAAATCAGCCTTGCATTGCAGTGAACAAAGATCAGCATCACCTTGTGGGAAGCGCACAGACCCCCCCCCCCCAAAAAAAAACAGGATGAGGGGGACTGTGATCAGGACAAAGATAATCAAGCTGGAAGAATTTCAAGGGAGTGCCAGCCGAAGCAATGAGCGAGTGATCCTGCCAGAATTTAGATATTCAAGGTATGTGAGGAGTGTGTGTCCTTTAGTGTAAATCACAATGTCTCCAGCAAATCTGGCTTTAGGGAGAAGAAATAACCCAGAGCAAAGGGTGCACATTGGCAGTAACTGACAGACAACCGAATTCTACCACTAGCATGCTTTGCTGGGGTTCTGTGCAAGTCGAAGCAGAGATGACTGAAGCTGGAGGCATTGGGAAAGAGAGAGAGAAACAGAGAGAAATGATGCATCTTGAATGAGTATGAGATGCTTGTCCCCTCTTTTATCCCTTCTTGATAGCACCCAGGAATTGATTTCAATTAAAATGTAGAGGACAGAGAGATGCAGCCCAATCAATTCTCAGCGGCATTTCCATGTAAGTGTCACCCAAATCTGCCATAGGCAGAGAGAGATGAGTGCAAATGGTTTTCTCTTCATTGCTTTGAGAAGCCCATCAAGTATCAAAATCTCCCTCTAACCCTTTCAATTAACCTACATGGCTCTCAGATATTATTCCTAACCTCTCCTGGATTAATATGCAAATTGGAGCATAGTTGTCGAATTATCTGAGGAGGCCTGGGAACCGCCTCTTAATAACTTTTCTCATAGACAACCAACCTCTTTTTTTGCTAAGTGCCCATTGTAGAGGCAACAGATCATCATTTTTCTTGGCTCACAGGGACATTTGCAGACACGTTCTCAAGAGTAAAGGAAGAAACCAGGTTTTCTTGAATTGGCTATAAGTCCCTCTCCTAAAAAAATCTGCAGATTTTAAACATTGTAATCATATTTACTAGTTTAACTGTAGAATGTGATTTAATTATAACAGCAAAGATGTGGCCAATGGCTGACTGTGGAAGAGATCATGAATTGCTTGTGTGCAATTTCCAAGTTAAGCTAAAATGGAAGGAGAAGGAGAACTTGTTTTCATGATATGATTTTGTCCATAAACCTACATTTTCAAGGAGAACATCAGGAATCACTTTGAAGTCCTTAATTTCATTGATAGGGAACTAGAGGGGCTGTGGAATGAAATCAAAGTTGTTAAGGATGAGTGTGAAAAGACACTACCAAAGATCAAGAAACAGAAGAAAGCAAACTAGATGTCAGAACAAACTGGAAATTGCCAAGAAGAGAAGAGAAGTCAAAGTCAAGAAAGGCAAAAGTGTCAGGAAGGAACTTAACAAAGAATGTCAGAGAGCTGTTAGAAAAGACAAGAAGCATTATCACAACAACAAGGGTAAAGACATCAAGTATGGAAACAGACATGAAAAAGCATGGAAAGTCTTCTAAAAGAGTTCTGAACTCAGAAGGAGATTCCAACCTCAAATTGGCATGCTAAAGGATTTAATGGACAGATAGTAACTGATTCAAACAAGATTAAACAAAGGGGGAAGAAGCATATTGATATTATGTACAGTAGAGATGACAGTATCTAAGGTACCTTAGAAAATATTCACAACAGCACGCAGGTTGCAAGGCAACAGGAACAGCTGGAACACCCACAGAAATATGGCAAGCAACAGAAGAAGAATCAGTCAAGGTTCTAACCAAGCTATGCCAGCAAATCTAGAGAATGACACAGTGACCAACTGATAAGAGGTCAATATACTTTCTAATACCAAAAAAGGAGACTTAACAGAATGTGCAAACGATTGTACAATATCCTTAATTTTGCATGCTAGCAGAATAATGCTTAGGATCATCCAATGCAGATTAGAGCCCTACATGGAAAGAGTGATGCCAGATGTTCAAGCTGGGTTTAGAAAAGGCCGAGGAACACCAGACATAATTGCTGATATATGCTGCATAGTTGAGAAGAACCAAAGAATACCCAAAAAGAATTCAGCATTGATTATAGAAAGGCCTTCTATTGTGTCAATCATGTCAAGCTGTGGACTGTGCTTAGAAAAATGGGAATCCCAGAACATCTCATTGTCCTCATGCAAAATCTATATACAGGTCAGGAAGCCACAGTCTGGACAGAGCATGAAGAACAAATGTGGACAGAACAAGAACTGGTTTGGCTCCAGGTTGGCAAAGGAGTGAGAAAGGGCTGTTTACCCTCCCTTTATTTATTCAACTTATATGCTGAATATATATTAAGGGGAACTGGATTGGAAGAAGATGAGCATGAATTAAAACTGGAGGAAGAAATATCAACAACCTGTGCTAGGTTGATTACACTATTCTGATAGCTGAAAATGCAGATGATTTGCGAGCTCTAGTTATGAAAGTGAAGGAACACAGTGAAGAAAACGGGATGAAGCTTAAATAAAAAGAAGGCCAGACTAATGACAACATTACCTTAAACAGCTTTAGAACTGACAATCAAGATACCGAAGCACAGTGATATAAGAGCAGAGGGGCGCAGAGCCAACTGTTCTACTAATTTTTTGGGTGGTGCGGTGTTTAAGATAAAATAGATGTAAAATGGTTCTATATGCAGCTAAATCTGCGGTGCTAATTTTTTAAAAATAGCCTTTTCAGCTTGGCGTAGAAATACAGCATGACCTATGCTGGAGTGGCTCTCACTATTTAACTGGGCACTGCCAATGCACAGGAATTTCACTTGGCTTGCTTTCAGATGGCACACCCCAGTTCGTAACTGTCTTCTGAGGTAGGGTGGAAAGAATTTGTGATTTCTAGTTGCAGGAAATCTCAATATGTAGAAAGAATATAAAACTCGACAGCAATTTTAATTTTGCTGTCGTCTTCCGGACCAGCAGACTCTTCAGTTCATCCATCAGGGTTTCTTATGTTTGCATGATTTATAAAGAATGACAGTGTAATAGGGCGGCAAACACTTTCCCAAGTTGTACAGTGAAGTTCTTGTAACCTTAGCTCATATGCAATGTGGTGTAATTCCTATCAAACCTTTATTTTCCATCCCATCTTATTTCACTGTGTTCCAGAGGAACATTTAAACATTGCAGAGGGGACAATAACCCTGATGTTTCTGTCCCTTGTCTAATCACCCGGCAACCCTTTACTAAGTGATATTACACTGTAATTACCTTAACTTGCAGTATTAGGCATCTGTTATCGCTTCTTAATTGTGCAATAATTTTGAAAAATGTGGCATTTCTATTGTGCTGACTGCCAGAACAACAAAATACAGACACAACTTGGAAAGTCAGCCTGCCACATTACTTTCCTGGGTGGAGTGGGAACAGAGAACATACAGTGATTGATTGATTGATTGATTGATTGAATCTTGAGGTAGGTCTTTGCAAACTCAGTGCTTCCTGGGTGGGGAAATCTTCTGTGGACAGATGTCAATTTCAGTACCTGTTGGCAGTCATAAGTCTTATGTCATGTAGTTTTTGGGGGGCTGTCCAGATAATAAGGTCATAGGAATGGACGAAGTTGTCCTTTAGTGAGCTAGAGGGCTGATCCATCTAACCTTACATTGTCTGCTTACTCACCAGGATTTCAAGCAGGATTTCTCCCTAGCATGCAAAGTATCTGTTGGACCATTGAGTAATGGCACTCCAGTTGTGCTACCTAGCTCTTTGCTGGAATAAAAAAGGTGGAAGTTAGATGCAAGGCTAACCAAAATGATCAGGGGAGTGGAGAGCTCCTGCATGAGAAAAAATGACAAGAACTGAAGCTTTTCAGCTTGGAATGGAGGAAAGTAAGGGAAGACATGATAAAGGGATATAAAATCATGCATGACAGGGATAAAATGGAGAGAGGGTTTCTCCTTTGCTCAAATTTTAGAACTTCAGCTTACCTAATGCAACAAAATATAGGAGATTCAGGACTGAGAGAAGGAGATCCTTTTCCACAGAGGATCTAATCTGGTGGTGGAATTTGCTGCTTATTTATTTCTAAGATTGTCCCCAGCTGCTGATCTTGCCTATGCATTCCCAGTTGCTTTGGTTCCTGCTCAGTCCCCATGGAAGTGCCCTCTGTGCATATGCACCCATGCACAGAAACCCAGCCCCACCCTTTGAAGCAGCTCCAGGAGCTTTCCAAAGGATGCAGCTGCTGTAAAGGGTTCAAGGAGGGATTTCCCTGCTCACACACTGCTGCTTGCTGAATCCTCGTTTTGTATGCTGTGCACAACTTAAATAATTCTAACAAAGCAACCTGTTGGGGAAGTGTTGTCTGGGGAAACAGAGCCTAAGATCGGATTGCAAGTAGAACAGCTAGTTCACAGCAGCATTAATCTCCCCGCAGGGCTATTATAGACCTTTCCTTTTCCAGGGCTGAGTATTTAGGTAAACATAACAGCAACTATCCCCTGCCATTGATAGCTAAGTCAGGATATTCTGTTTACTTATTGAAATCATTATAATCTCAGCTTCCATGAGAACTGCGAGGCCTTCAAGGCACTCAGAACTAATCTGAAAAACAAGCAATAATACCAAATATATCTCCTCCCAATGCAGATAATTGAGCATGCAAGGGAAACACTATTTGGCAGAGGAGAATGAACAGCCCAGAATATTCAGGTGATGCCTGAATAATAGGTGCTCTGATAGCTGAAAATGCAAATGTTCTGCTAGCTTTAGTCATGAAAGTCAAGGAGCGCTGTGAAAAAAATGGGACTCAGATGAAATAGAATGAAGAATGAACTCAAATACGGCAATCAGTGTGAGAACTGACAATGAAGATATTGAATTGGTAGATAGCTTCTGCCCTTTAGGATCAACTATCCACATAAAAAAATCAGCAGACAAAAAGTATGCATCAGATTAGCACTTATTAAGGTAGCCATGAAGGCCTTGGAAGATATAATCTGACGCCAGGACGTGCCTATATCTACAAAGGTTTAAATCATGCAGGCAGCAGTTTTCCCTGTGATGCTCTATGGAAACTAAAGTTGGATTTTAATTAAGTAGGATGGGAAGAGTATTGATGCTCTTGAACTTCGGTGCTGGAAAAGATTCCTGAGAATCCCATGGACAGCCAAGAAAACAAACGAATTGGCCTCAGAACAAATCATTCCAGGGTTCTCACTTGAGACACCAATGACCAGACTCAAATGATCACATATTGGACACATCATGTGGAGTCCTAGCTCTCTTGAGATGTCTACAGTGCTGGGAAGGGTGGAAAGAAGAGAAGAAGAGGATCACCAGCACCAAGGTGGATGGACTCAGAGTGGCAATAGGCCACTGTGGGAAAACCTGAAGGATCAGGCTGGGGACAGATTGTTCTGGTTAAAGTCTATCTATATGATTGCTAAGAGTTGACACAGATCTGATGGCACATAATCATTCAATCTATTAATGAGAGTATCTGGAAATACCTGGAAGATGATGATGGTGATGATGATGATGATGATGATGATGATGATGATGATGATGATAATAATAATAATAATAATAATAGTAGTAGTAGTAGTAGTAGTAGTAGTAGTAGTAATGGTAATAAATACCTTTAACACCATCAAACAACAACATCTGCCTATCCCAGGTCCTTGGGAAGGACTCAATGGGAGGATAAAAATGCCAAATCCAGCCTAAACATCTGGCTGACCATGGAACCAATAATAATTCATTGGTCATCACCATCAGCCAGATGTTAATTTATTAAACTTGTATACCACCTGACTTTCAGTCACTCTGGGCAGCTTACCACAATCAAATAATCAACCCAAGAATTTACAATAAAGTCAATAAACCATAAAGATAAAAGATGGCAAGCATGACATACTGGATGAAATGAAGCCAGGGGTCTCGCAGTCCCTCACCACAGGTATGGATGGAGATCCCAGAATGTTCTCTTCCAAATGAGAAGGTTATATTTTCCCCCATCCCAGCTACAGATAATGTATTCTAAGTCTCTTGTGTCCTACCATTCCTGATCTCTCACAAAGGTAATCTGAAACCAAAGTACAGTAATCTTTGCCGTTCCCAATATCTAATCAGTGTTTACCCTCTTTTCTCCTAGCTCAAGTGTTTCTCAACCCTGGCAATTTTAAGATGTGTGGACTTCAACTTCCAGAATTCCCCAGCCAGCAGGGAATTCTGGGAGTTGAAGTTCACACATCTTAAAATTGCCAAGGTTGAGAAATACTGCTCTAACTGATCAATAGGAGATTGCAAGTAGCTGATGTGCAAAAAATCTTCCTCGCTCTCACTGGACACAAAAATTAAACAACTTGCATCTCCTGCTTTCAAGTCTTAGTATTTATTTGCATATGTTTGGTAATTTGCAAAATGACGCGAGAGGCTGCTTTGACAGAAAGCTGGAAATAAGAAGTCAAAGCAAACAGAAACATTGACGTCAAATGCTGCCTTGCCATCATTCCGATGTTGCATTTAAATGCCCCTGTGAGCTGTGAAAGTTAATTGATACCCTGAGCATTTTTCCAAAAGTTTGTAACCATGACTGCCTGTTGTCCTGACTGGGAGCATGGAGGCAAGTTCTAAACCAAGGTGACTGAAAGAAATAAATTCCAGGTTCAGGACAGTAAACTCTGTGCAAAAGGAAAGTAATGGCTGGCTTGAACCCAGGAGCCAGGAGGAAGAGTGAAGGCAGAGTTCCCATGAATGGAAAAATGGATCTCCCACAAGGTCCAAATAGGTCCAGCTGTACAAAGGAAAGTTTCAATTTTGCTCAGTCGAATCTGAACTCAACTGACCGAGCTGCTCACAACGGATGATCATGAGATCACTCTGGTCCAGAGCCAATCCAAACAGTGGTGCAAAATACTGATCTAAAAGTGCTCTTTGTGTGTACAGGCATGAAGAAAGGGGGGTGGGGGTTGCCCAAGCTGTGGGCATCTAGAATGGAAGACAAAATCTTTCAGGAGATCTGATTATGGAATGGATGCATTTGTTGTTCCTGGGGGGTGAATTTCTGCCCTGTTCATAATACCTGTAAACTTATTTCTTCCTCTTAAAGGAACCCAGGCTGGGATAAATACTTCTTCTGGAAGCTGTCACCCCCAAGGGAAGATGGGAGCATGTAATATGATGGATCTTGGAGGTCTAGGTGTTGGGATGGTCACCAGCTGAGTTGGTTTGGGAAGGGGAAACAGGCTAATACACTGAGAATAAGTCTACCCCTGAGGATTAGTCAGGATGTTTGTGAGTGTTGTTTCCTGGAAGTTCTCATCATTTGTGGAACAGAAGTCACATGCAATGGGGGCTCAATTCCTTTTTTTTTCCTCCTTTGAAATAGGGTTGACACCTGGCAACTGCCTGGACAAGTCCCTGCAATTTTCTTGGCAAGATTTCAGAAGTGGTTTGCCATTGCCTGCTTCCTAGGGCTGAAAGAGAGTGACTGGCCAAGGTTGCCCAGCTGGTTTGGTGCCTAAGGCAGGACTAGAACTCATGGTCTCCCAGCTTCTAGCCCGGTGTACTGTCACTGGTCTTCAGAATCATGCTATCTCCTTTCCTCCACAATCCAGCGATTTCCTCTGAAGTCATTGTCACATCTGAATTCTTGGCTCATTTATGCTTTTTGATGAAAATAGACCATTAACAGCTTGCTTGTCTCAACAATGGAAAGAACGAGATGCATAATGAGAGATGCTGAGTTTCCTTGCCCAGAGAAGAGGAATTGACATCATTTTCCCATATTCAAAGTTGGACAACATGGCTCCAATTTTCTTCCTTTCATCTTCGGCAAATAATTTAAATGTTTCCCATCCTTTAATTGTGCTTTTGTGTTTGTGATGAGAGGGAAGTCATTATCTTCTGCTCTATTGGCTAAATCCTTTTTCACATCTGTGGAAACCAGAGGTTGTGTCTGCATATACTGTTGGTCTCCTGCAGAGACAGAACCAGGGGATGGTACAGTTGGGTGTTTGCCAAGTCCAAATTTCTAACTCCTGCTGTTCCCCCTCGCCAAACATTTACCTGCCCCTTCTCTCTTATACCAGTGGCAATAGGAATGTGATGAGGTTGGGAAGGAAGAACTCAAAGGGCACTTGGTGTGTGCATTTGTTTAACAATTTGATAATGTTTTCCCCTGACCGAACTCCAGGCCATAATTGCTATCTTCTTAACCATCAGGAGTCAAATAGATTCCTTGTGGTTGAGTGGATATTCATCTACTGTCACTCACCCCACGAAAAAGGAAAGCAAAAACACTGGCTGAACTTATTTGGGAAGAGAATGGTTAGAATATTAGAATGGAGTTGAAAGGGAAAGGATGGATCTGATCAACAGCTCTGTATCTTACTTTCTTTTCAACCCAAGACACACTTCCTTCTCCATAGGGACCTTGAGAAGGAAGCTAAATTCCTGCAACTTAGATCATATCTTGAGAAGCGGCCACCAATTGACCTCAACATCTTTCTTTGGGCAGGCTGGGGATTGGCCTTAGCGGCTCCATCTTCTCAAACTGCTATGAAAGAATGTGGAAGAATAATGAGGAATAGCTGTATCTCCCCTTTGACCCCATTTTTATTGGAATTGACCTGCCTGGCCACCGACATACTCCCAAGAAGGTGAAATACAGCTAGAACTCCAGAAGATCACAAATGGAACTTGATGTTATATTGGAGGTGACTGAGAAAAGCAAGGGGACATTGTCAAGTTAAAAAAAAAAAAGTTAAAACTCTTTCAGAATCCCATTTCCAGGAAACAAAAGTGGGGGGTCATTTGGGTAAATATGGAGGTGTTACAGAGGTTTACTTTATAACAGGGGTGGCAGATGTTCTCCTTTCTTTCAAATGTCCTTTTTCGACTGCCTCACGCAGTGGCAGCAACGTTGTTATGAGGGTCATTATTTTTCCAGTAGCATTATGGGGGCAAGATGGAGGCTCCTGAAAATAGACTTCCCCCCCTCGTGACTGAAGGGAAAAGAGAAAAAGAAGACTAAAGCCATTTTTGCCACCACTATTCCCTATAAATTCTTCTCCTCCAGCTCCTAAACTGTATTCCAGGGTTTATTCCAAGGAAAGTTTGTTTTAAATGCTGCATTCATTGTGCTACGTAGCAATTTATAGTTTTAATGTTTCGTTTTGTTTGTCTTGACCTAAAAAATCACTTACAAAATATTTGCTGATGGGAAACTGTATAAATGCTGTGGAGAAAATAATTTCTCCTGCATTTTTTCTACTCCTTCTGTTCAACTAGATGAAAAAGGATTTGCTTACTACGTTTCTTTTAAATGAGGAGAGAATTGCACTGAAATTCGGATGCTGGGGCATGGTGTTCCTGCACTCATTTAAGTAGGAGGGGGTCAAAAGGTAGATACAGTAGATGGAGATGAGAAGCTTGAGTAACCAAGTGATGGAAAGATGGGTAGTGGAAAGCACCAATATCATTAGCAGCACTTTTGCCCACCTCCCACAGTCAGAATAAGCTCAACTAATCTAAAGAAGTAAGCATAAATTGTGTGTGTGTGTGTGTGTGTGTGTGTGTGTGTGTAAAGAGAAATCTGAGAATCTGATCAATATGTCAATTTGGCCATCTCAGCAAGTTCCATCATCTTTACCACCCATTCCTCCACTGTGGGTAATATGAAATCTTTCCACCTTTGTGCATGTCATAATCTCACTGCAGTTATCATGCATAAAAATAAAGTTCCATGACTTTTTTCCAGCTGCTTATCCATCAGCCCCAAAAGACAAACCTCTGTTTTAATTGTATATTCATCTTCAAAATCTTCTGAATTAGTGTATGTATTTGAATCCAAAACTTTCTGGCTTTTTTACCCACCCACCAAGCATGATAAAAAGTCCTTTCTTGTTGTTGATTTCCAACATAAATTTGAAGTACCTTTATACATTCTAGACAGTTTCTCTGGTGACTTATACCAACAATACATCATTTTATAAAAATTCTCTTTAAGATTATAACATAGTGTAAATTTCAGTCCTTTCAACCACATGTACTCAGAGAAAAGACATTATCTAAGTTTATGGTTGACTGGAAACCCCTTATAGACTTTTTGGGAACAGAAAAAGATGAACTTATGACTTATGGTTTTGATCATTTTTAAAAAAATAGATGATAGAAAAAAATGAAAATCATGATGTAACCATAGAGTAAGAGGTAAATTTATATTCATACTTATAACTGCTGTAAAGAAAATCAGACACTACTTCTTTGTATTTTCCTTCTTTTTTTTTTTTTAATTTTCTGCACTTTTGGCTTTGTTCTCTCTTTTCTTTCTCTTTTCTTTTCTTTATTCTATGTATTAGTTTCTGTTAGTTTTTATCTTTCTTTATAAAAATTTTAATAAAGATATATATAGACGTCGAAGAATAAAGTAAAATGAACAGAAGCAGTTTTGAGAAATTGCAAAGTGGATTTTTGGCACAGTACTATGTCATAGACTTTTAATCAATCAGACAAGGAAGGAAATCAACAGTTTACCTTTCTCACCTTTCTCACTGCAGTGCTCTCAAAGTTTTGGGATTTTTAGATTTTGCACCTTGAGACAAATAACAAATAAAAAAGAAATCCACACCCTCTCTTCATCTAGTTCACATTTTAAGATTTGAAAAACGTCTCTCTGTTCTGCAATGGTAGCATATTTGTATCAAGCTTCAGCATAAGTTTAGTTACTTGATTGCATAAAGTCTCTGCCTTTCTATGAGAAGCAGACTTTGGATAACTTCTGTTTTCTTAAAAAGGGGAAAATATCTGCAATTAGAAGGAATCAATAAAGTAGTCTCATATGTGCAGCAGTTAAAGTCAAGTGAAAAGATATAGGGAGACTGAATGATCTGTGTGCCAGAAGAATCAAACTGGGTCCACAAATCCATATTTTTCAAGGACACCCACAGTGGGACAGATTGCAGAGAACCTTTTTGACCACCAAAGACTGCATTGGGTTGATCTGAGTAGCTGAGATTCTGCTGATTTTTCCTGTATGAGAGAAATACAGATTCTTCTGAGATCAACAAAGAGCCTGCGAGTGAACTGCAGGACTCCAAAGAACTAAACTGACCCAAACTTTGAGCTCCGCTGAAAGAAAAGGTATGCCATTCCTCTGAAATGTCCAACTAAAGTCACTAGAATGTCCAGGAAATGCTATGAAATCCATGCAACAATCATAAACCCATTGGAAAAATAGTTTTCATTACCATCTTCCATTCTTGTCAAGACAGGTGGTTCTGTTTTCAAAAGTGACATATTTTGTCTTACATAACCTGCTTCTCTACAAAATATGTAAAGCTTCCACCTATTGGTTCCTGTCTTAACCTGAGGAGTTATGGAGAATAAATCCACACCCTCTTTTCTGTAATAGCAGACCTCCAATGAAGGGCTATCAGGGAAGAAGGTATGGCATGGGGCCAGGTTGTCTAAGGGACTGCTTCTCCCTGATTATATCTGCCTGTCCCACCAGATCTGGAAGAGAAGGCATGCTGTGGGTCCCGTCCATCAGGGAATTACACTTGGCGGATCCCAGGAGGTGGGCCTTCTCTGCCATGGTGCCCACCTTGTGGAATCTTCTCCCCCCAGAAGTGAGGTTAGGTCTATCCCTCTTAACATTCCGCAGGTCCCTCAAAACTGGGGAGATCTTGCTTTATTACATGTCCATCAAAGATGATAAAAAGTCCCTACTTGTTCATATTTCCAACATATATTTGAAGTCTGTTTATACATTTTTTGACAATCTTTACCATCAAGCTAAAAAATTTTGGACTCACATATATTAATTCAGAAGATTTTGAAGATTAATATGCAATTGAAACCAGAGATATTTCTTTTGGGGCTGATGGATAAACAACTGGAAAAATCTCATGGACCTTTGTTTTTATATATGATAACTGCAGCAAGACTTTTATATGCTCAAAGGTGGAAAGACTCAATATTACCTACAATTGAAGAATGGGAGTAAAGTTGATGGAGTTAGCTGAGATGGCAAAATTGACAGCTTTGATAAGAGAAAAGGCATTGATTAATTTTAATGCTAATTGGAAGCCCCTTTTGGACTTTTTGCCGGAAACAGAAAAAAAATGAAATTATGATATATGGATTTGATGATTAGTAAAATTAATAGATTATAGAAAAAATGGATGTTAAATTGTAATCTTAGAGTATGAGTTTAATGTACGTTTTACTTATATCTGCTGTAAAAGAAGTCGGAAATCGTTTTTTTTTTTTTGTATTTCTGTTTCTTTTTCTGCACTTCTTGCTTTCCTTTTCCTTTATTCTTTTTCTTCTATTCTTTTTCTTGATTATTAGTTCTTGTTAGTTTTTTTTCTTTTCGTTTTAAAAATTTAATAAAGTTATTGTAAAAAAAAAAAAGAAGGGAGAGATCTTGTGATGGCTCCCTTACTGTGGCTAACATCATCCTCTCTTGTTGCTGTGCTTTTAATTAGTTTTTAAAAATGAATGTTTTTATACATTTATTGGTTTTTCTAATTAAGTGTTGTAGGCCACCCAGAGTCACTTTTTTGTGAGATGTGCAGTCACACAAGTTTGACAAACAAGCAAACAAATAAATATATAAGGTGTGGATCCATGGCTCCCAAGTGTAGGACAAGAATCAATGGATGGAAACTTTGCAAAGGGATATTAAACAAGGAAGAACTTCCTGACCATGAGAGCTTTTAAGTAGTGGAACAAAGTGCCTCTGGGAGTTGTGGGTGATCCATCACTAGAGGTTTTCAAGCAAAGTTTGGACAGCCATTTGCCTGGGATGATCTGAGGATTCCTGCCTGGACAGGGGGTTGCACTAGGAGACCTCCAAGGTCCTGTTTAGCTCTAGAATTCAACAGTTCTATGGGTTCCTACCAAAAGATCTCAAAGCAGGGCTTAGCACAGATGTGCAAAGGCTTACCATCTACAAATTTAAAATAGTACAGAATTGATCTGGGAACTTCAGCATTGGGAAAAATGAATGGTATTTAGTCTACAGCCTCTTCAAGAAAAGTCCTATAGGTGCCTATTCAGAAGTATAGCCCATCAAATTCAGTGGCACTTAAGGAAGGAAGTACAAGGTAATGGCCCAAATTATTGAAGTTCAAATGCTTACCAAACAGAAATGTTTGAACTGTTTGCCAGAACAGATTGTGCCAGATGGTTAAGTTAGGTAGTTTTAGACTCTAGATTTAATTACCTGTCCCCTCTTTACTTTGGATGTATCATACTTTATTTCGGCTTATAAATTTGCAAGCTTTGGTTTGATAACCTCTTGTTCGTTCTTCGGAATTCAGTATTAAGTTCTGTCCCAGTTGACTGTGCTTAAAGATTGTTAGCAGGAAGTTTCCCAAAAATGGAGCAACCACCAAGAATGATATCTATGATGCAAAGATTAGCATGCCTGAGTAAAGGGCCAGGTCTCTAATCTAACACATTTTCATATGAAGTTTTATTCCATATGAATGTTGGAAAGAAAATTCTGTGAAACGCATGCAGATAAAATACAAGAGATCAGAAACACACAAACAGGAATGCGTGCACTCTGAGTAGACCCCCTCTCACAAACACACACATATGTACCCAACCTAATTACAGATGCACATGTGCACAGACACACACAGAGATACGAGACATTACTTCATTGCACAGAAGAAAATGCAGATGTCTCCTAGGTCACTGCTCATAAGGTTGTTGGAAAGAATTCCAGAAACTAGGCTCTGCAAGTTTTCCTGATGAGGAGGAAGCCAGGCTTGCATTGCTTTCTAAAATATTGGAGGTGACCCGGGAGCCACTTTTCTTCAACTTAGCACATGATGCTCTTCCAGACCAGAATCTGCTCAATAGCCCTTCTTGAAATGGCTGTGTGGCCCGATGACCTTGCGAGAAGAGCCAGGGAGAAACTCTGTTCTTTACACTTCCTAAAAGTTAAAGAACTGTAGAAGAGATGTCTTGTACATTATATAAATTAAGTGCCAGCCCTGTCTACTGTGGATTTTTTCTGGAGAGAGACAAATGTTAGTTGAACTTCATTCCTGTTAGTGTTTATCATCCTGCTATGAATCTGCCAGGAGCAAAATACCCCAATTCATTCCCAGAAGGACTTGTGGCAGAAGTCATTCCCTCTAAATGTTTAAATATGGATTTAGAATACTCCTTTTCCTTTTCCTTTTCCATTTCCATTTCCATTTCCATTTCCATTTCCATTTTCTTTCTTATTTCTTCTTTAAACCTAGGATGTATTGCAGCTCCCTGCAAGAACATAGAAACCTATAGGATGTTGATGAACACATTTCATGCCTTGATTTTTCCCTTGGATAGCCTTCACAGATTATTATGGATATTCCTTTCCACCTTTTTAATATGCTCTAATATCTAATATGATTTTTGCTTCCCATCCACTCAACAGTTCTCTCTTTGATGGTTTCTCACACCAAGTTTCATGCTGGAATTTTACCCAATAGGCAAAAAAAAAAAAAAAAAAGCATTTGAATCCATTAATTTTAAGATAGGGGTAAAAGTACATTTCAAAAGATTTCCATAATTATTTCTTTCCTCTGTAAGGCTGTGGCTGAAAAGCATGCTAGGTTTATCACAGGCATACACTCACCACTTTTATCCCTTTATAATTTCTTGTGCCATTGATTCCATCAGGTTAAATCTCAAATTGAGTTAATGATATATTTTAATAGTAGGCCATTTCCACATGAGCAAGGTACAGGGTTTCCTAGTGCTGTCCAATCATGGTTGTTCTAAAGCAATAGTAGTGAGGACAGGCAGTATATCACTTCAACAATGACTAGGTGATGCTGTGAAGACGATATCAGTCATTCGTGAAAAATGGCCTTAGGAAGCACGCAACACAATGTTATATACAGTATGTCTGTTCAGAAGTAAATTCCACTGAATTCAATGGGATAATTGCTTATGAAGTAAATATAAGATTTCAGTTGTTATACAACTCTGTTCAAAGTGATGTGGAACGATGCTTTTTTACCTCTTTTACTTATTCATAAATTGCTGTGTCCAGTTAGTGCTCAAGACGATCTATAGATGTTGTCAAAAATTCCAAGGACAGTTCCTGACTTCTGGGGAAGAAATGGCCAACTGAAGATGGCTCCACTAAAAGCAGAGCTGACAGCTGTGGCAGAATGAAGAACTGGAAAGTAGACCAGCTCTTCGTAATTCCTCTCCAAACAAAGAGAAGACTTGACATCACCCATAAGTGCTCCATATAGTTGTTCCTCATGAGGAGTTCACAAAACTGCAGTCTCCAGCAGGTTTAGAACTCTGGGAGGTGAGGGAATAACCATCTTCCTGAAACCGTGGTTGGTGCCTTCAAAAAAGGACACTGGGTTTGCATACTTCCTTTTCTAATCACTTTTGGATAATCCTTGTTAACTGCTTTTCAGCTATTAGGAACATTTGGATTGACAGGTTCTACAGCACCAGGTGAGTTTCCTTCAATCCTTGGAGAAAGAAGCTTTAAATACAAGTTTAAGGACTTAAAAAAAAATTCTTTCACAATAAACAGCAAAAGGGTGATTAGAACTTGATTTTGGAAACTTCAAATTGATTAAGGGTCTAGATGGAATTGAAATAAGATTTTGGAATTAATTGTAAGACTCCTTCCCTGGGAAAATGCTTTTCTTTTGAATTTTCTAAAAAAAAAAGAAAAGAAAAAGATAGGACTTTGAAGGTTGGACACTAAAGGGAACCAGAAAGAACTAAAGATTACAATTAAGGAGAAGAAGGCTTAAATTTGACTTACTAATACAGAATGAAGCAAAATATTTTAACATTGGATGTATTAAAGGATATTTTTGAACAATAGACAACCCAGAAGTTAATTTTAAGAGTGTCTACCTCTATAAGTAGACTGTGTTTAAAAGATGCTATGAAAGAGGAACACGTTTTACCTCACAAAACTGAAACTGATCTGAAAGTGGATTTAAAAATGACAGGCTAGAAGAAAGATATGGAAAAAGATGCCACACCGGACATGCAAAAGAAGCCGGCTGATATTTTAATAATTAAAAGGGATATATAAATAACAAACCACGAGAGTGATCTGGATAATTATCCTCTATTGGAGTTACAAAAGAGTCTTGTTAAAACTTTGAAGAATTTTGTGAGAAGGGACAAAGAAAAAATTAAAAGAAATCAAGTTCTAGGATATTATTTGAAGGGACTAAAGATTAAGATAGTTAAAAGTAAAAGAAAGGAATGCAAAGTTGGTTTATCTGATCAAGATTAAAATAGATATGTTGTTATCTCTGGTAACTCTTAATGGACTTTTGCTGATCAAGACAGAATGACAAGGCTTTGAGGATTTGTTTATAGATAAGAGATGGGATATGGGAAGAAGAGTTCATTTGTTTTATCGTTGTGGAATTTTTTGCCAAAGACAGGAGCACAACGCTGAGGAGAAGAACCAGGTTTATTGCAAGGATCATTGGGTGCCTGCCCTGAATGACCCTGAGGGACCCTGAGGGACCCTGAACAATAGAAAAGCATAGAATTTATGCACTTTTGAGGTTAGGTGTTAAATGGGGGATAAGTGGTTTTTCTATTGCAAGATAAGAACCACGGCAAGCCCTTAAGCAGACAGGTGATGGCCCTCCCACTGTGTCAGTAGGACAGGGTTAAGAGGGCTATTCTTGGCAGCGGAACATGCTCACTCTTGGGTCGTGCAACGGCTTGCAGCTGATCCTGTTTGCACGAGCAAAGAATGGCAGAAGGAAGTGGAGGAAAGAGATTGCAGGAGAGGCAAGGGGAGAGTCTCTAACTTTATTTTATTATTTTTCCATTACATTATTTTAAGAGAAGGTGATAAGTGATTAAAACTGTTTATATTGTTGTGATGAAAGGGGAAGTAATTTCTTTATACATTTGTTTTCTTTTTCTTTACTATATTCTTATTTTGTCTTTCTTTTCTATTGTTTCTTTTCTGCACTTTCTATTTTTCATGTTTTTTCTTTTATTTTTTAGTTTGTATTAGTCTGTATCTTTTTCCTTGTAATTTTATAAAAAAAGAAATTACAAGGACAGTTCCACAGGAATTTGTGAGTGCCCGCTGGATGAGAAAATGCCACAGACTGGTGTCCTGTGTGTGTGACATACTTGGGTCAGAAGATTCTGACTTCTTTAAGGAGGTCGTCCAGCTGCTAATCCTGCAATGAAAAAGAAACTGCCTCCCAAAAGGTTTCAAAGTCCATCTTTCTCTCTCTCTTTGATGGCCGTCTACTACTGTATATATGATGTTGTGGGAAGACAATGTTATGCTCACTGATTTCCGATTCAGCCTCTAGGCAGAGTAAGTGCCACTTGAGAAAAGTGTGAGTGATACCTGTTGGCTCTGGACACACAATTCATGCCCTCGGTGTGCAAGAGAAACAATTGTGCATATAGAACTTCTGTGCATAAGAGTCAATGTATGGTCCCTGCAGGATGCCTAGAACACATGGAAGTAAAACTTAATAAGAAGGCAATCTTAGCAAATGTAATTCTAATACTCCTACCTCCTATTACATGGATGTGGAGAAAAGCCTTTATCACTAGAATTGAAATCAACCTAGCTCCACATTAGCTCTTTTCTCCTCCCAGTTCCTGAAATAAATCACCTCCTAAATTCCCCATCTGTCATGAAATGCACCTTTGATTAACCCCAAATCACTCTGTGAGAAAATATCAGTGAGGAGTTTCTGACCATTCCTGACAGATCATATTGGTAGAGGATGGTCAACCAATGTCCATAATAATTGTGACCCAATAAGTTATGGTATCAAAATAATAGCATAAAGCTAATCTAAAAAGCAAGAAAGCAAATAAATAGAGAAAATCTAAAAACAAGATCCAGATTATTATAATTTTTAAGGATTACAATTAAAATGTCCATCTATTACATTTCAGAACCATAATACCTTTTGTACTTATAACCCCATTCATGGTGCTAATAGTAGGAATCTATGGCTCATGGGGAAATCCTACTTTCTCCTTCTCCTTCTCCTTCTCCTTCTCCTTCTCCTTCTCCTTCTCCTTCTCCTTCTCCTTCTCCTTCTCCTTCTCCTTCTCCTTCTCCTTCTCCTTCTCCTTCTCCTTCTCCTTCTCCTTCTCCTTCTTTTGAATTTATGAAACAAAACATGTCTCCAGCAAGCTACCAGGTAAGAGAGACACCACCAGAGATTTCTTAATTGGCTTCCTCTTTGCTTTGGCTCACACAGCCCAGCAGCTTTGTGTATCCATCAGTGCCACGCATCTCTTAATTAATCCCTCTGTAAGAACAATATCTACAAATGGAACTAAATTAGGCACTTTGTGGCAGAATGAGAGCCAGATGTTTCTCCGCAGGATTTGTACAGCTTGACAGAAGTTTCCTTCGAGCTATCGAGCAGCTTTCTGGCTGGTGACTTCCCATATTACACACACAATTTATATTTCTCAATTGCCAAATAGTCCATCCATATGGCCTGTTCAAGCAGATATGATATTCCCCCCTCCCTTCACATACAGTAGTGTTGCCACATCTGGGAAGCCCCAGACAGCAGCAAAATTAGAGTTTTCTGGTGCTCTTTGCTTCCATTAAGTGCTAATCTGGGTTATTGGCCCAGATTTGAGAGCTGTAATAAATGCATCTCTGATGGAGAGGATCTGAAAAGTTTGAGAGCCCTTATAATCATGCCAGAGGTAGTCCTCACTTAATGACTGTTCATTTAGCGACTGCTCAAAGTTGTGACGGCACTAAAAAAGTGACGTATGACCAGTGCCCAAAGTTATGACCATTGCAGCACCCCCGTGGTCACATGATTGCGATCTGGGTGCTTGGAAACCAGCTCTCACTTATGATAGTTGCAGTGTCCTGAGGTCATGGTGATTGCCATTTACGACCTTCCCAGCCAGCTTCTGGCAAGCAAAATCAATGGGGAACCATGTTTTAACAAGTGCGTGATTAGCTTAACATGATTCACTTAATGACCGTGGTGATTGGCTTAACAACCACTGCAAAAAAGGTCATAAAATCAGGTCTGGTCATGTGATAATTCATTTAACAACCGCATTGCTTAGTGACCTAAATTCCAGTCCCAATTGTGGTTATTAAGTGAGGACTACTTGGACACTACTGTTGTGAGCATTGCATTGACTCCCAGTACATTGTTGGATCCAGTTCAGAGGGCTGGTTTTAGCCTATAAAGCCCTGCCTGCTTTCTCCCCACATGGAACTGTCCTATCCTGTCAGCTTGTCACAGGTGGGGATCTTAAATATGCTACATTTATTGGGTCTGACACTGGTGTTCACTGAGTTATTCTCTATTGATTATTCTTTTATTTGGCTTGGGGATTTTATTGGATTTGGCTTTGATTGGCTTATAACCTGCCAGAAATCCAGCAACATCCTTGGAGGGGAAGAAGGATGAGCGCAGCATTACATGTTCATGATCCACGTCCTGTTGCTTTTGTGCACATCTTGTGAGGTCGTACACACATGCGAGAGGGGTGGCACTTGCAATATTATGGTGCAACCCTGCTTTGGTCATTTGATGAAAGCAGCAACTCCTGTGGATGTTCATACATGAATCTATCTAATTTGGCAGTCCAGAATGGGGCAATATGGACAGTGATGGGCACGCCTCGGTGTGTCCATGTGGCTCCGTTGCTCCACAAGTCGCAGTGGTTGCTGGTGAACTTCCAGGCGCAATTCAAGGTGTTAGTTATCATCTGCAAAGCCCCTCATGAGAGTCAGTCTGTTGTAGTGGTTAGGGTGCTGGGCTAGAAAGCAGGAGATGGTAAGTTCTTGTCCTTCCTTAGGCATGAAAGCCAGCTGGGTGACTTTGGATATTCCCTTCAGTCTCAGCCCAGCCCACTCACAGGGTTGTTGCTGTGGGGAAAATAGGTGGAAGCATGATGTACGCAGCCTTGAATAATAATAATAATAATAATAATAATAATAATAATAATAATAATAATAATACCACCTAGTTATTTGAGGGACTACCAACCTTCATTCATTTCTGCCCATTTGGTAGAGTTGCGCAGACAGAATGCGTTCCAGATCCCTTTGACGTCATCTCTTAGGATCTAGGAAACACACCTTCTTGGTTTCTGCACCTGTCCTCTGGAAGAGCTTCCCCCCTGGATGCCTGTATGGCTCCCACCTCTAAGGATATTCCATGCCAGAGGAATAAGAAAACACATCCTGTCACTCCTTCAGTACACAATTTCCTGTCTTCAGTTCAGCAGAAAAGCTGATCATACAATTCATGCAGGGAGTTGAACATTTTGAGCACCTGGGAAGTTTGGAAACATTTGTGGTGTTTCAGCTCTCAGACCCTGGTAGATGGCCAAATGCCTTTTACGACCTTGCTTGCATGCAGTATATTTATTTGCACAGCAGGAACAAGGATCCTGGATCAGCTAACTAAGGTCAGCTCCTTCTTTCGCTATCATGAACATTCACAATTCAGTTCAAAATGTCACTGCATCTTCCCAAGCAGTCTGCAGCTCCTCACTTTCTCAAGACTGCCCTTTGAAAACACCTTCTCAGCTGTCTGGAACAATGCCAAACTTCAGCTCTGGGGCTTTACAGTCCATGGAGAAAGGAAGTGTAATGAAAAAATTAATCCATACTTGTCAACTCATCTTTTATTACAACACCATCTCTTGAGAATTTCCAAGCTTTGCAGGTTAAGCTTATAAATATTTTTGGCTAGAGAGGTGTCCAGAGGGTTAGAAAAGTCATGATGGCATGCATGCCCAAGACATACAGTATACATAAGGGTCAGGGTGTTGATGGCTTGGCCATGGCCACCCTCTTGACGTTTTTGACTCTTCCTCTAATGCACACCCTTGTTCTTCACATGTAGTTAACAACTTTTGTTTTTTGTAATGTAAATCTCCCACCTTCTCGATCATGGCACCTGCCTTATGGAGCAACATCCCACTGAGATCCAGATAACCCTAACCCCATTAGCCTTCCAGAATGCCTTGAAGACTTGGCTTTTCCTTCAGGAATTGGGGCCAGGGAGTTCATAGAGTTTGACATGTATGGTTGGATTGGATTATAGTTGTGGAGTCCTTCAGGTTCTCTGAGCTTGGTTGTTTTCTTGGAGATGTTTCATCACCTGGCTAGGTAAGATCTTCAGTGCTAGAAGGGAGTGGGGTTTGCTATCTGTTTATATACCATAGCTTGCCCTGTCAGTGTTGGAGGGGTGTGGTTTTCTCCTTAGTTCCTAGATTAGGCTATTATTTACTGCTTGATTGTTTGTCTGATGTTAATCCTGGTGTTAATCCCTTCTTATCTGGGTGTTGATTGCTGGTGAGGAGGTGTTCTGGTCTTTTTGTTTCCTTTTTATTGTCTCTTTTGAATAGTGTGTAAATGTTGTTTATCTCTATGTGCCTGTTAAGGGCTGATTTGTCTGAATACCAAGCTTCCAGGAATTCCCTCGCATTCTTGGATTTAGCTTGGTCTAAGATGCTGACAGTTTCCCAGTTGAAACTGTGGTTGAGTCTGTCCATGTGTTGTGCGATTAAGGAGTTTTCATCATGTCTTCTGACTGCTAGTTGGTGCTCGTGGATGTGCTCTGCAAGCCTTCTGCTTGTCTGTCCTACATAGTGGTTGTTACAGTCCTTACGTTGTGTGTTGTAGATGACTCTGCTTTTTCTTCTTGGGCTACTGGGTCTTTCGGTTTGCTTAAGATGTTTTGGAGGGCTTTAGTTGGTTTGTGTGCTACAGAGATGCCATGGGGTTGTAATAGTCTGTTGGCTGTTTTTGAGATGTTTTTGATGTAGGGCAGTGTTATTCTTTTCATAGCTTCCGTGGATTGTGCTGTAGTGGGCTGAGTGGTCAGGAACTTTTTGATAAAGTTGCGTGGATATCCATTTTATTGGAAGATGTTGTATAGAGGGTCTATTTCCTTTTTCTGGTGTTCTGGGTTGCTGCAGTGTGTTTGTGCTTGTCTGGATAATGTTCTTACACGGCTCCTCTTGTGGGAGGTTGGGTTATTACCTTGGTAATGGAACACTTGGTTAGTGTGGGTTGTTTTTTGATAGACTTGCATTTTTAATTTCCCATCATTTCCTCTGCTGATGAGGATATCCAGGAAGGGTAGTGTGTGCTTGTTTTCTTCTTCCCTTGGAATTTTATTCCTTTGAAAATGTTGTTGATTGCTTCATGTGACTTCTCTAGTTTACAGAATGTGTGTTCTGCAGTCACAAACACAAGAAGTCTTTCCTGGAGCACCCCAAATACTATAAAGTGAAGTTTTAACTAAAACTCAGCCTGATCTGAGAAGATTTTGGTCCAAGGCATCAGAGCTAATGGCAAACAGAACACCAAAACACAGCTGGCCAGAATGTCCTCTCTTCTTTGGAAGGACTGTATTCCTTGGAAGTGACAATCAAAGTTGCCTAGACTGTCCTGCTGAAACATTTGCCATATGGCCATGATATTGACCCCTGAGAGGCTACAAGACTGTCCACTTCCCCTAGACTGGACACTGCCTATCTTGCTGTTTGAGATTAACAGCAGTGTTGAACAGCAAAACGTGAAGCATAAAACAGCCTTTCAAACATTTATCCATGCTATTTCTTTCATCTGTTCTTTTCTTACTGGCTGCAGGTTTTACCTTCTCTCCCATCTATCTTGGGTTCCTGCTCTGTAAGCAACAAATAGCATGAGTGTGAGTTTCGCTGTGTCAGTAATGCACACACCTACATAAGAAATAGGATCTATAAATGTATAATGCAGGTAAGTCCTTGCTTATCAGTAGGATCACTTTTTTGATGTTGAACCTCATCAATTTTATTGCTCTTAATGAATATCTAACCTTATGGGGAAAATATGCTCTCTTGGAATTGCTACAATAGCAGTAAACTCTTGCTCTAATGCCACTGAAGGTTCTCTGTTAATTTATTTGTCCAGAATATTCTGATCTGGCATAATTCCAGAGCATTGGGGTGAAAATGGCAGATCACACAGATCCTCCATTTAAATGCTCTATTCCAATAAGAGGATAGCCAAATTCAGACAAAGAACAAGTGGAAAGGACTTATTCTAAATTGAACATGAAAGAAATTAAGTTAACATACAAAACACCTGATGGAATCTAATGGGTCCTTCAAGTCAACCAACTCCTGTTAATTTATTCTGCAGAATATCTGGGTATCTGTAATGGATACACCAAGTACAGCAGAGAGAGTGTGATCTTGCTACTAAAAGTCCTGGTTTAGGACATCACATTCTTCTTTGCACATCTCACTGTGGGTTTCTTGGAATAGAGGTAGCCTAGATGTGCTACACCTACTTACTGGCTGGATTCTCTGGGCTTTGGGAGATCAGTACTAAAGCACTGATCTGGTTTTCTGCAGACATTTCACCTTGCATCCCAACAACGCTTCCTCAGGGCAACAGTTTAGATGTGGGGATTGCCCTGCAGTACCTTTAGCCTGTATAAGTTCAGGAGGGTTGGTGACTGGGATTTTCCTGGAGGTGTTGATTAATTGGTTGCTGAGAATGGTATTGTCTCTATTTTAATTGATCCATCTTGTCTGCTTGCTGTATGTGGCCTGGATCAGGTGACAGGATGGATGGTAGATCATCACTAGCTCCATTGATCTAGGCATCTTGAAAAGAGTAATTGAATCATAGAGTTAGAAAGTCCACTAAGGCTATGAAGCTCACCTCTGTGTAGAAATTCAAACTATTTGCCTCGTCTCGAATTCACTCAGGGAAAGGGAGCCTACTTTCTCTGAATCATTGTTGTTTTATTGCTGACGTTCTCTTACCATTTGATTTTTTTTTTTAAATCTGCTTGCCTGCAATTAAAGTTCATTATTGTGTCCAGCAATTTGAGAGGACAGGGAGCAGGTCTTCACCTTCTTCTGGGTAGCACCCTTTTAAGTACTTGAGAAGCTTATCATGGCTCCATTCAGTCTTCATAAGGCTAAACATGCCCAGCTACTTCAAGGTCTCTTTCTAGGGCTTAGCTACTAGTTCTCTGATGATCCTTGTTGATTTCTCTGAACCTCTTCATGTTTGTCTGAATCTTTCTTAAAGAGTAGTGCACAGTTCTCAGGGTGTGAACACAGTACTGGAGGTAGGTTCTGACCAACCCAGAATTAGATGGGATGATTATTTCTTCTTGTTAGAAATTAGTAGCACTGGGAAGTTCTTTGAAGAGTGGTTCCATGAAGGTTTAAGAGAAGAAGTTGTTTATGGAAGAACGTGCTCCCTCCATTCTAAAAGTGGAGTGGCCACATTGTTTCTTTGTGCTTCACTACTAAAGCCTCCTTTAGCATTTCAGTAGTCAAAAGAGGCTTCTGGTGAAAGTAGGCACCAATCACAGGATTGCTTTTATTCATCACTCTAACTCAGATGCTGAAACCACATCTCTTCCACTGACATCATTTCCAGATGTAATCATTTATTGTAGTATTTTTTCCCTTTTCAGTCCTCAGCTACAGATTGAAAGGATGGATGGATGAGGACATGGCCCACCCCAGTTCTTGAGTTTCTTCAAAGTCCACAAATATATAGTTATACTTCCTCATGACGTTATTTCTCCCCATGTTGAGTAGCAGGCCAGGAAAATTGATAGTGGAATTACTCCTCTTGGAATTTGTTCTGCTACATCCCTTATCCCTGAACCGGTAGACAACACACTTCATAAGCTGATGGGTCTGTTGGCACGTATCTGTTTCTGTTCCTTGTAGTAGCATGTTTCCTTCTACCATAGCTGAACTGCATCCTCTCTCTTCTTCAGAAATTATCCATCTGCTTCTGGTTGAACATTCTCCCTTTTTATTCAAGGTTCAGAATCTGTTTCTTCTCTGATGTCTCAGATGGGTGCAATATATATTTTCTGTCTCTTCTTTACATTTATTACTCTCATATACTGGTTCTGCTTTTTGATTCTTTCTTGGTTATTGTTATGGAGAGCTGTCCATGTGACATTTTCTAGGGATTTTTTCCTTTTTTTTTTTTAAGAGAAATGATATACATTACAAAAGTGTTCATTCAGGAGCAGCTGAATGTCAAACAAACAGTGTCAGTCCAAAGATAGAGCCATGGATCCTTGCAGATCTGATGATGACAAATCTGTTCTCCCAATCCATACTCTTTTTAATCTAAATGTCAGGTAGGAAATTAAATCCACGATGAAAAGGAGTGTATTACCAGCATTTTATTAGATCACAAACAATTTAATAACCAGATAGAAAGAGAAGGTCATTCGATTGTCAGACAGGTTTATCTCATAAATTAGGCATCAGATTTTTTATTATTATTATTTTTCATCTTTTCCAAAAGCATCTTTCAGAGACAGAATGATCAGGACTTGATGAAGAACCTCTGGCCAGGGCAAGCAGATAACGCCAATGAAAGAGGTAATGGTATAATGAAACAATTGCTTGGAAATTTATGAAAAGAGTGGGGTGGAATCTTTAAAAATACTTAGCATGTCTTTACCATATTAATAGTTGAGTAAAATGCCAAGGTAATAAAGGACATGGCTGCTTGATGAATTAATGCAAGATACTCCCAAGGTCAATAAATAGATGCAAAATCAGCAAGGGAGAGAATTGCAGCTGAAATATTGTTATGAGCAAATTAAATTTCCCCTGGCTGAAGAGCAAGGCCATTGAATTACATATTTTAAAGAAAGTTATCCTATGGAAATTAAGCCTGCAATCCTATGCACATGTATTTATGCCCAGTGTGTAAACAAAGCTTGACTTTTTTCTAAGTAAATATGCTATGGGATCATAATGTATGGTTGCAAATCAAAGTCCCGGTCTACTAAAAAACAAAACACAGCAAAACAGCACCCAGCATTTGGCGACAGAGTCCTGAATGAATGGTACCATTTCCGAAAGCAAGTGAATATGTCATATTTTTGCATCTTTCCTAAATGAAACAGGTTTTCCTTGGAAACAATGCAAAATGAAGAAGACAATGCAAAATCCAGACAATATAATGTTGTAGAAGAATTCTTCAGGGTTGGGTTTGAATCAGAGACCAGGACATGTTACACTGAAGAACAACTTGATTTATTCATAGTGCTGGAGCCAAAGAGAGTCCTAAAAGCGGAGAAGTTACAGTCCCTCTTTATAAACTCATGCAGATTAGAAAATATGTCAAATATATTGGATATTCATTAGAATATACATTGGATTAGGCACAGCAGCAAAGTATTGGATTGGATATCACACATCATATGCCTAGGGAGGTCAGGAAGGTATTTAGGGTGTAAATATGAATTAATGGGCAGGACTACAAAGACCATGGGCTTTTGAAAAAGCAAAGAGGCAGTATTTGATAAGTGTAGTCCCCCCTCCCCCCAGGGAGATACTTCATTTTGATTTTCCTGCTCGCCTCCCAGTATCTCTTTCCAGCTTATTATGATTCCTTGGCCTTCTAAGTGTTGTTATGGCTATATTGACAGTTTTAGTTTCCCTGGAAAAGGGTTTTGTAAAGGGGTTAGTTGCCCAGTTTGACACCATAGAGGTAAGCCCATGCTTTGTTTTCTTTGGGAAAATGTATTTGGGTTTGGGGCTTACAACCTGCTCCCCCTGCAGTTCTTTTCAATGTCCACAAGAAAGATAAAGATCAACCCACCATCACTCATGCCCTCGTGACCTCCCGTTTGGACGATTGCAACACACTCTACATGGGGCTGCCCTTGAAGAGCATTGAGAAGCTTCAGCTGGTACAGAATGCAGCTGCCCGGGTTGTAAATAGTGTCGGCTACTTAGGGAGCTGCACTGCTTGCCAGTGTGTTTCCGGGTGCAATTCAAGGTGCTGGCTGTCACCTATAAAGCCCTTCATGACTTGGGACCAGGTTACCTTAGGGTCCATCTTTTCCCAGTTGTTTCTACCTGTCCAATCTGATCCAGCAGGTTGGGCATGCTCTGGGTCCCACCAGCCAAGGAATGTCATCTGGTGGAGACCAGGAGATGTGCCTTTTCTGCTGTGGTGCCTGCCCTCTGGAACATCCTTCCTCCTGAGATTAGGATGGCCCCAACCCTTTTGGCTTTTCAGAAGGGCTTAAAGACCTGGCTTTATGCCCGGGCCTGGGGCCCCAAGCATGTGAAGGGCCCTGTTTCATGGTTGTGTTGATACTGATCTCTTGGCTGTATATATATATAATTTTTTTGTACTGTTTTAAATGTTGACTGTTTTTATTGTTAGCTGCCCAGAGACATTGGTCTGAGATGGGTGGCTATATACATTGAATAAATAAAATAAAATAAAATTGAATAAATAAAACTTTGTGGCTTGCTTAACTCAATTCCAAACTGCAGGGAAGGAGGTCTCTCTCTCTCTCTTTTTCACATGAAGTTTATATACTAAAACTGAGGAAAAAGAAAGGTTCACTAGTGAGGGGCACCTCAATAAGGAATCAAACATTTTGCACAATGCTTGTGAGATAAAAGGAGGCATTTCTTGGCAGAACCAAGCATGTTTGCCAAGGAGCACTGAGGAGTTTCAACTCAGTCCAGCTTAAAATCACAAAGAAAGGGCAATTCCACCCTACAGCCAAGGCTGCTTGTCTTTCAAGGCATCTCCCAGCTGTTTCTTAAGCCACCTTCAGAAATTCCAGTTCTGATTACAATGGGTTGGCAATGGAGCTGGGTGGACTGGTCTACCATGCCTTGACTTCTTTCTGAGATAGTTCCTTCCTCACTAATCCCTGTGCCTTTCCTTTGCTTTCCCAGATGTTTGCACACACAGATGCCTTCACACAAACACGCACACACACACACACAAACACACACAAACACTTTTCCACATTATTTTATTGGACACTAAACCAGACTTTTTCTTTTTTCTTTCTTTCCTTTGGTACCATTGTAGCTCTGGTGCCATAATAATCAAATCTACAGGGAGCAGGTTGTTCTTTCACACCCAAGTGCCTCTGTAAGTCCATGGAAACTTCAGGGCAAGGAAAAATGGATAGTTCAACTTCACGGAAACAAAGTTGTAACATTCCTATTTGGAACTTAAAGGGAAGAGAAGCTTTGCAGTACAGTGGGCAGGAGGTGAGAAAGCGAAGGGAGCATGCTTCAAGCATTCTGGCAGAAATTGAAAGGGTTCCCTCTAGGAAGCTGCAAGAATGGATATCTTAACAAATATTTGAAAACAGTGTTTGCCACTTTCTATTACTCTGTGTTTAGAAACTCAAACTTCTTCTACCTTACTTCTGACCATCTACTGATTACCCCTCTTGTCAGACTTTTTTTTTTTAATAGTAAAGCATTTTTGGCTACAACTTTCCCCAGAATAGACTTCCCAAAACATTAAGCTATTAATCGTGACTTACAAACCATAGTGCCAGGGTTCAGGCAGCAGACCAGTCAAAACCAGACACCATAGCTTAATACAGTGTGTGAATCTAGCCATAGCTTGTGGCCACTCCCATGGTCCAAATGAATGAGATTGTTGAAGAAAACCTCTCTATAGACTTGCATCCTGATATAAAACACCTAGCCACTCAAGATGTTCCATGAATTCATCATCACATGCCAGAAATCTGTGGTCTGGATGGACTCTTGCAGACCACTTCAACTAACTTTGAAAACCCCAAAAGAGCAAATGGAAAGATTCAGTTCATTTGGTAAGAACATTGTTGTTCTATTTCCTCAGAGATGATAGTTGTAGAAATGTAGCCGTTCTTTTTTAACTTTAATTTTTCCTTTCTTTTACAAAACGTTCATTGTGTGAAATCCTCAGACCATACATTTCCTCAAACGCAAGCAGTTCAATGTTCTGGAGCTGTATAAATCCTAAGTGCAAGATTAGGCTCTAGCAAACACAAAGCCCAAACATACATTCAAAAAAAGAGATAACAGTCAAAATAAATTGTTCTACCTACAGTGGGAAATACGGTTCATTAAAAAAACCCCACACACTGTCTTGAAATTAATATGGACCACAGGCAGAAAGGACCATGCTTCCAGTTCAGCATTCCATAGAGTGCCTACATTGTATTGTGTCATTTAGAACTCAATAATGTAGGAATATCCAGTTGTCCTCTTATAATAATTAATTACATCTCCACAAAGAGTAACTCCTTTAATTCAGCTATCTGGTCTTGGTACTAATGATAAGTCAGCCCAAGTGTATATAATATTCAGTTCTTTGCCATTTTTCTCCTGGTACAGCCATAAACAAGGGTTGAGTTACAGAATATAGGAAGGAAGAATGAATGCATCAAGAGCAAGAAGAAGAGTGAGGAAACTGCCTGGATGGAGGAGATGAGGGTCTTCTAAAACAAGAAGTGAGAAGTTTAAAGAACAAGAGCCAATGCAAAGATAGATGTGATGGAATCAAGAATGATTACAAGGATGGAAAGATCTGAATAATGAATAGTGTTGGTGTACTGTAAATGTTGTTATATTTTTTATTCTTTTCTCTGGCTTGCTGCCTTTAATTTTTTTTGCTTCTTGCTTTTTTTCTACTTTTGCTTCTTGCTTTTTTTCTACATTCTGCTTTTTGACATAAGGTTGCTTAGCCCTAAAATGAAGGTGTGAAGGGAATGAATGTTCCTCTGTTGTCTACCTGCCTTCCCTTTGGTTTTTTTGTTTTAGATTTTCTTTATAAATAACTCAAGGTGGCGAATATTCCTAATAGTCCTTCCTCCTCCTATTTTCCCCACAACAACAACCCTGTGAGGTGAGTTGGGCAGAGAAAGAGGGACTGGCCCAACGTCACCCCGCCAGCTTTTGTGCTTAAGGCAGGACAAGAACTTCACCGCCTCCTGGTTTCTAACCTGGAGCTTTTACCACTAGACCAAGCTGGCTCTTTACTCCTCTTTTTCTGCTATCTTTGCTATGTAACAAAAGCATAAAAAGAGTTTGTATGTATTGAACCAAAGGTAGCCCATAGAAATGGCTATGCCTCTGATTTGTTGGTATATTTGTCCAACTGGATGGACAAATATAGTAACAAATCAGAGGTACACCCATGGGATCACCACTGTCAGGACTCATAGCAGAGATTGTAATGCAACGCCTAGAAGCCGTAGCACTCCCACGCATACAACCAAAAGTATGGATCCGCTATGTAGATGACACCTTCGTCATAGTAAAAAAGGAACAACTAGAGAAGATACATGAAACTATCAACAGCATCTTCGAAGGAATAAAATTCACCAGAGAGGAAGAAAACAAAAACACGCTACCCTTCCTGGATATCCTCATCAGCAGAGGAAATAACAGCAAATTAGAAACCCAAGTCTATCAGAAGACAACCCACACTAACCAAGTACTCCATTACCAAAGCAACAATCCAACCTCCCACAAGAGGAGCTGTGTAAGAACATTATTCAAGCGAGCACAAACGCACTGCAGCAACCCAGAACAGCCAAAAAAAAAAAAAAAAGGAAAGAGACCACCTATACATCTTCCAACAAAATGGATACCCATGCAACTTTATCAAAAAGTGCCGGACCACTCAACTTACTACAGCACAACCAACACAAGCTATGGAAAGGATAACACTGCCATACATCAGAAACATCTCAGAAACTACCAACAGACTATTACAACCACACAGCATCACCATAGCACACAAACCAACTAAAGCCCTCCAAAGCATCTTAAGCAAACCAAAAGACCCAGTAGTCCAAGAAGAAAGAACAGGAGTCATCTACAACGTACAGTGTAAGGACTATAACAACCACTATGTAGGTCAGACAGGCAGAAGGCTTGCAGAGCGCATCCATGAACACCAACTAGCAGTCAGAAGACATGATGAAAACTCCTTAATCTCACAACACATGGACAGACTCAACCACAGTTTCAGCTGGGAAACTGTCAGCATCTTAGACCAAGCTAAATCCAAAAATGCAAGAGAATTCTTGGAAGCTTGGTATTCAGACAAGGCAGCCATCAACAGGCACACAGAGATAAACAACATCTACACACTATTCAAAAGAGACAATAGAAAGGAAAACAAAAGACCAGAACATCTCCTCACCAGCAATCATCACCCAGATAAGCAGAGATTAACACCAAGATTACCATCAGACATACAATCAGCAGTAAACAATGCCTTAATCAAGGAACTACCAGAGGGGAAAAAATAAAACAAAACAAAACCCACACCCCCACCAACACTGGCAGGGCATGCCACAATTCAGTATATAAACAGAGAGCAAACCCCATTCCATTCTATCACTGAAGATGTTACCTAGTTGGGTAAAGAAATGTTTGCAAGAAAACAACCAAGCTCAGAGAACCCCAAGGACTCCATAAGCCTGAATATTAGCTTTTGGGTTACACTCACATGACTGTTGACTCACCAAGGTAAGGTTTCCCCATTAACCTATTGAGCCCCAGATGTACGACAATAAAAACCTGGGTGGATCATTAGTTGGGGAGGTGTGTTGTAAAATATGCCACCACCTATCCCATCCTAGGGAGATGGGGGTTATGGTCTAAAAATATCTGAAGGACATCAAGTTGGGGAAGAATAATGTTGGATGTTGGCTTGGATCACCACATTGCCAATTCAATTCTTATAGTTTAAGATCATATCATGGTCCCCTTGCGTAGCTCAGAATCTATGCTTATACCCATACCATGTGCTGTGTGTTTTCTGGGTTGCAATACCAAGGTCTATATTTCAGGATATGGAATCTTTTATTCCTTTTTACTGCACAGGTGACAAGACAGGCAATGAGGAAGCATCCATATGTTTTGCTTAGGGAGACTTCCTAGGACCTTCCAGGTTTAGCTCATTAAATTAATGGTACAACACCAATTATTGTGAGCTACATTTTAACGAAGGTGAAAGATTTTTATGATTGGAAGAGAAATCAGATACTGTTCCAGATGTTAAGGAATGGTTTTTGGAAATGTATAACTGATCCATTCTAGAAAAGGCAATATTTTCCACTAATCAAAGGATGAAGCAATATGGCAGAGATTGCATGATATTTTTCCATCATATTTTGTACCTGATTGGAGTAAATCAGTGACTATTTTTAACATATAAAGTGAAATTTTATTTTCTTTAGTTTGTCTTTTTTTTTTTTACCTTCTTTTTTCTTTTTCTAATTTCTATCATTTTTTAAAGGATTGCTTCATTTAATTGTGTTATTTTTAGGGTACTTGGTATTTTACTTACATTTCGTACTCTTCTAAAGTAAAGATTAATTTTTAAAAAGTTTTGAACAAAGAACTGAAATGAAGCTAGCTCATTGACTCGTTTCTGGTTTTGTGTTCCATAAACACATACAGTATTTATGAATCATCATTGTTGAAATACATGTTTCAATACATTTAAGTGCATTGTCTCAACTCTAGTTGCAATCATCAATACTCTTACCTGTAATACAAATGGATCGAAACCCAGATAATACAGTGACAATTGTTCTCTACATAACATAGCCTAGTTCTGCTGTGCAAAAGGAATGATTTCCCAATCTAACAGTCCTATCAGAACAGCCTCCATTTTGGCAGCTTCAGTTTTTGCAACCCCACAGATGGAAACAGATTCCAGTTTGATGGGATATACCCAATGCAGACCTGGCACAGGATACTTCCCCACTAGAGACTTTGAGCATCTTCATAGTCCTATCTGGCCATTATTGAAGTGATATCAACTCTGAGAATACCACACATATCCAAGAAAACAAATAAATGGATCATTGAACAAATCAACCCAGAGTTCTCTCTTGAGGCACAAATGACCAGGCTCAAATTATCATGTTTCAGCACATTATGTTAAGTCTTAGTTCTCTTGAGAAGCCCATAACGCTGGGAAAGGTGGAAGGAAACAAATGGAAGAGGATGACCAGCAGCAAAGTGGATGGACTCAGTTACAGCAGTGATGGGTGCACTGTTGGAAGACCTGAAGGATCAGGCTGGAGAAGGTCTATCTACGTGGTATATAATCAATCAATCAATCAAACAAACAAACAAACAAACAAACCAACCTAGCATGAATTAATTGGGGAAGCAGAAACGCATTGATGTGGCCTGTGGTTAGATGAACACTATAAAATCTAATTGATTTAAGCCTGTAGTTAACTTTCTTACTGAAATCAATGGGACTTAAAATTTACTGAACAGTGTTTTGCAACTTGACTATGTTGATTCCTGAAGTTTTTCATCATATATAACCAGATATTGAAAAATTTCGACAATAATTTTGGTATCTACTGAAAAATGTCTGGATATCAAGACAGTGAATAGATAAGGCTTACAGGCGGTTTAGTAGATCTAATCCAAGGTATTTTCCTCTCAATGGCAGTGGTTCTCCCATTTTTTCCCTTTTTGTCAGTAGAATTCTTCTAATTAGAGGGTCCAAGAATGGAGCTACGATTTCCTTGAGCAAAACATAAATTCTGCTGATGAGTTACATCTATTTCTTTAGAGTTGACATTTCCCAAACATTCTGAGAATGTTCACCATAAAATGGACAGACAAAAAAATCTGAGAAACCCCATTTTAACGTTCCTTTAAAAAAAATTGACCAACCAACCAACTTCACATTTGATTGTTTAATTGATTGATAAAATTCTTTGCTAAAAACTCTAACAAGGTTTTGGCTAAATACCTGTAACAATAGCAACAATAATTTTGCATTTAACAAATAAAGCAAAAGGAACATGATGTTATAAAACCTACTTCAACCTCATTAAAATGATTAAAACACAGGATTCTAAACAATATAAAAAGCTAAATAAGGGAAAGCATAGTCTGGAAATAATAATTTGCCAGAGTGCCCATTGTAAGACATTCTCAGAATAATATATTCATAAAGTTGGGGCTTCTGGGTGAGGAAAAATGGTGAACTAGATGTCTCTGAAGGAGACAATGGATCAGTGGCAAACTCGGTCCAATGGAACCCCTCCAGATAAGGAGATGATGAGAGATTGCCCACTCGTGCTCAGGATGTCTGCTTCTCATGAGGAAGCCACAGGATAGCAGTTATCCTGCAGGTTGGAGCTCTGGAAGATGAGGGAAGCCATCAAGCTCTCAACTGTGGTGAAGCCTTTAAAGAAACTGTGTTCAACCACCTCACTTTCTAATCACCTTTGGATTTATAATTATTTTACAGTTAAAAGACGCCTTCCAAACAACAAGTTTGAAAAACTACCTAGTGAGTAAAACTTCATCCCAACATAGAAGGAAATTTAACTAGCAGTTTAAAGAACTTAAAAAAGATTGAACAAATGGCCAAAAACTAAATAAGACTTAATTCCAGATGAATTTGGAATATTAGAACTTTTGCTAAGATTTTTAAAAAAGATTGTGTAAACAAAGTGATGTTTCTGTGGGAACACTGATTGTTTAGTCGACCAGGAAAGAGCTGGGGGGTGGGTGGGGGGGACACATCCCAGGCTCTTATTGGCTGAAAGTTGAAGGCAAAGCGACAATGAAACCTGAGACTTTGTGAATATAGAAATGGGCCACTAGAAGGGACTGAAGTTCTAGGCAGGAAAGAAAAGTGAAATTTACAAAATGGCAAGGATTATGCTCGAGACATTTCAAAGGATTTTTGAAGAATTGGGAGAGAAACTTATAATAGATTTGACAGCAGTCATCTTTGCACCTGCAAGTGTACCTTTTGAAGAAAATTATAAAGAAGTGAGAGATGTAACAGACAATAATATGGAAGAATTTATGCAGAGACAGGATGAAGAGGGGGTACCAATTTTAGCTGATGGAGAAATGTTGGAAAATAAAGAAATGGATGATTATAAGACAGAGATGACAGATTAGAAATACAAATGACAAATCATGAGATGAAAAAGGTCCTGGGCAAGGACTTATTTTTTGATTTACAAAAGAGGGTTTCTAAAACCTTGAAGATGGAAGAAAAGAAGTCTGAAAGGAGATTCAACCTTATGAGAGCAACTTGATGAATGGAAGATTAAGATTGTTAGAAGCAAAAAAAAAAAGGAATATAAAGTGGACTTGTTTGATCAGGACTCAAATAAGAAATACTTTTATAAATTCTGGAAACCCTTTATGGACTTTTTGTCAACATTTGGATAGAAATGACAATGATTTTTGGATTTGTGAATGGATGGGGGCTCCTTGGGAGGAAGTGAACCATGTATGTAATTTCATAGGGGGTTGGGAATTGTTAAATTTGCTTGTACTTTTTTGCAAGGAAGATCAGACGTTGCTTCTTTAAATATTCTTTTTTCCTATCTCTCTACTTTTTCTTTTTTCTTTTCCTTTTTGCACTTTGTATTTCTTTTCTTTTTTTCCTTTTCTTTTTCTCATTTCAGCTTGCAGTATCTTTTAGTATTGTAAAACTCTTTAAGTATTTTAAAAAAGAATAATAAATTCATTAAGTTGGAAGGGGGCAGTTTAAGTCTTTGTGTCCAACCTCTGCTATGTGCAGAAGTCCAAATTATGACATCCACATAATGAACCCACTGGAGAAATACATAGGACAATATGTGCCATTTTTGTGCTGATTTTATAAAATAACTGTTGCAAGCTAATAGAGAAATGCAATGAAATGCTTTATGGTGAAGCCTGCTTTGGGTCAAGCATGATTCCTGGTACCTTCATTCATCATCAGTCATCATCATCATCACCACCACCACCATCATCACCACCTTCATCCTAATTCATCATACATCCATGTAGGTTCCTTGTCCAAAATATGAAAGTGCCTTCTTCCGTGATGTCTTTTAGGCTTCCCAGTCTAACATACAGCCCTGGAACTTCTTGCTTGATCTCCCATCCAAGTGCTAGCCAGTCATGTTCTTGCTTAGCTTCTAAGACCAGACAAGCTGGGCTGGGTGCTCCCACTAGCTGTGGATTTTAAGATTGGTAAATTAAAAAATGGAGCAAAACTGGATCTGAAAACAGTTTATGGGTTGTGTGAACCCACCATGTCTGGTTAGTTCAATATATTGTAATGGTATAAGATAAAGACTCCTTCAAGTTGGCTCAACTCCTAATTGTTATGTTCCAGTAGTCTTCTTGGCAATGATACAGAAGGGGTGCCATTCCAGAAAACAGTTAATTCAGTAACATATGTTGTGTGAACACAAGAAGTACTAAAATTGGTGAGCAAGAGAACTTTTCTGCCTTGTCTCTCCATTTTTAGAATGTGTAATACAATTATCAAAGGGGAACATTTAAAACCTAAACCAATGAACCACTCTTTGGAAAAGCTGGAAAACAAATTCACATGGACTTGAGTTAGTTTTGTGTATGCCAGATGTGCCGTTGGAATCACCCCGGTGAGTTCCAATCCACAAACTTGTTCATCTGAGTGTGAACAGAGATGACAGGTCCCAGACAACACTGCTACACAACAGCATTCCAATTAGGCTTTGCAACATTAACAAGGATGTACTGCTGCATTTGCTAATACTTCCACGTTGCTAATGAAATTAATTGAAGGTAATAAAGGGTGGGGCGTTGAACACCAAGAAAAGGAGTTAATTGATCTTTGTTGAATTGGGGCATTCTTTAGAGGAAAGGACTAAGCTGAAAATATTAAAATGTCTTTTTTAATTGAGTGGATTAAATGCATCCAGGTCCTTCAGGCTCTCATCATGTGACTTACATTCTAATTCCTTGCTCTTCTTCATTGCTCTTTTATGAACCACAATCAGAAGTGGACACTCAATCGACATCAATCAGAATCTGCTTTCTTGTAGCTTCTTCATATCCCATGATATATCCCCCCCCCATCTTCTTTTTTCAAGGGTAAACATGCCCATCTTCTTCAATCTCTATTTTTTAAAGTTGGTTTCTAATCCCTTGATCATCCTTGTTCTAATTCTGCTAAATTCTTCTGAATGTACGATACCCCTAACTGGGGACAATGCTCAAGGCGGATCTTACCAACATAGACAAAGTGGAACAATTCCTTCCCGTGCCTTAAAAATTCTTCTTTAATCTATCCTTCTGGTCCTTGGTGAATTCCCTGAGTCAATATTTGACTTGCTGACTTAGCTTACATATCCAAATCCACTGTTAATTGTCGCCTCGCTGTTTCTTAAAGTTTGAATTTTAAATTGAGATTTAAAGTTTGGCCCATTGCTTAAATGTATACATTTTTCTGCATGGTTTTGCATAATACATCCATTTGGCAAGCAAACTTCTCTAATGAAATACACTTGGCTATGCTATTTTCACATGCATCTGTGCTCAGATTTTCCCTTAATATCTGCCATTTGAATTAGAATTTGGAGGGGAGAATTTATGTTAAGTGGAAATACCAAAGAGTAGATATATGTTCTTTTGCATAATGGCTCAGGCTGGGGAAATTGAACTGGTTTACATTAAAAATCAAAGCAGATCAATTTCTCTCCCCCATGCTAATTCTTTCCATTTCTCTCTCTCTTTCTACCTCACTTATCGTGAAAACCATCAGCCTTGATAAGAGATGGGGAAGCAACCTGTAGATTCGTTTGACCATGTCCAACTCTCCCTGCTGTGGGGATGCCAGTCCTATTCCCCCATTCCTTCAGTGTTAGTCTAGCATTGTCAAAAGGCGCTAAGCTGACAAGCTTGATGAATTAGTTTCTCATTCTTCTGAACAGGAAAAGAGTGGGGGAGCCTCTGAATCTTTTCTACCCTGTTTCCCAAGATTCTTTGGAATTGACCCAGAGACACCAATTAGAGGGAAAATCCATCTCTAGGACTACTTAGTTCATAGCTTTCATCCTAGCATAATGATGAACTTTGGTGGTAAGTTTTTTGATCAAATTTGCCAGTTCTTTATATAGGAAGGCAAAGTCTAGATTGACGGACGACAAGGTCTCCATTTCAAGTAGGCCTAAGCTGAAACCATTTAACTCATTTTATGTCCATTTAGGAGAGATTTTGCAACAATAGTGATGAATGCTCCTGTCTGTGCTCCTGCACTCTGAAGATGCCAGTCACAGGTGCTGGCGAAACGTTAGGAAACAAAACTTCAAGAACACGGCCACACAGCCCGGAAGACCCACACCAGCCAGTAGTGATGAACATTTGCACCCCATTGTTGTCATGATTTTGGCACTGCTGGCTCTCCATGTTGGTGCTCCATTTCCTTTGCCCCACATATAATTCTCTGTTGAAAAGACTGCAAAATATATTGGAATAAATGATGTCCTAGGTGCTTATGATAAGTGAAGTGGAGGCACAGTAAGTGGAGCCAAAGAAAGAAGGCAGAAAATGATGTTTATTAGAAGCAGTGAAATAAGGCAAACCTTCTGCAATGCATGTTTTCAGCAGTCTCTTTAGCTGCATGATCTGTGCTACATCTGAAACCATGATTAACATTAGAGAACACTTAGCACATGATTTGTTAGAAGCTAGCTCTGCTTGGGGAGAAATCCAAAAGAGACAGTCATAAATGCAAGCAGTTGTGGTTTAATTATTGGTGTAAAGGATCACCCATTCACTTCACAACCAGGTCTTACCCACCTAATCACCCTGGGGTGAAGGAGCAGTTATTGCTGTCATAGGTGTTTGCTTCTATCATCTCCTTTTCCTCCATTAAACCAGAGTTTAGGAGCAAGCAAGAGGGAAGAAATGTTTTTCTCTTAATTAAAAAATACAAGGACAATTTAAGTCAAAGTCAAGCAACTGGCAGTCAACTTGCAGGAACCTAGACCTTCAGAGACATGCAACCCTGAGGACACAAATTGGCACCCAAAATGTCTAAGCAGAGAGTAACACAGATGGGTACTGGACTTAGAGAAAAAGAGCTGGAATCATAGAGGAGGGGTAAGCCAAGGAACACCAGGAAAGCTGATCCAAAATGGAGATATAGCCTTATGGTTTCAATACAAAAGAATACTGTATCTGTTAGCTCAGAGTTGAACTGTTGGGTTCTTGGTTCTCTCTGAGCTTGGCTGTTTTCTTGCAGACGTTTCATCACCAGGCTAGGTAGCATCCTCACACCCCTCTCTCCCTCACACTGATGATGTTACCTCGCCTGGTGATAAAACATCTGCAAGAAGACAACCAAGCTCAGAGATACAGCCCTATGGAAAATGGTTGCCAGAGGAACCAGGTAAGACTTTCAACACAGTCAAAATCAAATCAGAACTCCAACACAAACTGATTACTTACTGATCTTAGAAGTTTACAAGTGATCGATGCTTTCCTGGGTCATGGGGTATTTTCACTCCATACAGCTTGGAGTAGGCTGTGACCTCTTTTCTCAAAAAGGATCTTCTTGGCTAGTTAATATCAACAGTGAAGAGGATTCATACTTACATAGGCACTTAGCCAAATATTCCTTCAGGATTTTCTAACTAGAGATCAGGGTCGTCCACAGGATGTTTTCCAAAAAGTCAAGATGGTGGCCACAACATTGTGATCAAAGCTCTGCCTGTTTTTTACATCCCTGCTAGAAATAAAAATATAATATTAAGTAACAGTCACTTGTGTATATGTTTTGACCCAGTGAGGACTCTTAGGGGCTTACCTGCTAAGAGGTGCCTGTTTACAAGGAGAAACATGCTTGTGCATCTGTTTGAATTAAAAGGTGAACAGTTTTGATGACAAGCAGGATACATAAGCAATTATCATGGAGGAGGATTAATTCTGCTGTATTCCTCTTCAGATTATTCCAAATATATAAAGACATCACAGAATTCTCCTCTCCTCAGGAGAAGAGTTGTTTGCTTTTCTTTTCACTCAGAACACACACTCATGAAGAACCATAGGGGTCATTGATCCCTGGCTTAATTCTGACCTTAAAAGCATGGATTTTTGAAACATTTACCCAAAGACTTGCAATTTGCTGAAGATGAAGGTTCCATATAGCACGTAAGATCTAGAATCTATATAATCAACATTGACTTTTGTTGGAGGAACCCATAGGAACACCTGTTCTTGCATTGATCAAAGATATATATCTGAGTAAAGATAGTGTGTTAAAAAAAGGGGGATATTCTTCTGTTGCCATTGTTTCATATACCAGTTGAAAAGTTCAAGGCTCTTTTACTACATTGTCAAACTAATAGATAAAGATAGAAATCTGTAAAAAGCATAATTCATTCTTCTTTTTCATGTTTTTTTTTTAATCCTACAAGAAAAAAAAATCCTACTATAGGATGTTGGAATGAAGAAATTGGGAAAATAGCATCATGAAGGACAGATGGGTATTCATGGAAGGACGCGGGAATGAGAGATATTATATGCATCATGCCACCATTGTGCAAATGATGCATCTGTCTGACAAAAAAGAGCATAAGTCATGCCATATGCACAGTGACATTATGATGCATGTGACATCATCTTGTGATGGCTTGCAACAGATGCCTACAAGCTGGAGGTTAAATCTCATGTGCTATATTGGTGAGGGAGATAGAGTACAAAGCAGCAGAAAAAAGAAATCGGGTCTTTGGCAAGAACTTTTGACCCAGTTCACATGATTGGGCATTTTCAGAAGCACCGGTAAAGAGCTTTAACTGGATATATCCCTGACAGGGTTAACCATGTTGTGGGAAGCAGGCTTACGTGGTAGGAATACTGAGAGATCTAGCATGTCTAGGTGACATTCATGATACCTTCAAGCAGCTAAGTGTGGTCTCATCTGCAATCTCTCATAAATAGAAACAGACTAGTAACAATTGCCCAAATTATTCTGACATTTACACCACATTATGCCACAGGTATGTGGGCCTGCACTGGGAGAATGTAGGAACAACTATATCACTGAAAAAAGGAAAATTTAATCAGGGAAAAATAAACCCAGACAGGGGTGCGTTGAAGCACAGATTAAATCGCTTTATGATGAAGAAAATTCAGAAGATCTGCCATGGGGACAGAGCAGTCATACACACACACACTCTCTCTCTCTCTCTCTTTCTGCTGAGTTTGTAAATAGCAGGATTTACAAAGAGAAGGTGTTACATGCAAAATGTGAATTTCAGTGATAACAGAAAAGATTTAGACATGCATCCATGGACCCATCAATATCAGAAATGGTGAATATTGAGATATATGGAACGTTCCAAGTCCTGCCAATACTTCTTTCAGCTTCCATCCCCAACCTCCAGAGTGTTCAAGGAAAACCTAGAAATAGTCTCTGTGATCCTAAACTGAGGTGGAAGGCTGTCCTACCTAGACACCCCATAACATCTTGCCCAAAGCAAGCTTCGTTGTCAAGGCATCCATGTTGTCTGCAATGCTGATCACTGACAACAGTCTGTTGTTTTGAAGAATGTCTTGTTCCAGAGCTAAAAATGAAGTACCAAAACAGATGCTGTTTGGAGCAGTGAAGCTTCTGAAAATGAGGGTGAGGTGGGGTGGGAAATAGCACTATCATGGCTACAGATGGGATTATATCTTGCTGTGCGTGAGCAGCAAGCTTCCTCCTCCAAAAGTGAAACCAAGATAAGATGGGCTTTTGTTTGCATCAAGCTACATGATGGGCTAAAAAAAATGTTGGCTTAGAGAAAATGGCCTTTCTGTATGTTGCTTTTTAGGCATTTGAGTGATCAGTCAAGGCACTGCGATGTCTCCTGGATGGGTGAGACAGATACAGCTTCTTTGGTCACAGATGCATTAGATTGTTTAGAGCCAGCCTGTCCAGCACATTGTTCTCAGAATTGCGAGGGTCCGAACTGTCAAAATTGAGCAGCTATAGGTACATGCTTGCACAGGAAGAAAACAGGATCAAGTATGGAGTTCCAGCATTAGAAGGGCAGGAGAAAGAATCAGATAGCTAGGAAGAAGCAGTTTGGAACAGGGAAGAGTAAATGATTCATGCTGCGGCAAATTCCAAAGTCTGGAGGAGCGTGGCAGATGTTGGAGCTGAAAAAAGAGTTATCGAAGAATTATGTCCTTGCAGCCTCTTTTCTTCTACTGTGTCCTCATGAAGTTGCTTTAATCTGATTGCCCAGTCTATTCTAGGGGCAAAGTTAAGTGGTCCTTAGCTGAACTAGTGTAAATGTTGCATTTCCCCCCTTATCCTGACACATATTTTTCTGTGGATACAGTCTGACACACTTTACAACATTCTGTTGGTGGCCTGGTCAGAGGAACCCTAAGGGGTGGGCTCATCCCAGCTCCTCTTGGCTACTTTAGGCTAGTGTCCTCCAGGCCCTGGACATTGTTTTCCAAAGTCATTCTACTCTGGGCAGTAGAAGAATCTGGTCCTTTCAAACCAGGCTTTCCTTCAGTACCTGCCAGGTCTCTGAGACAGTCTGAACAGCAGTTGACTGGTGGATAACAGTTGGACAGGCTGCATGGTGAAATGGGAGGGAGGAAGCCCTCTTTCTCTCTCTGCTGCATCACTGTGCAGTCTCCCTGCACCTGTCAGATGTTATTCATGCTGCTTTTGAAACTAGATCTACTGCTCTTCTGGACAGGGTTGTTTTCAGCACAGGTTTAGTGCTGTTCTGGAATAGCACTACTCTTGCGTTCCAAAGGAGCTGACCTATCAGCTGACAATCAGGCTCCCTCAGAATCAGCCATCTAAAACTTGTATGCCAAATCACACAGTCAATCTAGCCATCTATCAAGACCTGCCCCAGCTCCAGCCCCATCCCAGCTGAGGAGACAGAGCGATTGGAGGATATTTTCTTGCCAGTTGGTGACCTTCGGTGGAAGGGGACCAAAACAAAATTGGGGGAATTCACTAACCCTGCTCCTTAAATAGGTCCTTTGTACATAATTCAGAATAGCACCATTTGCTGGCGTTGTCCCTGTGCCAGGATAGTGTGGACAGAAAATTTAAGTCAAGGGAGATGTGATGTGTTCTTGATAGCCTTTGACAAATGGAAGAGCACATTCTGACAACTCAATCCCAATGCAGGCCATCTGAAATTTTTATTTATTTATTTTTATTTATTAAAGCAATTTATATGGCCGCCCAAGTCACTCACGGTGACTCTGCGTGGCTTACAGAAATGAAGCAAAGATCTGATTATCTTAAATATTGGTGGCAATTACCAACATTTCCTTTCCAAGCCATGTTTCCCCTTTCTTGCAGAGATTATTGGCATGCATTTCTATATTTCACCATCAACATGATATCATCTCCTAGGGCTTGAGGACGTCTTTTCTTTCAAAGCCTCCGTTTATTAATGAATCCTATATGCCCCTCTCTCTGGGCAAAGAAAATCCCTGCTTTATTTGAAATTTCAAAGAATCATTGTTTCACATAATGAGAGCCATGCTTTGTTTTCTCTTTCATTTCACCAGAACAAAATCTCATTTTCTTCTCAGAGATTTAGCTAAGCAGTTGTAGTTAATGATCTACATTCTGCCAATTACTGGGATGTTTGAAGAGCTGCTGTTCTCTGAATTTTTTTCCTCCCCTTTGATCTGCATCATTTTTGTATTTTCTTTTGTAACCTATTGTTCTTATGGGGTAGGGAAGACTTACCACAGTTGATACATGAACCAAGGAGAAGGCAGAGAACCCAAGCAGGAGAGACTGTTAAAAATTGCAGCAAAGGACAGGGAAAGGAGAAGAAAATAGTGAAGTTAGAGTTGGGGAATGAGATCTGGAACTGGAAGCTATTAAAAATAAGGATATAAAAGAAATCTGGCATGGATTTCTGTGGGAACATTAATGTAAAGTCCATCATACAACCTTTGCTGCAACTCACCATTGAGCAGATTCAGTGTGCCAACAAAATGGAACATTCCCATTTGCCTATTAACTCTGGAAGGGCAGGAATAGGACCATCAAACATCTTCCTCAACGGAGAAGACTAGCTTTCCAAAAATAATAACGTTCCCTCTTTTTTCCCTTCTCTTCCTTCCTATCTACCCCACCTTTGCCTCAGCACCTGGCCAACCTTGTGGAGGCTCTAAATAAGTAGGTCAGGTCTGATGGATACTTGGAGGGGAAGTAATCCATGAAATCCAGAAGATCAAAGAAGGCATTCTGGGAGAAGGCATTGGCAATCCACTTCTGTATTGTAACAAACAAACAAATAAACAAACAAAAAAACATCTTCATGGATCTATCCACGTACTCACCAGAGGTTGAGCCCAACTCATGGGTGTGTTTCCCTTTTCCTCCATGCCTTCATTCCAATTTGCCTATTTCTGTGACTCTTGTAATGACTCAATTTCAGCCAGCTTTGTGCTCTGCTGAGTTTCTGCTGTTCACCTGCAATCTCTGATGATCAAGCAGACTCGTTTTGGCTGACTTGTTACTGTCAGTTTATAATCCCTTTCCATATGGATCGTGTTGTATGTTTATGTTTTGTACAGCCCCTGGTACAACCTGGGCTCACTGGTTTATAATCTTTGTCAGAACTAAAGGATCTATGTCAAAAAGGAGAAAGAGAGAATGAGAAAGAGAGAGAGTGTGAGTGCACAAAAATGTTCAGCAATAAAAACATGAATTTGCTATCCAAACGCAATTACACCGAGTGGAAAATATAAATATATATATTTAAACATTCTAAATATTTTAGAGAGCTATAAATATTCATTACATATCCACCCTGTACATATTTAAAAAAATGGAGCCTTCACTTCCATTCTCTTGATGTTACTGCAGATAAAATAGTCTTTAACAGAAATAGAACAATTATTGTTGGGCCAGCTGGAGTGATAAATCATAAGAAAGCAGTGAGATTAGGTTTCCCAAATGGAAATAAATAAGCATTCTTGCCTGAGAACAAACAGAATGGCACTAGCAAAACAGAACGTAGGGAGCTACACAATGAGCTCTGAACCATGCCTTTTCACAGCCACAAACCACACATGGGAAACACCAAAGCTGTTCTTTGCTAAGCCAGGTTGTTGGTTCAGTTACCCCAGTACTTTCTCTTAGGTACAGTGGTAGCTTTTCACATACACACCCAAACCAGCAACACGTGCAGTGTCCAACTATGATACCTCAGCCACCAACAAGGAAAAGCTGATGCTGGTTGAAGACTCAACATCTATGCTCTGCCAGTGAAAATGACAGCATCTCCTTCAATCCCCTCCACTCTTTAAGGATCTCTTTCATAGCTTCAAGCCCATAAGTAACTTAGTTCTGTCAATACAGGCACAGCTGAGTTAATGTAACTGTTATTTTCCATTGATCCCATCCATAACTTCATCTTTAGTTTTGCACTAAATCATACAATCTTGGAAGACAGCCAGTCTGGTCATGGTCCACTTTTTTTATGTGTGAACTAGCACTGGCAATGGGTGTTAGACTGAAGAAACCTGTAAGGAACTCCAAAATCATATTCTACTTCCAACCTCTCCTGCATACTACCACAGAGAATTCAGAGGATCACCCAAGGGTAGGGGTGAATGTTCAGTCCTCTGTTGTACAATCCTCTCGCCACCAGTCTTCAGCCTCCTTGACATCTCATGATTCCACTGGATCCCACTGAAAAACATCATGAGAATTCCTACCACTGGGTTATGTTCCAAATTAGGAATTACTGGTTGCTAGGGGAGCTTCCAATGGGGGTGGGGGTGGGGAATGCAGCAGAAAACAGTCCCATCACCAGCAATGGTATCTCCCACTACTTTCAATGATCAGGTTCCTCAGGTACCACCAAGAGAAATTCTCAATCCCCTGAGAACAAGGTGGAAAAAGTGAACAGCTTTTGCAAGGGAAGGCAAAGTTTGAGAAACTGCAAGGCAGATTTCAGGAGAAATACCAGAAATGACGTTTTAAAAGAAGTCTGTCAAGGCATTTGTTAGCTTTGCAGCAATGGGGCTGAAGATACAGAGTGCTCCTGTTCTTAATGCAGTATATATTATATTGTATTGGGTGCCTAATGTTCTATTTTCCAAAATGAAGATTCACGTAAGAAGGAAGCTGCAGGCAGGGCATCTTATGGGGAGTGAGAGGGCCACAAAAGTCAAGATGGTGGCTGTGACTGTGGATTCCCCACCTCTTTTTCATAGGTCTCATGCATGCAAAATAATAACTAAAGTCAGGGCTTTGATTGTGTAGCTGCAACCGCCATCTTGACTTTTTTGATGCCCCTGCAGAACCCCCTGGATCCTGACAACCACTTCCCCTCAGCTTTCGAAGACCTTGGAGGCTGGATCCTGGAAACTGGGCCCGCCCTTGCTCAGCCTTTAAGAACAAAAACCAGAAGGGACAATGGTGAGATTCAACATTAGCCGGACATCGTTACTTTTATGAAATATTGGCTCCAGAACACGGGCTTAGCCTACAATGAAATATTGTCATAAATAATTCAGACTTAAGTACACTTGCCAGTAATAAACAAACAAGACTTGCATGGAGTGGTGGGGGATGGCCTGATTTTTATAAATTGTGTTTGTTTCTTTACTTACTGGTATTAACATTCAGTGGCTGCAAAGTGTCTTTCCCACTCATTAGTGCCAATTTGGCTGTCTGAGTTACAATGTAATGGTGTGTGGGAATGACCTTGGGAGATGGGGCCCAGAGACACTGCCTAGAGAACGATCAGATAAGAGACAGCATATCCTGCAGCTGGATAGTGGGTGGGGCAAGAGGCTCAGAAGGGACCTCCCTAGTTTCTTGGGCTGTAAAGGAGACAGAGGGGAGATTGCACTTTCAGACTTGCAAGACTGACGTCAGCCTTGCGGGGTAAACCAGATAGGAATCACAACCAGATGAACTACTTCTACTTTATTCTACACTGACAAAATCTTGCAAGTCTGAAAATACAATTCTCCCCCTTCCCCATCTCCTTTACAGCCTGAGAAACTAGGGAGGGTCCCTTCTGAGTCTCGTGCCCCACCCACTATCCAGCTGTGGGCTATGCTGTCTCTTATCTGACCATTCCCTACGCAGCATCTCTGGGCCCCATCTCCCAAGGTCTTTCCCACATGCCATTACATATGATTTCAATAACATGCCAGGGCTCTCTTGCGTGTATTGTATCATCCATTCTCACACCTAATTTCTCAGCCCCAATGTCAGGTATAAAAATGCCTAACAGCCACAAGATTTTGGAATATATATATATATATATATATATATATATATATATATATATATATACACACACACATACATATATGTATATATCATCTATATGCACTGGATACCAATTCAAGATGCTGGCGGTTATCTAGCTTAGAGCCTGGATACCTATAGGACTACATCTCTCCAGTTGCCTGTCTGGTAACATCTTCCAGAATTGGCATCTTTCAGGTCCCATCAACAAAGCAATGCCATCTTATAAGATCTCAGAGGCCGTACTGCCCTCTGGCAAAGCATTGCCCCTGAGATCCACACAGCTTCAATGTTGAGTTGTTTAATTTATTAGATACCATGTACAATTATTATTATTATTATTAATTTAGGATTTATTTAGGCACTGGGATTGTAAAGCTAGATGGATGGATGGAAATGATGGTTTTCTTGATTTTGAGGTTTTATTATCGTTGGAAGCAGCCCTGGTTGTGTTTTACAAGATGGAGAGCCATATAAATCTGATAGATAGATAGATAGATAGATAGATAGATAGATAGATAGATAGATAGATAGATATAGATAGATAGATAGATAGATAGATAGATAGATAGCCACTAGCCATCATATGAAGTTGATATAGAACAAAATGCAAACAATTCAGTTAATTGCCACGAACTTAAAGCAGAGAAAGGCCAACATGGGTGATCTTGAAAAGCTAAGTAGAGTTGGACCTGGAGGGTATTTGGATGGGAGACCTTCCTGGGAAAATCAGGCCTGTAGGCCAGACTGGGAGGGCAGTAAGCACCCTGGAAGGAGACAAGAGCCGCTTACTTCTGTACTGTTACCCAAAAAATCCTTGGACGTGCTTGTTTAGTTAGCAGGAGATGAACTTAACTCAAAGGAAATTTGATGACTTTTTTTCACCACAATAAAGGAAGGAATCCCCTTTACAACTGAGTACCATGAAAGTTAAGTAGCTGGCCTGCCATGTTAGGGCTGCAAAGGCAACAACAACAACAAAAAAGCCATGGATTGGGAGATGAAGGACCTGCCTTCTGATAACAAAACATCATATCAGAATCTAGGTAGGTGTTTTTTGAACTTGGCAACTTTAAGATGGGTGGACTTCAGCTTCCAGAATTCCCCAGCCAGCACCATTGGGATCTGATGGGATCTCCCACTGATCAGTGCCATTGACATCATTTGGAATCTTACACACTGTAGAAAGACATATTTAACCAGGAACTTACTTTCTGGTGTGTTTTTTTCAGCCTACCATAGTTGTCCAAAATAACTGGTTCTGTATAATTTCCAAAACGGAGACGAAATGATTATTCCAGACATTCCAAAGATATTTATTCCTTCCTCAATGTGTTAATGGTGGTCAGCCTTTGAGTTGTATCAGGGGTAAACACATCTATTCGGGGCCAGAAGACCCTTTTGGTATTTTGAAAGCACACCATGGATGTTTTCACAGAATGGCTGCCTTGGACAGAGTGTTGAATCACATGTTCCTTACCATTTCATTTTAATTTTCATTTTTTTGGAGCACGTCAAACACTTCCAAACAACCATTTTCCTCATGATATTTTTCAAAAAGCTTTTAGGGTTCAGAGAGATCCTTGGAAATAGAAATGATAATGAATGCTTTGCTTGGCACCTTCTTAGCTTCTCATCTAATCTGTATTATTTTTTTTTTATTAAAAGAACCTGAAAACAAACCTAAATCAGATAGATAAGGAATCTGGTAGACATTAGAAGAGTTTTCCAGAGACACCATGTTGCCTGCTTTTGAGTTATAACATTCAACAAATCCTGTGAAGGATGTTAAATTTGTAAACAACGATTGACCCAAAGCTAATATTTATTCTAACATTTACAGTATGCTCCTTTCTCTTCCAAATTATCAGGGCATACTGTTGAACCCTTTAATCACCAAGGAGAAGCCAAAACAGACCAGCAGGTAACCATGCAACGCTATCCAGAAGTGTCTCCTGTTTCTCCAGTTTAGAATTTGCTAAGAGACCACGAGAGGCAGAGTCACACTAATGGAAAATAGCAGCAGACCCTTGCTAAGGTCAGGCCTGTGGAAAAGATGTGGCAATTTATGGCTACAGGGAATATGTCTTAATACACCTTGGAGAGGGTCCAATCCATTGATTATACAGGTGACTTTGGACCTGGCAAGGTTACAGATCAAATGGGGACACATCTGTGAGGATTCTCTAATCCTTTAGTGCCCAACCTGATGAGTGGGAGCATCCATGCCCCCACAGGTACTTCTCTTGGTGCTTTTGGCTCCATCAGGCCTTTTACTTAACACACACACACACACACACACAACTATTTACAACCATAGGAATTTACTAGACTGCCACAATCCAAAATGCCAGCCTCCAGCACATCCAGAATACCTCCAGACCCTCCTGGGTATGGAATGTACTCATCTCTCTGGAAAAGGATGAAAATAAACCAGTAATTGGAGTCTTCTGCATGACAGTAGGCTTAGAGGGGATGGTAGCAACGTTCTAGTAAATCTGTGCTCTGCTGCTAGTTATCTCTTCCACAGCAGCCATCCTGTGAAGGACCGAGCCCTCCGCCCTCTCTAGCAATCCCTCTGTCAAAATGTTCACATTTTGGGCCTGTTAGGCCAAAAAGAAAAAGGTGAAGACTTCAACTCCTCTGTCCTGGTTCCACTCTGCTACTCAATTGCCCTGTTTCTTTCTTCTCAAAGAGGTGAAGAAGGAATTTGGCTGGTAAAACAAATGTCATAACGAACCACTGTCAGAGAAAAATAAATGAGGCATGCAATAATTATTATAACAGGAATGCTTTTTTCAGGTATTCCTTCCAAGTTGGACATTCAGTTCTTAAGCTGTCTACTTTCCTGACATTTAGAATTCTGTGACTACTGAACATGAATCGATCCTTTGGATCCTATATTGATTTTTTAAAAAATAAACTTCTCAGGTAGTGGACAATCCCTGATAGCTCTTTTTTGCTTCTTAATGATGTTAGATGCTTACCTTTCCCCTCCCATATTTCTTCAATCTTTCCTTACATTTTTGCTGGAAGAATATACACATATTCACTATATTAAGCAAAGTGCAGAGAAAGAATAAGGACTAGTAAGCCTGAATGAATGAATGAATGAATGAATGAATGAATGAATGAATGAATGAAATAAGGAAAAAGAAATCTAACTAAATCCTACATATACCCTAACATTCACTGTTCCTCCATACCTTTCTATCCTTGTTAACCTAATTGCTTTGTTTTTTAAACTTCTCAGCTCTTTCTTTTGGAGAAACTCACCTACTCCATCCAACGCTAACTTTCTCAGTCTTCCCCTTCTTGTGGACCCCTTCTCTCTTGCTATTTTGCAATTTAACTCACTGGAATAAGAGCTTTCCTTAAATTTCCAGCTCCAAGATCCTGGGTAGCAGGATCTAAGTCACCATTTTGAACAATGTGTGGAAATGGATCATTAGTCCATGTAACTTGTATCATGGGACCCATAGCCTCTGATCACAACTGTTCAGTCAACGTGTTGTAACATTTGAGTCAGTCAAAATCTGAACTCTTCAGTTTCATGTACAGTTGAGTTCTGATAGAACAAAGATGAATATGAAGTCTTTGCTCCAATTTCAGGATTAATTTTAGGTCCATCTACCTCCAACCAGTATATATTGAGATTACAATGACAAGAATTTCCAGCCAGGGCAGAAAGTCTGGAAGACTCAACAGATTTAGATGTCTCTTGTTGTGCAATGTCAATCAAAATTTAGGAGGGTGGTGGATCCTTTGGACAGTAATGGGGGACATCTCATTCTTATTTGAATTTTGGTACTTAATATCCATCATTCTTTCACCTTTATTGTATGGTGTTCCAGGGCAAGTGGGGAAACTCTGACTTAACAAGCATGTTCCATTTTCTTCTACTTTCATCCCATCCTCTGGGAAGTTTTTTTTCCCCTTGTATAACTTGGGGAGATTTTAATTATACATCGTGATTTACATTCAAAACTGTTCCAGACAGGTGATTGTAAGTGCCTCGGTTGAGAAGACATTGAGGTATTATAAATGGAGATGACAAAACTCTCTCCCCAAAGGATTAAACTCCTTGTTCAACTTTAAGTTCATTAAAATAAATAAAGAAATAAATGGAAAAAAATTGCTGATCCTCTTAACGTATTTGTGTGGTGAAGGAAGGACGCTAGGCAAGACGGAAGGCCTCATGACAGAGCTTTCCTTCAGGCCTAGCAGATTGACCAATTTACATATTTATTAAATAATTTATATTCTAAAAGAGCTTATCTACTCCAGAAGGTTGTGTCTTCTTTTCAGCTGAAGCATCAACTAGTGTCAGGGACAAAAGATTTGAACCTCTCACAAGTTGGAGCCTCTCAGGCTATAATTGGCCTTTAAAGATGTCTGTCTTTCAAGAGGACACAGATGATTATGGCTTCTTATGGGGTGGGGGTGGGGGGAAGCTGCTGATGCACTGGAACCTCTTGCTGAGACTCCAGAAACAGGCAAAGCTGAAGTCAAGGGGATTCAGACCAGAAACTTGCAATCTTTGGCTGGCCAGAAGCTAAACTTCCTTCCTTCCTTCCTTCCTTCCTTCCTTCCTTCCTTCCTTCCTTCCTTCCTTCCTTCCTTCCTTCCTTCCTTCCTTCCTTCCTTCCTTCCTTCCTTCCTTTTCAAGGGGAATCAGGCTGTAGGTTATAGCATCAGGCCATCCTGGTGCAAGTGTGGTCCTTGAGTGACAAACCTCTTCCTTCAGGGGAGCATCTCCTCAGCCAAAGCAATGTTATTGCATGGGGGTAGGGGGAGAGAGAGAAAGAGAGAGAGAGAAAGAGAAAGAGAAAGAGAAAGAGAAAGAGAAAGAGAGAGAGAGAGAGAGAGAGAGAGAGAGAAGGAACAAGTATTTTAGCTTCTTTATACACTGGGCAAAAAAGATAGTTCCTAGAAATCTTCCTTCCAAACAGAATTTCCATACAAACTGGAACATTCCTGCTTGGGAGAAACAGCCAAGAAACTGAATTCAATCATGAGGAGGGTGGTTGGAGGAACTGAGTCTCCCTGTTCCCCTTATTAGCATTATAATACTGTAACACATCTCAGGATGGAGCAATTTATCGCACCATGGTTACGACACAGCATTTTGAACTACTTCCAAGAGAGGTGGGCTGTTTTGCAGAGTTTGCGTGCTCTTCCCCAACATGTTTCACCTTTACATAAGTCAAATGCAGTCAACTCTTACACAGTTCACAATAAAACATCCTCATCTGAGAAGGTGGAGCATGAAATAACATTCTCCACTCACCCTTCACTGTCTTCCAAGACTTAGATAAAAATAGCATAGAAGACAGGTGGGCAAAATTTTTGTGCTGGATAAGTGCTATACATTTGCTAATGCATGCTTGCACTCGTGGCAATATGCGTACCTGTAGTACAAGTAGGTGTACACCGAGACATACACCTACACTCCACCAAGGTTTCTGTCAGCCTTCCAGGTAAACCAGGCAGGAAACATGACCAGATGAGCTAATTCTACTTTATTGTAAGGCTACATTAACAAAATCTTGCAAGTCTGAAAGTACAAATCTCCCACCCTCCCTATTTACCACCTGAGTAGTTAGGGCAGGTCCTTCCTAAGTTTCTTTCTCTGGCCATTACCTTGTTGTGGACTCCTTTCTCTTTTATCTGATTGTCCCTAGGCTGCAACTCTTCCTTCCATCTTCCAAGGTCACCCTCATCTTCCATCAAATCTTCAATGCCTAAAGATGAAGATGGATTTCCAGGTTCTCTGCACCTGGAAAAGAGTCAGCTTGTGTGAGATGGGTGGCTATATAAATATGATAAATAAATAAATAAATAAATAAATAAATAAATAAATAAATAAATAAATAAAAATAAATTTAGCCTTCTTTATGGTAATTAAGTGGGAAGGATGACATTTTGCTTAATATAAGGACAAATATTAAATATAAGGGGGGAAAATCCTGATGTCGAGGTCTATTAAACACTGGAACAGTCTATCTGTGGAGATGGTGGGTTCTCCATCTCTGGAGGCCTTTAAGAAGAAGATGGACAGCCACCTCTCATGAATGGTTTTGCTGCACATTTCAGGGGCCTAAATTCTCCTTGTGGTCCCTTCCAACTACAGTTCTATGATACTATGGTGGGTCCTAAATCTTCTTCACAAAATCAGATTCCTTCAGTAACAATTTAGCATACTGTCAAGAAACCAGTAATGTGGAGGAAAAGGCTATTTGAGGATGAGTCCCACTGTTTGGGGTAGAGGTTGGAACATAGTGGAAATAGGGGAAGAAAAGCAGCAGTAAGTGGAATAGAAAGGATAATGGCTTGCAGAATTCACACAAAGAATGGAGCACAGGAGTCAACAGAGTTGAGTGAACGTGGTGGCCAACCCATTTTGAGATTAATTGCAGGGGAACTGTCTTAGATTGCCATTTCATGAGTCCCTGAAGCAGCCTTTTCATTGGAGCAGCCCTTCAAAAAAGAAGATGCTATGGACTGTAGACTGACACTCTATGGAAAACACTTCATCTGCCTAATAGAGATGCTGATGTTCAAGATTCACAGGTGGAAGAAAATCTCTGGCTGCACCAGATATTTAGAGGCAGTGTGCTCATCAACCTACCTCTATGCTCCTAATAAGAGAAGACTGATGGGGTTTAAGCAAGAAAACCTGGATGGATATCACATGGAAGAAGGTCAAGTTCTGTTTGCCATGCTTCCAGAATGCAGGACATAGAATAATGGATTTGGAAAAAAAACGTTTACTCCTAACAGGAAGAGGAGTTTGACAGTTGACCCAAAGATGTGGTGGGTTCCCCTCTGCTGGATATGATCCAGCAGATATGGCCAGATGGCCATCTATCAGAGATGATCCTCTTTGGATTCTTCCTTGAGCAGGACTTTGATTGACCCTTTGGACTCTAGGATTTTAGGACTCTATTCTGTGATCAAATCTCCATGACTGGCAATTCGCAGATCCAAATGGTGCTCCTCATGCCAAACATTATTGCCCGGGTGGCATCTGTGGAGGTAGGGGGTGGGGAAGAGGAGACAATAAGCATTGCTCAGCAAGCCCTGCCCTTTATATATGTATACCATTCTGACTAAAGGGAGCTGCTGTGGATACCTTGGGGTGCCCTAAGAAGTTTACTGAAGTGTTATAATTCCAGAGAAAAAATGGAATGTTCAAAATTAAAAAAAAAAAATGATGGTGGAGGGTGGAGAAGGAAAGAAAGAAGGAAGGAAGTTATGGCAGGCTTCAAAGAGCACGTGTGCTTCCTCTTGTTTCAGAGGAGGTTCCCGAAGAGGATTGTTCTTAAACATCATGCTTTAAATTGCTTTTATCTGCTTTTAAGAGTAGACTGTGTTTTCCATAGCTCTTCCAAAAGTTGCCACTGAATTATAATTTTCAGTGTGCAGAAAGAGAAAATAATAAATACAGAAGACTATTTGATTCAATTTACACCTATGTTTAATGAAATCAATCTTCATTAGTATCTTGGTCCTAATGGTATTATTTTTGCATGCATCATGGAACCCTTGAAAATTGCAATCAACTTTCTTTAATGCATAAAGGCTGTTTTTTCCCCAATATATGCATGCATATTTTCAGAGGTGTCTGTGTGTGTGTGCGTGTGTGTGTATGTGTATAAAAAAGTCAAGATGGTGATATGCAACAGGGTAAAAAAAGAGCGTTGCTTTGATCTTGTAGTAGTGGCCACGATCTTAACTTTTTGACCTTCTATTCCACAGGTGTCCCTACATCTTTTCCTTGAAGCAGTGCATTAGAGGAGCACCAAACCTAACAGGTAATCACATTCCACTTCACATTGGTTTGAAAGGCACGGATTAAGCCAATCCATGTTAAAATGCAAAATACACTATTTCCTCTCTTAATCCATTCACTTTTCAGCATCCTCTGATAGGGAGAATGGGGAAAATAATTTTTTTTCCCTGGCCTCGAACAGATATTTCTGCAAGAAAAGAAGAGAAAAATACATAGCAAACATGGTTCTTCTTGCCATCTCCCATGAATTAAACTACCATAAATCATTTGATGCTTCTCTACAATTGGTCATTCTGCTGAGAGACAGACAAGGGAAAGGGGAAAGGGAAAGGGGAAAGGGGAAAGGGGAAAGGGGAAGGGAAGGGAAGGGAAGGGAAGGGAAGGGAAGGGAAGGGAAGGAAAGGAAAGGAAAGGAAAGGAAAGGAAAGGAAAGGAAAGGAAAGGAAAGGAAAGGAAAGGAAAGGAAAGGAAAGGAAAGGAAAGGAAAGGAAAGGAAAGGAAAGGAGCGGAGCTTGGGGAAGGGAAGGGAATATATATACATACTCTCTCTCTCTGTGTGTGTGTGTGTGTGTGATAACCTTTACACTAGAGTGAAGGTTGAAGTGAAAATGTGATTATTATAAATTAAAAAAAAATAAAAGGCAAAACAAACAAACAAAATTATAGGAGAAACGCTTTCTAGCAGCCTCCCTCTCTTTGAGCAAACACAAAGAAGAGTCCCTGTGAAAGATGACAGAATTTGAAAAAAGTACAGAGAACCAAGAACGTTTATTAGGATGTATATACAAATAGTTACTTAAATATAACACAGAGACAGAACAAATTAAAAATTATACGATAAAACTGATGCAACCCTTTCAAGAAGGGTTTATGTATGATACAATAAATTTTGGTAATGCCACAAGAAGAGCATTTTACTGCATGTGGCGGTTGTGCAATAAGACTCAAAATACTAGAAAGAAATACCCCAAAAACATCCATAAAAAAGTGGAAAATGAAATTCCAATTATAACCACACACATTTTTAATTAGGTATGATCCTAAAGAATATGAATGAAAAGCATCTCAGTTTATTATGATATATGCTGACAGCAGCAAGAGTCCATCCATCTGGCATAACGTTGAAAAGGAGAAACAATGATTGCCAATACAAGAGTGGGAGACCAAAACTGGAGAACCCATGGCAATGGAAAAAAATGGATGGTATATATTCACAGCAGAATTCTTACCAAATTCAAGCAGAAATAGTTCCCTTATATATTATACAGCAAGGCAAGCTAAGAGCCTTAGAACATGGTTTTTGAGAAAAAGAGAAGCTGTTTTAAAAAAACATTAAAGTCATCCAAATGAACAATAATTGCAGATATCCAAAGCATTGTATAAAAATATTTAAGTGGCAGTGAGTGGGTGGGGGAAAAATGGGAGAGAAAAAAGAAAACTGTGCTGCTTTTGACCAGCAGATGCATCCATTTGCAAATAGTGTGGAGCGTGGCTGAAAAAACGTGGATTTCACTCTTATTGGCCCACAGGAGCATTGATTGGCTAAGACAGTGTTTCTCAGCCTTAGCAACTTTAAGATATGTGGACTTCAACTCCCAGAATTCCCCAGGCAGCGTGGGGAATTCTGGGAGCTGAAGTTCATACATCTTAATGTTGCTGAGGTTGAGAAACGCTGGAAAAAATAGCTGCGCCCCTCTATTAGCAAGGAAAAGCACATTCTGCTAGGGCTCGTGAGCATTATGCATTCATAATATAGAAATGCGCACAGCAACTTTAATAACGAAATCAGCCCACTCAAGACTTATTTTGCTTAAAACATAAAATTGGAAGACTTGGGGAACTGAAAACTCTGCTGCCGGTAAATGCCCTCACTTACTACTTGCTATATTTAATCCTTTTTCCCTTTAAGAAAATAACAATTTCCAGCAGAGAAAAGGTAAAGTCTATGAAGTTTGCTGGAACAGTAGGGACTTCCCAAGAGTGATGTTCTAATATAGCTGCATGACAATTCCCCTCCCTCTTTTTTTTTCATATGGCAGAACATAGCCTACCCCTTCCCCCACCTTCCCCATATAATCCTTCGTATATAATGGCACAAATGGTAAAACTGCTAGGCGTTTTTCTCATTTGCTTGTTAGACTGTCTGCCATACTAGGTAGACCAAGCCATGAAATCAACTCCTTAATTAATGTTTCAGCCCTCTTTGCCTAGGTAATGATTCTTGCGTATTTCTGTCAAGGTCACTTCCTTCACTCTACACATAGACAGAACATTTTACTTGGCTGGACACACTAACTGCCAGGTTCCCCAATTAGACTGCTTTCATTTATCCTTTCCATTCTGGAAGACAGAGGATAGTGCTCAAAGAGAAAGAAAGGAGGAAGTAAACTGGACCTGCCTAACAACATCCAAGCAGAAGACCCAGATGATTCCCAGTTTTCCCAATAAATTCCTTTTGATATCTAGAGATTGGACTTTTTTAGGTTTGGTAATGGAATTCCTTATGAAATTCTTCCCCACATGCCAGATTCCGTGATTGTAAAACTACTTCTTGTGCTCAGGACCGGCACAAGGTTTCTTAAAGTCTGTATTTCCGACTTTGAGCAGGAAGATCATGATCACCTTCCTTTCAGTTTTTTCATTGAGCTGGGCTAAAGAGAGAAGTCTTTAATAAAAGAGTAAAGAACTTTCCAATTAGACAGATTAAGGTGTGTAAGGAGGCTCAGCCTTATTAGTGGCAGTTTATTGTAGTTATTTTTTCAACGGGAACCATTGAAAGAAGAGGTTCCACCACTGAGGTTTAAAATTACCATCATTCCCAGCTTGTAGCAAGCTCTTTTCTTGCCATCAGAGAGATCTACACGTTTTACAATGGAACTGACTGCAAGAAATTTAGACCCCACTTGAAGTACAGTGACTCTCAGCCTCAGCAATTTTAAGATGTGTGGACTTCAACTCCCAGAATTCCCCAGCCCACATGAGTCAAGAAAGCAACTCAACACCTGCATTTCCAAACAGATGTGGGCAGCCTCTAGTCCTCCAAAAGGCTTATGGGGAGCCCCTGGAATGTAAAGGAGAATCTTGAATAGAGAGGCTAGACATTTGGGGGGGGGGGGTCATTGAAAGGGGCATTTCCCCAACACAATGCCCTTTTCAATTGACTGATTGATTGATTATGTGCCATCAAGTTGTTTTTGACTCCTACCAACCACATAGATAGATTTTCTCCAAGATGATCTGTCCCTAACTTGTTCTTTCATGTCTCCCAATGGTGCACTCTTCACCTCTGTAACTGAGTCCCTCCACCTTGCTGCTGGTCGTCCTCTTCTTCTCTTTCCTTCCACCTTTCCCAGCATTACAGCCTTTTCCAGAGAGCTGGGTCTTTGCATAATGTGTCCAAAGTAGGATAATGTGCACCTCGAGGGAGAACTCTGGGTTGATTTGTTCAATGATCCATTTGTTTGCTTTCTTGGCTGTCCATGGTCTTCTCAGGAGTCTTCTCTAGCACCAAAGTTCAAAGGTGCCAATACTCTTCCTATCCTGCTGCTTCAGAGTCCAACTTTCACTTCCATAGAGTGTCACAGGGAATACCATGGCTTTCATGATTCTGATCTCTGTAGATATAGACACATGACAGCATTTGAATATCTTTTCCAAGGCCTTCCTGTCTGCTCTACCAAGCGCTAGACTGTGGCATATTTCTTGACTGCTCCTTTAGTGTTGATGGCTGCTCCTAAAAGGCAGAAGCTCTCCACCACTTTGGTATCTTCACTGTCACTTCTAAGGCTGGTTGTTCTACCTGTGGTCATTAGTTTGGTCTTCTTTATATTTAACTTTACTCCCATTTTTTCCCCTGTGCGCCTTGACTTTTATTACTAGGACTTGCAGATCTTTTGCATTTTCAGCTATAAAAATGTCATCAGCATAGCGCAAGTTATTCATGCTTCTTCCTCCAGTTTTAAAACCAGCCTCATCTTCTCCCAATCCAACTTCCCTTCATATATATTCCACATATAGGTTGAATAAATAAGGGGAGAGCATGCAGCCTTGTCACACTCTTTTGCCAACCTGGAGCCAGTCTGTTTTACCATGTTCTGTCTGGACTGTGGTTTGTTTTTTTCTCTTTCTTCACTTTTGGCAGTCTCTTTTCACATTCATCCTTAATGACTTCTTTATGTTCATTCCATAATTCCTCTGGTTCTCTATCAATAAGGTTCAGGACTACAAAGTGATTCCTGATATTATCCTTGAAAATGGTAGATATATGTTCAAGATCATATTGTGGAAACTGACTGGCTTTCTTCTCCTTCTTTAGCTTAACTTGGAGCTTGCCCATGAGCCGTTTGTGATCTGTTTCTTTCCAAGGACCACTAAATTTCTATTGCTGCTGTTGACTTTTGATGGTGGAAAGGTGGTCATTTGCCCTCTAAGCGGCATTGCTTGAAAGAAATCAGAACTCTCTTTTAAGTCAGCTTTCCCACCTAGACACCCGCTTGCATCTGCTTCTCTGCTCTGTTTCCTGAAACCCAGTTGCTTTCCACTGCTCCCCCTTCAAGTTGCAGGAGACATAGAAAGTTGCAGGCCAGGTGTTGAGTTATTCCCAAGTACAGAGCTTGCATCAGTGGCCGATGCAGGGAAAAACAGCTGTTGCCAAGTCAGAGTTATGGATGGTTGATGTGTTGTGTGCGTAAAAAGGAATATACGCAAAGTAAAAAGCAAAAATGCAGAAATGCCACTCAATGGATTTCATTTATTCGTCTTTTTATTTATTTGATTACAATGATTTGTATGCAATCCAGTTAATATACTTTAATTCTGAGGGTTTTTTTTTCTTTTTTTAAATAGGCATCAGTTTGCTTGCAACTCTTCTTGTGTCCTGTAATAACCTTAATTGCTGGAGATGGAAGGAAAACAGCAGTTGGCAATCAATGTACCCCCCCCCCCATCCTAACTCTTGGTCATAGTTCTGCCCACTTTTCATTGAAGATCTGGGGACACAATGAAACACCAAAGGTCATCTTTGTTCAAATAAGTTTACTCACCCTTGTTCTAAGGCAACACAAGGCCCAGCAAAGCAAAGCAAAAAAACCAAAAGAACTATTTCAAAATCATTATCCAATTTGACACCAGCAATATATTTTCCTGCCCAGGTCCAAATAAATCCCTGTTTGGCATTTTCTGTATTTCAAAACATATGAGTACTCTATAGCTGTAAAGTTCACAGGGAAGCCTACAAATGCTTGTCTCACCAGGCTGCTTCTCCAGATAGGAAGATAAAGCTGCCTTAGTATTAAATGAAGTTCTCGCAGGTCAAACCTTTGGGGCCACCTTAAGGATAGGCGGACATATCTGGACTGCAAACATCCAGACAACGGCTAGATGATGGGAATTTTTCAGAACCTCTTAGCTGACATCTGGTGGGCTTCTGGGTTTTTACAGGTATGGTATGGTGTGGTATCCCATAGTGATGTTGCAGAGGTGTTATCAATTACATGACTTTGGCTGACCTTGAAAAAGCTAAGCAGCATCAGTTCTAGTTAGACCTTGGATGGGTGCATAAATTCCAGAACTGTTGTCTGGAATGAGAAGTAGAAAAAGGTCTCAGAAGACGTTGATGTCAAACCATTTCCCTACCATTCCAAACAAGCATGGTTTTATCCATGTAGTCACCAGGAATCAAGCCAAGCTCAAAGAAATCTATCTTTTAGGATCATGAAACATGAGGCATCTATTTCAGATACGACTGATGGAAATGTCCACATTGGCATCTTATGGAAGAAGACCATGTACAGTATACTGGTTCCATTGCAGTGGCAATGGGGGCACTGTTGGAAGGACTGAAGGACCATGTTGGGGACAGTTCATCATGGACAGGATCTATCTGTGTGGTTGCTAAGAGATTATACCAAATTGATGACACATGATCAATCAAAAAAATCAGTCTTTTCTTATCAAAGGAACTGGAGATTATCCAAAAGCAAGCTGAACTAGATCAGGAATGTTGGGAGCAGAAGAACGGAGGACCTACTGCAGAAGGTGGGCCTAGCAGAGTGAAAGGTAACACCTGGTTTCCTTGAATGAAACCTCCTCTCTATGCTTAGTGGTTCAGGGATAGATCAAGTTGATTGCAGAAAATTACTAGCCCAGAACAGTAAGTCCCTGACCTCTTTGTTTCTGAATCAATCCAGAATCCAAAAACACTAGGACTGTTCTCCTACCTCAGAGAAATCTGTTGTTTGGAGCGGTTCATATTAGGATCTTCCTAGACAATGGACTAGATTAGAAGCTTTGGTTCACCCATCTCTCTTCAGATTATTGAAGCATTATTTTATACTCTTCAGTCTATTTTAGATCTCCTCACTGGACCCAGGAGGGCAATGGAGAAATCCATTACACAATGGCTCAAACTGGCATAATGGCCATCCTGTTCCTTTGCTTCTCAGCAAGGGGTTGAAGAAGCACTTAATATCCTGCCTCTTTGCTTTGCTACCTTCTGTCTCTTCTTTAAAACAGAAGCCCTATAAATGGATGGAATTGTTGACTCACAACCAGACCCATCAGGCAATACTTGAAGTTGATTTCAGCTCTGCTTCCAACAGGGTTGCTCCCTCTTTCCTCCTTTTCTCCCTGTAAAAACATAAGTCCTAAGGAACATGGAATAATTAAACCTCCAGCCATCAACATCATGGTCTTATGAATGTTCTACCAGTCTCAGTTCTTCACCTCTCCTTCCTGCAGCACAATGAGCTACATTAATGCTGCCTCCACCCCCAAAGACTGTTAAGTGTTCCTATCTCCATAGGTTTGTTCTTTCCTTTTTGCAGTGTTGTCCAGAAGCAGAACTTTACCTGCAAAGAAGTCTATGGGTTGCAAAAATAGCATCTATTGGATTCTGTGGCAGAGGCCCTGAAAATTGCAATGGGTGCAGATCAAAACCACTCCCTTCTCTCTGCTATTGTCCTGACACTCTGAAATAGGAATCTTGCAATGGGAAGCGGCTGAGCAATTGAGCACAATATCATGGCCATATGTACTTAACTACCAGAACTCCTCCAGCTCTGTAAGCAACTGTGGGTTTTCTCAGATCGTTGCAATAAAGATTCTAGCCCATACAGATTCTTGGAGCTGTCATGCTGTGTCGATTTAGGAAAAGGCAAGCCAATTTAAGCTAATCAGGGCAATCAATTTAATAGTACATTTCGTCGGGAATGAAATTTTGCAGACTATAGAAAGAATACCAGGGTAGTAGGGGCTGAGTAAAGTTTTCTTCCCTGCATCCCACTTCTAGAATATAGCAGAACAAATCTTGCATTTTTATTTTATAATATTTCCAGACCAGAAAATATAAAAACCTGTGTGGATTAGTCACAGATTTACAAACAGGATTTTTACTGTGGTTCTCTTAGGCTCTGCCAGCAACTTGTATTCTTTTGAGAGAGCATCAGCATTTCTCTCCCCCCTCGAATAGTCTTCCCTTCTCCTTTCTGTATATGTGTGCGTGTGCGTGTGTGTGTATGTGTATGTGTAAACATTCATATCTCTGAGAAGCAGACTTGAAGTGAGAGTTTTAAAGAGGAAATTGAAAGCTTTGTACTTGTCCAAGATCTGACTGCATTTCCTACTCACCACCTTAATACATTCAGTTCCTTCTCTTGCTGAGTTTTCTGTTTAATTGAGGCTGCGATGGGGGAAAGAATATGTGATAGTGCCATCAAGTCACAAGCCTAATCTCCGTTTGCAAATTTGCAAAGAAGGATCTTAATCCCTCAAACACATCTCTAATCCTTTCCTCTCCTTCCATAATTGAGTTTCTTTTTGAATCATTAGGAATAAATCAAACTCATCATATCCATGGGAGTTAAAAGCTAGTGTCATCAGTGTTTACTTATGTCTCCAGAAAGGAGGTAAATTAAAGTCTTCCCGGGTTGATCTCAGCTTCTGGTGACTTCATGAATACGTCCATGTAAAGGGTATGAGCAATTATATGGAAGTGATTTGCCCTTGCCTTCTTTAAGGTTTTTTTTTTTTTTTAATGACTTCCCAGTCTAGCCTACAGAGCTGGAATTTCCTTGTGGCCTCTCATCAAAGTATTAACCAGTTCAAACTCAGGGTTTGGGGTGGGTGGGTGGGGGGTCTAAGATCAGTCAAGGTTGCTAGGGGTTATTCCCTGAAGACCTTAGACCATTGAAAAAGATTAAGAAAGAATACTTAGGAACCTGCAGCCCCTCTCTGGTACTCATTAAAGCAGCCACATCTTTTTTACAAGTGTTCACATAGCCTGAAAAAAAGGTGCAGCTTGTTTTAATGAGTCTACTCATTCAAGAAACCATGTCTTTAAGGTGACTTTTAAAGTAGCCAGATGTTGCTAGTTTTTCAGGCTTGCAAAGGGACATAGCTTGAAAAGGGACATAGCTGCTTCAATGAGTAGCAGCAAAACAATAGGCTCATGCAAATTCCAAAACACTTCTTTCGAGTCATATTCAATGTGGTGTGGTGAGCAGAAAGATCTGCATCCATGGAAGTATGTTCAATTAGCCCTCATCACTGGGGAATAAATATTCACAAGATTGTGCCTGGAAGCTTAAAAGCCCTGAGAAGCTATGGGAGACTAAGCCTAAACCTAAACCTAAGCCTAAACAAACACTCCTGCAGAACATTCTACCCAGGTCTCTGTTATATCCTCAAAGTAATGCCCTGGGAGTTTTTCTTTGCCTTTTACCCAAGTACCAACCAGGTCTGCCCCTACTTAACTTTCTGAGATCAACCTCCAGTTATAGGTCAAAATTTTGGACATGCAAAAAATGGATGCTTGAAATTAAGGATATTGAACAATAGTTTGCATATTCTGTTAAGTTTCCTTTCTTTGGTATTGACTGACCACTTCCAATCTGTTGGCCATTGTGTCACTCCAGATTTACTGGCATAGTTTGGTTAGAATTTTTACTGATTCTTCTGTTGCTTGCCATGTTTCTATAGATATTCTATCAGTTACTGCAACTTTCTAACTTGGTAATGATTAGAGTGCAGATCTAACTTCATCTTCCAGTACTAGAGGTTTTTGTAAATAGAGAATATCTTCGAGGTAACTTGGATGTTGACATCTCTACTGAAAAGAATTTCAGTGTACTTCTTGAGTTCAGAGATCTTTTAGAAAACTTTCCTTGTTTTTCCATGTCTGTTTCCATCTTTGATGGCTTTACAGTTGTTGTAATACTGCTTCTTGTCTCTTCTAACATCTAACATTCTTTGTGAAGTTCGTTCATGAGATTTTTGTCTTTGGCTTCTCTTCTCCTGGCAATTTCTTCTGTTTCTTGGTCTTTGGCAGTTTCTATTCACATTCATCCTTAACAACCTCTTTGATTTCATTCTATAGTCCTTCTGGTTCCCTATCCGTGAGGTTCAGGACTTCAAGGAGATTCCTGATGTTCTCCTTAAAAATGTGTGCTTATGGTCAAGATCGTATCATGGAAGCCAGTTTGCTTTCTTCTTCTGCTTTAGCTTAACTTGGAACTTGCACATGAGCAGTTCAGGATCTGTTCCACAGTCAGGCCCTGGCCACAACATTGCTGATATAGCTCTTCCACCTCCTGGTACTAATAATGTAGTCTAATTCATGTGTACTCCATTGGTAACGTCCATGTACATGGGCGTCAGTTTAGTTGTTTGGAAGAATAAGTTAACAATTAAGAAATCATTAGATTGGCAGAAGTTGTTCTCCTGCTTCATTTCTGTTTTGTAGGCCGTACAGCCAAACTACATTTTTCTTCTTACTGTTTCCAGCATTGGCATTCCAGTCTCCAACCACAAGCAGCACATCTTGCTTGCGTGCTCTGTCAATTTCAGCTTGAACTTGACTGTAGAACTTGTCAGCCTCCTCTTCTTCTGCATGAATGATTACAGCATAAACTTGTACAACTGTCATATTAAAGGGTAGTCTAATTGATACTATTTGGTCATCGACTGCATTGTACTGAAGCACTGTCTTGGCTAGATCCTTCCTGACTATGAAAGCAATGCCATTCCTTTGTGTGTGTGTGTGTGTGTCTTGAGCAGTAACATTATGATCTTCTGACTGAAAATGTCCAATTCCAGTCCTTTTCAATTTGCTGATGCCTAAGATGTCAATGTGGAGTTGATTAATTTCACCTTACACAGTGCTGAGCTTTCCCATATTTTTCTTTAGTTTTATGTTCTCACTATCATTTTGTCTTTGTGGCTTTGGATTTTCTTTTCTTGCATGGCAACAGCGACAACTAGAAGTCCTGCAGGCTTTAATCTAGCCATGTCAGCAACACAATTAGTACTCTTCCTCAGTAGCATGTTGAGTGCCATCCAACCTGTAAGGCCCATCATCTGGCACTATATCATCAATCATTTTATATTTTCTATCCATGTTGTTTTCTTGGTGAAAATATAGGAGTGGTTTCCCATTGCCTTCTCCACTCAGTATAAACTGATGCTTTTGCCATTGTCGCTAAAGTGATCGTCTGCGTCCAGCATCTTCCTATGTTGCTGTTGCCCAGGGTAGGCTCCTGCTTGCTTTAGCTGGGCAGCTGGGATGAGCTTCACACCTTGGGTGACCCTGCTGGGAGTACACACTCTTGGCATACACTCCCAACATTCTTCACTCCTCCCCCCCAGGAAGACCCCACCACCACCATGATGAGGCATCATAGCAGACTTGAGGGGGAAATTAAACTCTTCCCCAATTTGTTACCCTTGAACCAGGTGAAATAGGATGGGTGGGTGAGTATTTTCCTGGTATGAGATGAAATTGACTCAACCCCAACCTCTTTCCACTTGGGCTTTGCCCTAGTAGATGTGCTGAAGGTTTTTGTCATGTAGCATTTGGGACATGGACAGAGTTTAGAATCTGTTCTGTTTCTGTTCCCTCACTCACATACACACAGACACGCTGGCTTTCTTTTGTAAACCCAGGGGCTGGGGGGAGGGAGGGTTGACCTTTCCCCACCCCCAGCCCACTTATAAGTGGCCCTGAGCTTATATGCAAAATTAATTTAAAGAGTGCTGGTTGGCAAAAAAAAAAAAGGGGGGGGAGGTTTTAATATGTCTGGCCTTGGCAGCACGGATGGAAGGTGCTATCAGGGGAAATAAGTGAAACAGTGCAACCCTGGGAAAGTTAAATATGAGAAATATAGCAAGTTTATTCTTCCACGCCATCTCTGGGGCTAACAATTCCTATAGTTCACTTGTAAAGTGTTTTCAGATGCTTTGAAGAGTAGAGTTTCTATCTCTGAAATTGAACAGATCCAATATAGGAGATTGAGAGCCCGTCTGGTGTAGTGGTTAAGGCATCAGGCTAGAAAATGGGAGACTGTGGGTTCTAGTCCTGCCTTTGGTACAAAGCCAGCTGGGTGACCTTGGGCCAGTCCCTCTCTCTCAGCCCTAGGAAGGAGGCAAGGGCAAACCACTTACGAAATCTTACCAAGAAAATTGCAGGGACTTGTCCAGGTAGTCACCAGGAGTCAACAATGACTCACCCGCCCCGCCCCCCCCCCAAAAAAAGATGGCTAGTGAGATGATTTGACTTTCCTAGTGTGCACCATTCTAGCTGTTATACTTTGGTTGCAAAGATCTGAATGTTCACTAGATGGTGGAAAAGAGAGAGACAACTCTAATTCTTTGCTTTCATCTTGTGGTCATCTGGATTCTTGCAAACTAGATACGGTAACCCTAATATTCGTTATATCAGAAGCCCTGGTTAAACCAGGCTCCAGAATTTTGGTGCTTCTGGGGGGTGGGGGAAGGAAAAAAAATCCAGAAAATATTAGGAGAGATCTAACAAAATATCACATAAGGAAGCAAGAGCTCTCAGAGCCCTGTTGATATTTCAGTTAGCAGCAAATTGTCTTTAAGGGTGATGGAATAAAGTTTGTGGAACAATTGGTCAGGATCCCCTGTTTTCCTCACATCTGTATTTGGAGGATGGACTAAGCTTGACTCAAGAGGTTCTTTATTTTTCTTTTTTAGCTGTGTAAAACTGTAAATAGCTTAGTCTGATGTAAGAAATACTAGGTCTAACTTTATGGTAAGGTTACATTAACAGAATCTTACAAGTCTGAAAGTATATTTCCACCCGCTCACCTTTACAGTCCAAGAACCTAGGGAGGATCCCTTTTGAGACGTTTGCCAGGCCCCCATTCCTTCTGCTGTGTAAAAAGAAAGCAGATAATGGACAGAGATACAAAGAGCTGAAGAAACAGCAGTGCAAGCCCAGGAATGATGAGATTAAATGTGACACTGCAAATTCTTAAAGGTTCTTTTCACCACTTACAGTCCATCAAAGTTAAATCAGAAATAGTCAAGGCCATTGAAAAGAGAATTGAGATAAACTACTGAGAGTGAAGCAGAAGTCTAGAAGAGAGATCTAGAATAATGGTAAGCAGGAGAATTAGGTACAAATGATATCCTATTTTCATTAATGACACGGTGGAGGGGACACAGGACACCAGCAACCCCCCAACCAGCTATCTAATTGTACCTGGCATTACATTAGGAAAGACCATGATCAGGAAGAATTCACAGACGAAGCTTGGTTCTCAGGCCCATTTCTTTCAATGGGTCAACTCTTAATTTAACTGGATCCAATCCAGTGTGCTTTTCCAGTGAATCATGGCCCCATTACATTTACATATATGTAGGTCCTTAATAGTGGACTATACTAGGTTTCTGAAGGACAGAAGAACTACACCTCATTACAAAGACAACACACCTCTCACTGTTTTGGATGTGACATAGAGTGTGCGCAGTGGGAAATGTATGTCACTCACAAATCCTTCTTCTACTTATTTTAATGGGCAAAGTGCCCTCGGTGATCTGTAGAAAATGTTAGTACCAACAGCAATTCTGAACGAAGAAAATTAAGTGGCATTTCTGGACAAGATGCTTTATTGCTTGTGTCTTCTCAATGCTATAATCCCACTGGAAACAATTATTTTGAATGTTTTCCTTTATTGTTTTTCCTTTGCAGCCATTTCAATTTTTTATTCTGCTATCCTCCAAAAGTTAAGAGGAGTGATGGCCAGCTCATTATTCCTTGTTATACTGTATCTTCAAGTTCCCATCTGAAGCCATAAAAGAGTCCCTCCTTGTGGGGGAGCTGGGCGGTGATATAAATTTGATATATATATAAATAAAATAAAATAAAATTGAAAGACTTGTTAATAAGCTTTTAATGAACACATGATTGATGCAAGACCATCAGGAAACATTGTCAGTACTTGGGACAGGTTCCCCCGTGCCCAAAGTTAGGGCTTCATTCAAGAACAGATAAGGTCTCAGTGAAGAGGAAAAGGTCTTTGGGCATATCCAGAATGTTCTCCCTTCCTAGGAGTCAAACAAAGAACAGGAAGAATATAAGAGAAGGCATGAATAGGCATGACTCACTAGCAGAGTAGTAATAGAGCAGATATACATACAGAATTGTGTTTAGTTTGCTTTAATTGTATGTCCAGTTTGCCTTTCAGAACTTCCTTAGAAGAAACTAAGTTTTATTCATCGCCAGTGATGTCCAGCACTGATTGACTAGCACTGTAGTTCAGCTTTTCATTAAAAGAAAAAAGCTATACGAAACGTAATCAGATATACATGAAAGGTAACCATTTCATCCTGTGGGAAGAAGGGAGTGGAAAAAGTGGGTGTAAATATTGGATTCAAGGATAATATATGCGCTATTAGAGGAGCGGAGGGGGGAAAAATGAGTCTGTTCCATTGTGAAAAAAGGAAACTGAAGGCTGTTTTCAATCTAAGGCTGAGCTGAAATGTTCCTCTAATCAAACTGACTTTCAAAATTGGATAACTGGATCATTAAATATAATAATGATGATGATGATAATAATTTTTAGTGCTTCTTTCAATATATATGATAAACAACCATTTCAAACCATTAAAACCAGTATGTCAAAGACAACCAATGAGTACAAATCTTTACACAATAAAGTTACAAAAATCATCAAAATTATAAAAAATATCACCTAATAAAGAACAATCAATTTACCATCACTAGAACAGCAAACATATAAGGCGGACATGTCCAACAGCTTGATTCTGAATAGGGTGCAATGAAGTTCATTCCTGGGCCATCTACTCTTTGGTGTTTTTATATATGACTTGGAAGAAGAAAGGGAGGAAAGCTTATTCAACTGGCAGATGTATTTATTTAGCAAGATTTTTATACAACCCCAATCACACAGGTCTGGGCAGACTGCAGAGTGTTAAAATGCAATTACTAATCCAAAATAAGCAAGTAGTGATCCTCTAGCCTCACTAGGGATTAAAATTGTTAGAAGCCCATTTAAAAAGGTAAGAGTTCTGAACAGTTTCCAAAAGGCCAGTGAGGTCACAATACCCTAGCTAATACTTCTAGCTAATACCGTAGCAGATAGAATTTAAAAGAGAAATGGGTGGAAAATAAGAAAATTAATTTAACAAGGGCAACTGCAAAGTCAAAAGCATAAATGTATGGTAAAGAATACCTAACTTAGTAAATGTAAAAAGGATCTTCATATTGTAGTTGATTATAAATTAGATTTGAATCAACTATGTGACCCATAAATTGATTATTGATTATAAGCTATCAAGTCAGTATTGAGCCTTACTAACCTCATATGTAGATAGACCTATCCAATGTCTATCCAGGCAATAAAGGCTTTGGAAAAGATACTGAGACACTGTGACATGTCTATATCTGCAAATAACAGATTTTCCCCGTGGTACTCTATGGATGTAGAGCATTGATGCTTTTTGAACTTCAGGGTTGGAGAAGTCTCTTGAAAATGCCATGTATAGCCAAGAAAACAAGCAAATGGACCCTAGAACAATGAATCCATAGTCTCATTCAAGGCACAAATGATCAATTAAATTATAATATTTTGGACACATTATGCAAAGACCTAGCTCTTAATGCTGGGATAAGTAAAAAGAAAGAGAAGAAGAGGATGACCAGCAGCAAGGTGGATGGACTCAATTACAGCAGTGATGGGTGCACCATTTGGAGACCTGAAGGGGAAGGTTGAGGACAGATCTTCCCGAAGAAAGTCTATCTGTGTGGTCACTAACAGTTGACCCTTACTTGATGGCATAATTCAGAACAGGTAAAGACCTCTTATCTCTTGCTCCAAAGTGTAGGAGAAGGAATAATGGATTTAAGTTATAGGAAGAGAGATTCCAAATGAATCTTAGCAAAGCTTCTTGGAAATAAGAGCAGTCTAACAGTGGAAGCAGTGACCTGGAGAGACGGTAAGGTCCCTTCTCTGGATGTGTTCAAGCAGAAGACAGTCACTCAAAGGGATGAATTGATTCATGATTCCTGCAATGAGGAGTAGGATGGACTCAGTGATCTCAGTGGCCTCTCGAACTCTATTTGATTCTAATAACTGAGTTACCATGCCCAGAGCAGAGGTCACAAAAGTCGACCAGATAATAGAGAGAGCTGACTTGACTTCTTCCCACCAGGAATGGCTTATTCAGGTGGAAAGAATGCAGCTTTCAGAATACTTAATTCCCAGTCCCCAAAGTCAGTCAAGAGAAATCTCTAGGATTTGGTGCTTAAATGCTCAGAAAGGTATAAAATGTGTAAAGATAAATGGCTTTTCACAATGAGTCCTTCACATTTTTAACTTAGAAACATTCCGCCAGCTGGAGAAGATGTCAAGGGAGAAAAATGTGTCTTGAAAGCATCATGATAATTTTCCATCTTGATTCATCTGTCTCAGCATCCATTTGTCCAGAAATAAAATTCCTTCAGGAATGAGTGACATACCAAAACAAACAAACAAACAACATACAGAAGGAAGGGAAGAGATGAGCAAGAAGAGGAGTCTCTTATCTTTGGCTTGTTTTCATTATTAAAAGGTTGTTAAAATAAATACATAATTCAGCTGACTTCTAGACAATGAGGCTGTGTTTTATTACCATCCAAATGGTCCCAGTTGTTATAATGGAAAGTGAAATCTGAGAGGAAGTAATCATTGTTCATAGGACAACTCTTCCTGCCAAGGAGTTTTGTGATAAATATCACTAAAAGTAAGGCTGATCAGCAAGCTGGTTGATTTGGGAGCAGGAGGAAAAGAAATATGTTGGCCTCTTACTCTTCCTGGTAAAGTCATTGAGTTGAGTTCAACTCCTGGGGACTGTATGGACACAACTGTGCAGCTTTCTTGATAATAGTATAGAAGCCGTTCACCTTTGCCAAGTTATGGGATATTTTTTTTTACAATTTTCTGGTCTAGCCATAATCCTGGGATTCCTGTTGGTTACTCATCCAAGTCCTAATCAGGTCTGATCTTACTCAATTTCTCAGTCCAGACAAGATTATGCTGCTCTGAAGTCACCAACAACAGTGTTTCTTTCAGTATCTGTTGGGCAATGTTGGGCTTCAGGGTTTAGTGATCATGGTGAAATGTTGTCAAAACATCAGGAAATCTTCTGCCTAGACCACCGTTGCTAAACCCTGAAGTCCAACAGTGTTACTTTTCATTGTTTTAACCCAGAAGCTCTCCTTAGCATTGCCAAGTTCATTCATTTGGCTATTGGAGCAAGCACTGATATTCTTTAACATACAGTGCAAATATTCCTTCAGAGTTTCTGCTCTTTATGAACAAATGGTATTCTTCAATTGCTGTATTTCAGTCACGAAAGCCATCCCACCAGAGAGGTCTCATTAAATGATATTTACCTTTTGGTGCTAAGAGATAAGCTCATCTTGTTTTTTTCTGAGCAATAGAATATGGACAATAAAGGCCATGAACTTTATTTTATTTATTTATCTAGAAAATTTATATGGCCGCCTATCTCACACACACTGACTCCAGGCTTTAGAAGCCAACATGTTTCCTGACTTTTGGGGAGGGTGCTTAAGGGACTCCACTTCAGCAAGACTCCTATTTTACCTGAGATGTTTATTTCAGTGTTTATTTTCAGACACCCCCACCCCACAAGGATTCAGTTTAAAACCCTCCTAATGAGCCTCATCATGCTTTGGCCAAACACATATTTAGAACCCATTGTGAGGAACAACCCAAAATATGTGGGTAGTCTATCATCTAAACAACTCAGACTATGTTCCCATCTTTTGCATAGCTAATCAACTGAAGCATCATTCAAGGATACTACTGGAGCTGTGGATGAGAATAACACCTGAGCTCTTAGGGCCTTGACCTTCCTTCACAAAATTCAGCCTGTGGTGAAATAATTGGAGCTGTTCTTTGCACAGTTGTCCCCACCTGGATCAGCTGAAAAGGAAAATGGCTAAGTCTTAGAAGTTGTTCCCTCCTGTCCTTGATCCTTGCCCCTGGCAGGCAGCACTACTTCACAAGCAGATGGCTCTGGCTGACATACATTTGTTTTAGTTCCTCAAAAATTCACCAACTACCATGACTTTTCTCTTTGTTTTTTTATAGGACATAGTTTAATTATTTTACCTGTTGGAGTTTCACCACCCAGTCTCCCATTCTGCAAAGTTTCTTCTTCTTCCTCCAAATGTTCGCACCCTGTTTCCTCTGCAAGGGCTTATAAATGTTTCGGAGTTCTAGGGATGAAGAATCTCTTCTGTATGTCCTGCTTTTGTTTGTTCCTCTGTTTGTCTGTCTTCCTTATGGGGGTTCCTTCCCTTGTTCCTTTCTGTGGCAGATCCTCTTTTATTTAAGCTGATATCTTATCAGCTGACCTGCTAACCCTCTGCTCCAGTCCTATTGTTGGGGAAAGTATAGAAAAAGAAAGGACTATTCAAATTTGCAAAGTAGCCAACTGCAAAATTCAATCGCCTAGAAGATGATTTCCTAACAAAGCATTTTTCCCCAACAACAGCAACACAACGAAACAATGTGTAACTATAAACTTTGTCTAATATTGTTCTTCATTTTAACATACAATTGCTTTTTTTTTTCAAACATCTTCTCAAACACATTCAAATCAAGGTCAGCTAAGTTTCAAAACCAATGTGGTTCTCTCTCTCCTTCCTGATCTCCTTTCTTTCTTGTAGCAATTAGCATGGCTCTTATTGTCATTCTCTTTCTTTCTTTCTTTCTTTCTTTCTTTCTTTCTTTCTTTCTTTCTTTCTTTCTTTCTTTCTTTCTCTCTCTCTCTCTCTCTCTCCTTCCTTCCTTCCTTCCTTCCTTCCTTCCTTCCTTCCTTCCTTCCTTCCTTCCTTCCTTCCTTCCTTCCTTCCTTCCCTCGGGATAATGTAATTTGTATCTTCCTAGACCTGTCAAATGAACAGAAGACATCAAGAACCCATGTTGCAATTTCAGAATATTATATCCTGGAAGTTTTTTCTTTGGGAAAGGAAGCTAGATGGGAGGACTCTGATACCCGTAAGGCAGATAGAATGACTATCTCAGGCCTTTCATTTTTCATCACCAATTTTTTTTTTAAGCATTCTGGGAAAAAATTATTGGTGAGCTGCTCCAATATGGTAATTAAAAATGTCCATATGTCAAAACAATCTGAGAGCCATGATACCATGAGAGGAGGGAAATGGCCCCAAGTCATGTTCTTCTATGTGTCAAAACATACCTAGATGTTACTGAGCTCTGCACAAAGGAAAGAAAGAAAGAAAGAAAGAAAGAAAGAAAGAAAGAAAGAAAGAAAGAAAGAAAGAAAATGCATGGAGAATGTGTCAGTATTTATGAAGCTTTCCAACATCTTGCTAAATCAGTTTGGGGAACTGAATCCCACACAAATTTGGTGTTGATTTTATTTTAAATGGAGTTCCCCTCTTGATATATTCATAAGAGGAATGCAACTAGTCTATATCAACAGTCTAATCTTAAGAATTAGGTTATGCTAGTATAATACACACACACACACACACACACACACAGACACACAAATAACTCCCAGCATGTTCCATTTGCTGACTAGCTTGGGTGCTATTTTGCAAATCCAGCGAAAGTTGGAGATTTAGTATAAGGGGATAAAGAACTTACATAAGAATTTTCTTTTGCCTAAAACTTTTTGGCTTCCTTGGAAAATCCTTGAAAGTTGCATTTTAATTGCAATCTCTGAATTCACCCAAAAGGTTCCATTGAGATAAAATGAATAAATGGATAGATAAAAATTGGTGGGTCCCTCTAGTTACAAGTCTTCTCACACTGTGTGGACATTTCTTTTTTCATGAGGCATCAAATGAGAGCTGGGAAAAAGCATGTGTCAATAATTTGTAACTAAATTCATGATTAGAAAGATTGGGTTGATTATTTCTCTCTCTTTTCCCCAGAAATCTCTCCTAGAACTATGCTACTTCTTATTAGAATTGGATGCAAATTGCCTTTTGAAGTTCTTCTCCAGTTTCTGGGCACACACATTTCCCTGCCTCCAACTGACTTTATTTGGTGTTCAATTTAAAAAAAAAAAAAAAAAACAACTGAAAAAGGTTAGAACTTGGCAAAGAAAAGCATTACATTAGTTCATTAGCAATTTTAAAGTTATAAATCTAGCAGAGGAAGATGGTTGGAAGTGCAGTTTGAGTTTAAAAGATACAGAATTCATGGCAGTAACCAAAGTTCACAGGCTCCATTGTCAGAGTCAGCAAAGGTCAAGGTTCCAAGAAAAGTTGACATAAAGGTCTATGTATAATAAGTGCTAACTTCAGCATAGTTTAAAGTACAGTACAAACTATACAAATTTAGATGACTATCCATGGAAAACAGTTCCATATCCAGACTGCACACTTACATCTACAAAGCTCTAACCTCTGCTGAAGAGACTTGACCTTGATCAATCCTGATTTCCAGCACTAGGCTGCTCTTGAATAGTCTCATCTGCCAAAAATGAGGGATTTCTCCACCTCTTTGTTCTCTGACCCTCCACACAGCCAGTTCTGCTCTGTTTAGCTTACGAGAGGGTTAGACCTTGTTAGATTTGGGAGATCAGCCAAAGCTGGCTAGGTGCTCAAATAAAATTGAGTTATAGAGAAGAAAATAGCCATGTGTAAAGAGCTGATGGTGAAGCCTAATTTTTTATTCTGGTGGAGCAGAGGTCCACAATAGCTTCTCTCTACAAAGGTTCAGCCTTTTAGTCCTGCTGTAATGTGACAGAGAACACGGATGGAGGAACAGAATGTTCATGGTGTGCCACTTATCATCTTCCGACTAGCCATGATTAGAAGTAGTGCATAAGACTGGGTAGATCTTTGACCTGACCTAATAAATTATAACCCCAGAGTTCACGTGACCCCTTCACGTCTTTGGTGTTCTCCAGAGATTTTAATGAATATGACTAAAGGGTGGAGAAATTGGGGTGTAACCATATGAATGGCATTTAACTCATTATTATTATAATTAACACTGGAACAGATTTCACTTTTCTCTTGAACCTACTCAGTCCTTTGACCTGTCTACTTTTCAGAGTATAAACCTTGGTATGTTCTTAAAGGCCAGCGGCACCTCTATTCCTAAAAAAACTGCTCATTGTTGCAAAAACTCTATCCTTACAATCTTCCAGAACTTTGACGAAATAAAACTCTTGTTTCCTATGAATTTTCCTAAAATAGTTCAGCTCTTCTCACACTCAGCTTCCCTGGAACATGCCACACTTCATTCCACCTCTCAGAGATTCGTATCCCAGTCAAAAGCCATGCTTGTCCAACATGGAAGCAATAATTCTGCTTCTGAACACCTGAACTCTCTTCCTGCTGGCATGCTGTAGCTTTTTTCTGTATTTCATGAATGAGTCTGTTGAGTCAGCTCTTAGCAACACTTGCACTTCAGCGGCCAACTGGAATAACAAAACAAATCTTTTTGCAAATACCTCAGTCTTTTATGGGTTTCAACATTTTGGCATGCTTCTGGTGCATTAAGCAATGCCAGCAAAACCATTTCCTTTAGCGTCCCAAGTGAATGTGATCATGCCTCTTGCTTTGAAGTCCACTGGTTAATAAACAGCTGCTAAGACAGGTGCCTGGTTTAATTAACCACAAAAATGCCATTTATTGTATGGTGAGAGAAGAACGGCAGAAAGATTTTTCCTTTTGGGATGCGTGCACAGAAGGGGGAGAGATTATGTTGATCAAATAGTGCTGATGTTCCTGGCATTTTCATAATTTACAGTGTGATATTCCCAAAGACAGGTGGATGCAGGCAATGGAGTGTGCATCAGGGACATGGTATCCCCACACACTTCTCACTGCATATAACTTGTGGCAGGATGACCTTCCACTTCCATGATGCAAACGTGAAGAGAGAAGCCCAAACGATCATACAACTGGGTCAAGATACATATCAGGGAAAACAAAAAAATCATCAGGCCTTTGTAGGTGGGCCAGGTGTGAGGCACCCTACAAGAACAACTCATAAGTCATCTTGGTTGCATCAGCCAAGCTGAGATGTCATTGATTCTTCAAATAAATGACAGATAGTCCCCAGTTTAAGAACAAGTTCCGTTCCCAAGTCTGTCCTCAAGTCGAATTGACATGTAAGCCGGAACAGTATTATTGCATAATACTGTTTAAGTAGTATTGTATAATGAACTTGAACCATTGTGTATTTAACTGAAATTTTGCTGTAATAGGCTCCATTCTCAAGTATGGGTCGTCTGTAAATTGGGCGTTCTTAACCTGGGAACTACCTGTATGTCTCTGACCATGCCTGTTGACAACCTAGAGCTCCTACGTGCCTCCCAGGATAAGATAAAAATCTCTAGGTAGGAAACACACTTCTGAAGCTGTTAGGGGTAAACACTCTCACTACCTTGGACTGCAGCTCTTCCTACTGACACACATCAAGAGAAAAAGAATTCTGGAGCAGGTGTGCACTCTCGAAGATACATAGAAAAGGAGAGGTACATGCAGAAATGTAACAGTGGCTTCTCCCACAACTTTAATAATTGTGCTCATCTGGGTAAGGTTTATATGCCTATTGCTGTGGGATTAGACTTAAAAGCCTAATGCACTGGTAGGTGGTATCAAAGGCTTTGTATAGCAATTCTTTGTGTTAGCTCAATGTTTTACTTTGGGTGTGTATGTGTATTTTTCATTCTTTTTGTGGAAATCTCCCTGAAGAAGTAAATGTTCTTTTTTTCTTTCCAGTGAAGTCTGTTTCCTGACAATTCTTTAATGGGGGGAGTGAGTAACCCCCATACTGAACCCCAGTAGCTCATCAGACCCCAGAATAAGCTTCTCACATGAAATAAATGATCTTACTCAGAGGCAAATCCACAGTGGGCTCTTTGGGGGAGCATATTGTTGACCCTTGAACCTGCCAACAAATTCCACATGGCAGGAGAACATTGAACTTAGGATTTCATGTCTTCAGCTAGAATCAGACTCTCATGGAAGCAATGAGGTTTACTTAATGAGATGATCTTAGTACAGGGCTGCATATCTTTTGGGGGTTAAGCAAGACACTGAGTCTTTTCTTGGTAGCATCTCCAAAAATAGATGTAGGCAGGACAAATGCTATACTTGATTTCCTTCAAATTGCATTACATTCAGTGAAATTTGAGAGAGAGAGAGAAGGAGCACACAAGAAATAGGTGGCTTCTAGCTACTTCCTGCATGGAGATCTAGAGCTTTCTCCCATCCATAAGAAGAAGCAGGGAAGAACTGACCTCTGTCTCCTTTCTCATGGAGAAAGGATTGATTTTTTTAGTAGCCTTGCTGACCATTATGGGGGAAAAAAAGAGACCCACTAAGCATTAAACCTGAAAGTGTACTTGTCAGCAGATCAGAGACACAAGATAAGTTGCCAGCCCAGATGGGAAATCTTCTGGGGTTCATCACGCATTTATTTCTAGCCCTAACAGCAATGATAGAGTCACCCAAGTAAAGGAATGATTGCTGTGTTGGAGAAGCAAAGATGAGAAAGGTGAATTTTCACTCAGATATTTATGAAGGAATCTATTCTATGAGGCCGGGGAAAAATGGATCAACTGTTGCACAAGTGTACAAAAATTCTATATCTGTGTAGAATTTGCATTAAGATACCCATAGTTAAACCTGTTGCACTTCTCATTGATGAGTTGAGAAGATGAATTGCACAATAACTGATTGAAAGCAGTCATTGTCGAAGAAGTCTTTGAGGTATTCTGCTGCAGAATGAGATCCTGCTGTATGTTCTACCCCTGGAAGATCAAACTGTGGCCCATTAATCAGGTATCAAAACACAGAGGAGCTTAAATGCATTCAGCTAAAAGCCGAATGCGTAAAATTGCTCCAACAATTTTGAAGAAGATTGAAACTTCAGACAATGGAGCTGAAAGAAGAACACTCAACATCAAGGAATAGCAAGAGGGAGAATGAATATATTTCAATATTGCATAATGCAAGCTTTTGTGGATTGAGTCAAGTCTTGTGTAGTTTCCCAGTGACCAACTCCTAACATTGTTCCAAGCTGGACAGTTCCTTTCCTAACCTTCCATACTAAAGAAAAACTAAGTGCAAAGAGAAGAACCAAGTGGAAAGAACCATTCTCTTCTATTGGAAGAACCAAGTGTCAGGAAGATCTTAGTGCACTGCAGTAGTTGCTGCAGTAGCAACTGCACTGTAGTTCCCACTCTGTTCTAATTAACAGATCACAGTTTGGTCTCCCAGGGGCTAAAACACAGAGAAAGAGCCTCCTTCAGCAGTAGAACACCTCAGAGGTAATTAAGACCATGTTGCATTGCAGGATCTGGGACTTCAAACTCAGACTATGCGAAGAGCCAGTAAGGACTATTATTACATCAGCAAAATTCCAGGCTAAATTCTGGGACCCCTTTATTGCCTCAACAAAAGCAAATAGTTAAATTTGGGGGGAGGAAACACAAAAGAACAAGGGTATCCCTTACTTTATTAGAAGATGCCCCCATCCCTTATTGAAAATTATGGGGAGGCTGGAAGAGTAATAGAAGGAATGTCAGACAAACAAATGAGAGTTAGAAAGTAGCTTATTGGCAGTTTATGCCTTTTCAGCTTCACAGTCCAGATGGGAAGAAACTTGGGAAGAAGCAGTTCAGAGCATCCCAAGAGCCCTGCCTCAAGAAACTCACTAATCAATGAGGGTTGGAAATTCATCTTGTGGTTTCCAATGTTCTGTATTTAACCTAGTAGTGGCATTAAAGATACCTTAGGGCACTGTTTCTCAACCTCAGCAAACTTTAAGATGTATGGACTTCAACTCCTAGAATTCTCCAGTCAGCCATGCTGGCTGGGGAATTCTGGGAGTTGAAGTCCACATGACTTAAAGTTGCAGAGGTTGAGAAACATTGTCTTAGGAAAGCCTGCAATTCTTGTTTCCTTGATCCGTCCCAGCTGGGACACCCAGCTTTGCTCAGTTTTGCATAGAATTGCAAGTTCAGAGGACAAGCCACAGTCTTGATTCGTTTACATTTAGGACCTGGATTTGAAATCTGGCCATTTCTACCACTCACAGTTATTTTGCCAGTGGCTTCTTTGTACCTTTAATGTCCTACAAAACCCAAACTTTAATTATTCGAGATAGCACCAGTTAATGAGGTCCAATGCAACATGTCCAGGCAGAGGCTAGACTTGACAGCAATCTCTGGGGAATGCTTTCATTTGGATTCCTATGCTGAGCAGGGGTTGAATCTGATGGCCAAATGCCATCTTTCGGTTCTGTGATTCTATAATTCTACAATCTTTGCTCTTTTCTTGAGAAGCAGAATTGAGAAGTTAGTTTGTGCTCAATAATCAATAGAACCACAGACTTATTTCTCCTCTGTTTTAGCTTGATCTCACTGCAAAAGCATGTCCTGATTTCTAGAAGAAGAAGAAGAAGAAGAAGAAGAAGAAGAAGAAGAAGAAGAAGAAGAAGAAGAAGAAGAAGAAGAAGAAGAAGAAGAAGAAGAAGAAGATAGATTCGCTCTACACAACCACTATCTTTGTTTTTAACCACAGCCCAGAAATATTTTTTGTCTGCACTTCACAAATGTGACCTTTGATCCCAAACCAGGGAAATTTGCCCTGGAATTCAACTCTGTTCAAGGAAGTTAGCTGCCCTTAGGAGAAACTAGACAGGTTGAATTATAAGCTCTGGTGGGCCCCTCTATGGCATGGAATGGGGGACAATGCTAACCTTGGTGGACAGAAAGAGCCATCAGGCCAGAGGTCATCAAGATTGCTGGAACCCCCGGTAATTTTTTACTTGGGTGTACAATTGCAAACTGCCCTATCTTGCTAAAACTCTAGGTAATCCACAGCATAACAGCTACAGTATATTCATACAACATGTTTCCCCATGGTTACCTTAACTACAAGGTAACTTAATCATGTTAAGGTAACTATAAGGTAACTTGATCTTAATCAAGACTTAATCATGATGTAAGAGAGACAGTTTGGTGTAGTGGCTAAGGTGCTGGTGTAGAAACCAGGAGATTTTGAGTTCTAGGCCTCCTTTAGGCATGAAAGCCAGCTGAGTGACTTTGGGCCAGTCACACAAGCTCAGCTCAACCCACCTCTCATGGTTGTTGTAGAGAAAGTAGGAGGCAGGAGTATCAGGTATGTTCAGTGCCTTGAGTTGCCTGTGTATATGTATATATATTGGGACAAAAATCTAATTTTAAAAAACCTAATAATAATGACTTGACTAATTTTTTTCTGGGTATTTTTTCACAAGATATTGAACCATAAACTATCCACACAAGCTGGCCACTATGTCAGCTAAAATGCAGTTGGTTAACTGTGACTCAGTGTACCAAAACAAATTGGAAAAGGTATTCAGGTGCTGTCATGCGTCTATTCCCATGAAAATCAGAATAGTGCAGCAACAGTATTCCCTGTGACCCTCTAAGGAAGTGAAAATTTGACTTTGAAGAAGCAGGATAGGAAGGGTGTTGATGCTTTTGTACTTTGGTGTTGGAGAAGAGAAGACCATGGACAGCCAAGAAAACAAATCAACTTAGAGTTCTCACTTGAGGCACAAATGACCAGGCTCAAGTTATTTTATTTTGGACACACTATGGATAAGGATATGATGCTGGGAAAGGTGGAAGGAAAAAGAAGAGGATGACAAGCAGTCAGGTGGATGGGCTCATTTACAATGGCAATGAGTGCACTGTTGGAAGACCTGAAGGACCAGGTTGGATTAACATCCTCCTGGAGAAAGCCTATCTATGTAGTCGCTAAAAGTTGACACCAACTTGATGGCACATAATCAATCAATCAATCAATCAATCAATCAATTAAAATTCCAAATCAGTGTAACCAGTGGACTGCCTTCATTTCAACCAGGGGATCCACTGAGGTGAGGATCAAAGACCTCATGATGGCAACCATGTGATAGAAGCTCTGTCAGTTTTTTACATGCACCGCACATACAACACACATAAGAAGGAACAGGGCTTTAATCATACAGCTGCAATCATTTCTTCTCCTGGGGGCAGAGTTTTTTTACCCCCAGAGCAATATATTTCAATTTCTGTGGGAGTACTCAGAGAAACTGAAGCTACCACTGAATTACTATCTAAGTCATCAAGAACTTGAACCTGGAAATCAGGGAATGCTTCCTAAAACCTGGATTAACTCTTCCCCCCCCCCCCATTGGCCCATCCGCTGCTTCTCCTGCAGCTTTTGGTCTTCTGCCCCACCATCTTGCCCTCCCTCACCCCCCCTAAATGGGTTCCAGCTGGGCCAGGTTGCTCAGCTCTGATCAATCGGAGCATCTAATGAAAACAGCTGCTTGTTAGTCAGGAGGACATGTTGAATGTTTAGAGAGATAATTATTTCCACTGTTCTCATCCTTCCACCATTATGAGCACATTATAATATTACCAAATCATGTTCAATGCCATCTCAGATTGCACATTTTAAAAATGAATGTGGTTCATTAACAAAGTGATGAATATTTAAGCAGGTTCACATTGCATAATGAACTTACATATATATATATATATATATATATATATATATATATATATATATATGAGAAAGAATATCACCACTAGACAAATCTCTTAATATTTCACCAGGAAATGCCACAGTTACAAGCAATTTCAATTGCTTTCTTGCTTTTGAACATTTCTCTTGCTTTACTCTTAAGGCTGAAATGACCTAGATATCCTGAAAATTGCCACTTTTTTTTTTTTTCTGCCCAAATTGCATCCTGCTTCTCCAACGTAGCGCCCCCATTGTCCTCAGCTATCATAAGAAATGTCTATGCTGGACAAGGAATTTCAGGAATTAAAATGCCAGTACATCTCTGGGGTTGAGGAAGGCCAGATTGTCCAAATAGCTTGTCAGTGAAAGGAGTTTTGTGGTCTTAAGCAAACTTGGCTGTTAAGATATTGGCCTATGACTGAGGAGGCCCAGTTTGAATCCGTCTTTAGCCATGGAAGCTCACTGACTGATTTTGGGCTGGTCATTCTCCCCTTGCCCAACCTACCTCACAAGGGTGTTATGCAGAATTGGAAGAGTTCAGCTTCTGGAGGAAAAGAAGAATATAAGAATATATAAGGAAAGAAGACAGAAAGACAGAAGGAAGGAAGGAAAGGAAGAGTTGCTTTTATGCTTTTATACACTTTTCCCCTTCTCTTTCCTGCCTGAAAGTGGGGGGAGGGGAGGAGGCTCTTCTTAATGGCTGGCGATTGACAGAATATTATCAGCGAAGAGCCTAAATGAAGGGCCTTGCTGACGTGATCACGATCCATGGAATGTGCTGACCTGGAGCCCTGGAATAGTCCATTATGCAGAGCCTCAAGAGTTAGTCTGTTTCCTTCACATTCAGCATCAGAAAATTAGAATGGTAAACTTTGTGTCTATCTGCCTTTCCATCCATCCATCCATCCATCCATCCATCCATCCATCCATCTCCATCCACCCATTCTGTCCTTCCCTTGGGATCCCCATGGATTGACTTCTATGGCTCTTGCCCTTTCAATGAGCCACACTGGCAGTTTTTCAAAGATTACTGAGAACGGGAAGCAAGATGAGAGTCCCAGGGGCTGGGATGCTTGCAGAAGGTCTTGGAAGCTCATGGAAAGGTTTCTCCAGCACTTGGGCCAGACTGGAACAGAGCCTCTCTTTTCAGCTACAGGCTATCTGTACCCAACGTCTTTGAAACCATCCTGGCAATTGCCCTTGTGGTTGATCCAGCAGACCCAAGGTCTCCCACCTCCTCCTGGATACACCGATGGCCAAGAACTGTCACCCAAGAGAAAGGCAGCCTGCAGCTCAGAAGTGTATTTCAGCAAGTCAGATCGGGAGCCGTTGCTACTCAGGCTGAAATGGGGTTGCTTCTAATCCTCTCTCCCTAAAGCAGATTGCTTCCAGTCATATATGCATTAATGGATGTTTCAGAATCATGCCTTGTGACGCCCACTCTTCTTCCTCTGATACTTAGTTATGTAATGCTAGATTTGCAAGCTGCTTTCTTCCAAATGAGCATTCAAGGTGATGTAAGGACTTTGTAACTTGTATTTTGTGGTCCTGATGAAAAAGGACAACAAAATACAAGTGGAAGATAAAAATCTATGAACAGGAGGAGAAATTAGAAAGCTAACAAGATACATGAAGTTGGAAGGGTCAAGAGAGGAAGATCAAAACAAAGAATAAAGTGAAACTAAGCAACAACCCGTCTGAAAATAAACCAGCTTCCAAATAATCCAATATTTTTTTTTAAAAAAAATAAACATCTCCCAAACTGTGGCTTGAAGATGCTCAAGGGGAAAGACCAGAAAAGGGCCTTCAGAAATCAAAATGGGTGCCTTAGCTACTGCTGGCAGAGAAGTCCGCAGGGTGCAGTCAAAAAGGTCAAGATGGCAGTTGTAACGGTGCAATCAAAGCTCTTCCTGGTTTTTCATGTTGCATGTATGTGTGTGCATGTCTCCCTCTGTGTGCAAATACATGTGCAAAACTAGGCTTATCTTGAAAAGTTAAATGGGGTCATACTTGGTTACTACTGGGATAAGAGACCACTAGGTGAGCTAAACTGGGAAGTTGAAATAACATGGTTATGTGTCCTGGGAGGACGCAGCAGCAAAGCATGTCCATATTACTACCAAGAAATGTCCCTAAAGGCATCTGAAGACTGATCAACCTGATTCGAAGAAGACTGCATCATGCACGGACATGTATTTTAAAATAAATTTGCCCTCATTCCATTCTCAGTCTAACTTTATGTATTCTTAAAGTACATTATTTGGGGGGGAAACAATCTTCTTTCAAAGTAAATAAAATATCTTTAACTCAGGACAAGACTTCATGCATTTGACACTGGATTGTAGCTCATGACAGCTTATCCTGTAAATAAATTTGACTTTAGTTGTCGCAAGATGCTCTGCTGTTGTGTTTTCCCTGCATGTAAGTCATTTTGGAAACATCCTACATTTCAAACCGTATCACAAAATAGTCAACAGGAAGGTGGAAGTGATTATTTACACAACTTCAGGCAGGCACATTTTCTTGTCATGTTCTCATAGACTATTTTCTCAAGGTAGCTCAGTTGGTTAAAAAAAGAAGGGAAGGGAAGGGAAGGGAAGGGAAGGGAAGGGAAGGGAAGGGAAGGGAAGGGAAGGGAAGGGAAGGGAAGGGAAGGGAAACAGCAGCAACAACAACTTTGTATTGCCTCCTTGAAAAACTTTAATCCCATGCAAGCTTTTCACTTCCCAGGGAAACCCTGAGATGCAAGGAGCTTGGGTACAAAAGGGGCCATCTTACAATTAGACACTGCTTTAATTTGATCTCTGTGGAATTACAGTGGTACCTCTACTTACAAACACCCCCACTTACGAATTTTTCGAGATACGATCAGCTCCGGCCCCAAAAATTTACCTCTACTTACGAACTTGCCTCGACTTACGAACCGGATCCGCGGCCATTCTCTGCCCATTCCACGTGGTCCGGGGCCATTTTTCCGCCTGTTCCACGTGGTCCGTGGGCATTTTTCCGCCCGTTCCATGTGGTCCGCGGCCATTTTCCGCCTGTTCCACGTGGTCCGCGGCCATTTTTCCACCCGTTCCACGTGGTCCGCGGCCGTTTTTCCGCCCCTGATGCGTGGTCCGTGGACGCTGGAACGGATTAACGGTAATTACATTGAACCTTATGGGAAAATTTACTTCGACTTGCGACCGACTCGACTTGCGATCAGAGTCACGGAACGGATTAAGTTCGTAAGTAGAGGTACCACTGTATTTTCTCAGTAAAAGCTGGCCAGCTTCATTTCTGACAGGCACCCAAGTCCTGGGAACATCACTCCATGGGCAAATTGTGCATTCTTATGCTAGTAGGGCTGAAATGTACAAGTCAGGTTGGGCATTTGGACTAATAAGCTTGTATGAAGATTCATACCTTTCTTCTGCAGCTTCAGAAGAAAAAGGAGAGGTGGAAGTGATTGTATTTAATCAAGAGATGCCTGATAAGGAATCTGTTGGGTGTAAGGTAGAGTTGCCTTCATTCCCCCCACCCAGTGGAGGGCCCTACTTCTTCAAGGGATGGCCTCTAAAAAAGAAATATTTGGGGCCAGGACTAGAAATGTTTGGATTTCATTTGCATTTACATTCAATGAATTGTTTTTAAAAAGGGTTGAATATGATCCCTTTCCAGGCATAGATTTAATGATTTTCTCTTTTTATCACATTAAAAATTATATCATGGCCACAAGGATGGAAGTTGTCTACTTTGAGGCTAAAGGAACTTATCTGTTCTTTAGCACAAAGAATTTAAATTTAATCAATTTAAGGTTCCCATTTCAGAGTAATAGATGGAAAGACATCCAGATCATTCTTTATCCTTCAGTTTTTTTTAACTTGGAGGTTCTCCCCCCACCCTTTGTGGAAATTTGGGTGGAAGTGCTGAATCTATCACCTACTTTTTACTTTGAATTTTTCTTTTCAATTTACATTTCACTATATTTAATCCAGTTCTGTTCATCCAGGTCTTTCCTCTTACCAATATGCATGATTATTCGTTTCAAAAAATGTAAATTGGAATCACATCCTACAATTGCATTCAGATACTTTCTGTGTGATGTTTTCAGGATGCAAATATACATGTTCATGACATGAGGAATATAATTTTTGCTTGCTCTTCGTGATCTTAAAGCTCTTTTCACATGCTCCTCTTAATTCAAAGTGAAGGGAAGATGGAAATGTATTGTTTGGCCTTGCTCCTGTATCCTGTACGTGAGCCAACTAACTCAACTACTCCGAATCTCATTGGAATTCCAGATAAATCTATGTATTTATTTGTGTTTCTATATATATTGGGAAAGCCCTTAAAATGGAGTTGACATTGCCTATTAAGACAATTAATCACTTCTCAGTGTTTGGCTTCATAGCTCAATTGTTGAAAAGAGCTTGAATGAGTTCTTCAGATCTATCAAAGAGTACTACATGAAGGAATTTCATGTCTTTGTAAGACATTATGATAGAGAGGGGACATATTTCTCTCCACCTTGAGATGGGTACAATTTTTGAGCCTGCCTTTTTCAAAAGAACCAGTTTATTTTTAAATTCAAAATTGAATGTATGGATTGGAATGCAGTTACAGTCTTTGTTGGCTGGTGCATTTCCTTGAGTTTTGCAATGTGGTGACATTAGTAGAAATATTGCACATTAAAACACTCATACAAGGGAACATGACATGCAAAATTGCACAAATTAGGAACTGGTTGTCAACAGAAAAGTATATGCCATAGACAACTGAGAACAAAATGCAGACAGTAAGATAAATTCTATACACAGGAATAAATGCAAATGTTTGCACTCTGATTTCCAAATAAAAAATAACGTTTCCTTCAAACTGAGCTCAGCTGCTAGTTACTCCATGAAGATATCTATGCAGTTTTCTTGGCACAAATACAGATGTTGATGGCTCTGGTGTTTTGGAATTTCCCAGGCCAGTATGTATCCCTGGGGTGTCCTGGTGGTATCCCATTCAAGATTTAACCCTACTTAGCCTTTCAAGATTACCCAAGGCTAGCTAGGTGTTACCGCCTATCTAGGCTTATTTCCAATTAACAGGTTGAAACTGGATAATATGGATTTGAATATACATAGGCATAATGTAGAACTGATGATTTATTCATTTTCAACCTTCCTCCTCAATCTATATGCTGAATACATCATATGGGCTGCAGGTCTAGAAGTACTAAAGGCTGGAGTTAGATATGGTGAAATAACCTAAGATATGCAGAAGACACTGCCTTGGGGACAGCAACTGAAAAGACCTATGAATAGTCATTCTAAAAGTACAACAGGAGTGTGAAAAGGTCAGGCTTTCTTTGAACAACAAGAAAATGAAGGTTATATTCACTGGAAAACTTGACAAAGTTAACATAAAGAATGAGAAGATAGAAGTAGGGTTCAGTTACAGGCTCCAGAAGATGGTGGGTGTGCAAAAGAGGTTCAGAGAAGAATAACAGTGGAGAAAAATGGCATTTAGGGACCTAGACTAACTTATGGAAGACCGGGTCATTTCAATCGAGGCAAAAGTTAGAATGATCCACTCACTGGTCTTCCCTGTTATGGTGTACAGATGTAAGGGATGGACTCTGCACAAGACTAAGACAAAGAAGATCGACTCCTTTGAACTATGGTGCTAGAAAGAGCTGCTTGGTATTTCTGCTTGGTATTTCTTGGACAGCCTAGAGAGCCAGCATTTCCACACTAGAGGAAATCAAGCCAGAGGACTCATTAGAAGCAAGGATCATGAAACAAAATATGAGAATGCTTAGAGAGGTCCTAGTCCTAGAGAGGTCCTAGAGAGGTCCAGAGAAAGAGGTCCAGGACCTCTTTAAACTAATCTACCAAGGTTCCTGCAGGTGGCTGTACTCCTCCTCTAATTACCTATCAGAACTTGCCTCAAGGCCCAGACCCTGCCCACTTGAAAAGGAGAGATTGGTGGACTCCAAGGTTCCGCCAACTTGGGAAATCCACCAGTGGGAGTGCCTTGACTTACTCCCCAGCAAAGTTCACATCACTCACCAGCCTCAAAAATGCAATCAGCCACGGGGACAGGGCAAATATACGCTGGTCTGCTTTCGGTGGCCTCATGGACTGCAGCAAACCATGTTAAGTCAGCTGTCTGGATGTGTGCTCTAAATAAATATTAAGCAATTCCTTTCTCTGAATACTTTTACCCGTAACTGGTAAATCTGTTTCCTCCCTGAAGCTCATTTAGGTCAGTACCAATGGCATTTTTAAAAAAATTGTAATATATTTGGTTTTATTTTTATATTGTTGGTAAGTCTATTCATTTTAATGTTTTATTGTTGTGTAATGTTACAAACTGCCTCTGGCTGACTTCACCAGGAGCATATGGGCACAGATTTTTAAAAATAAGTAAATAAGCAAGTAAGAGCAGTCCTTATAGCTGATTTCCATGAAATGCAGAAAATATGTGCTTAGGGAGGAGTTAGTCCTGAGAATTCAACATCAGGAAAGCACAATACCTACAGTAGTTAGTCCTGGGAATGAAATGGTAGCCTTAATAGTGCTGTTAAGGTTTCCAGTATTTGGTGGGGCAGGACCTTGAAGCTATACAATTTCTTTCCCTGCCAAGTAGAAATGGAATAGATTTGCAAAATTCAAAAATAAATGCAAGTTGCTTAATGTGTACAGTTTTTGCAGATCAGAGTAGCCAGCATTTGATACAGAATTTGAACTTCCTAAGGGAAAATCCACACAGCCAAGGAAAATTTACACACTAATTTATGGGTGTTATGCTGTTGGACCTTTGGAATTCTCTACCATGAGATGTGGTGCTGGCCACCAGCTTGGCTATTTTCCAAAAAGTATTGGGCCAATTCATGGAAGTCCTGGGGATCAATGGTAGTGGGACTACCTCTGAAGGCCATCTGCTGACAGATTTGTGGCTTTCTTGCACAGCTGGTTGGCCACTGGGAGAACAGGCTGCTGGACTAGATGGGCCAGAGGTCTGATCCTGCATTCTTATCTCCTTAGGTATCTCCAAAGACTAATACCAAGGAAAACACATGAATGCATTTAAACTCAGCTTCCTAAAATCATAATGTGGGAAGAAGCCATTTAACCTACTAAAGGCACCTTCAGTGCAAAAATCCAAGTTAAAGCATATGAGACAGAGTTACCTTCTTCAGGGGCATCTGAGGAGTGGGGGGGGGGGGGGGAGGGCTTTAAAAAATGCTAGGATGGCAGCTTTGATTGTGTGGTCGCAGCATCTTAACTTTTTTGACTGCTCTGGCTTTTTTGCCAAAATGTGTCTTCTACACATTCTTGTCATTTTTGACCATACCTGCAGACACCACTGAATCAAACTCCATCTGCCATGGACAAGTCTTGTGGCCAGTTCTGATTCAGGTCCATGGACCGCTTAAATTGCCGAGTCAGTCTTTTCTGCTTGTCTGTCTACCAAGGGAATGCAATCTTTTTCATTTGGCAGGTCCGTAAAAACACAGGCAGATCACTGTGTGCATTTTATGGGCAACTTCATTAGCGAGAAACAGCCAGGACTAAAATTCCAGGCTGTAAAACTAACGTGGGTGTGTAATGCAAGTCAAGTAATTCGTCTGTTCAAACTTTTTTTCCCTTTTAAATGTAGTTGCTTGGTTTCTAAAGTGCTAATATACATTCTGGAAGCTGATTGGAATCCTATGTGTTTTCTAAAGGATTCTATTAGGATATGTGTAGAGAAATAAAGTCAAAAATTAGAACTTTTATTGCTACAATGGTTTTGGCAAGTTTGATGCCTAGACATTTTTAGGCAAGGCTGTTATCATCTGAGTGCTGATTTATACCAGCTAAAAATCTGGCCTATTTTTTAAACCAACCAACCAAACCAACCCAGATTTAGCTCTCAAATTTATTAGGAAATAATGAGGTGGTTGTCTTCCTCCTCCCTTTCTCTCTGCTTAGAAAGATATTGATCACAAGATATGATCAATCATAGTCTTCCATCAGTAATGCCAAATCTCAGGGTTTTACTTAATATTTCAGAATTTTACCTAGAACAGGTAACAGATTTGGTTCATAATTTAATAGTTCAAGGGGCAGGATAGAAAATGGGAACAATTAAAAAAATCTCTTCTGAAAATTATCTCTTCGTTTTAGGGACAAGATTGCTCTTGATTGATTGATTATGTGCAATCAAATCATTGTTGACTCCTAGCTACCACATAGATAGACCTTTTCCAGGAGGATCTGCCCCCAACTTGGTTCTTCAGGTCTTCTACTGGTACACCCATCACTACTGTAACTGAATCCATCCACCTTGTACTGGTCATCCTCTTCTTCTCTTTCCTTCCACCTTTCCCAGCATCAGAGTCTTTTCCAGAGAGCTATGACTTCACATAATGTAGGACAATTTGAGCTTGGTCATTTGTGCCTTGAGTGAGAACTCTGGGTTGATTTTTTTGATGATCCATTTGCTTGTTTCCTTGGCTGTCCATGATCTTCTCAGAAGTCTTGTCCAACACCAAGGTTCAAAAGCATCAATACTGTTCCTATCTTGCTTCTTCGAAGTTCATCAATCATTTGTTATGGTATCCATGTGGTTTTCTTGGTAAAAATAGGGGAGTAGTGTACCATTGCCTTCTCCCACACAGTATGAATTGATGCCTTTGCTGTTGTCACAGAAGTGATCATCTACCTCCAACATCTTCCTATATTGCTGCTGCCCACTGTAGGTGCCTTCTTGCTTTAGCTGGGCAGCTGGGATGACCTTCATGCCTTGGATAACTCTGTTGGGAATATATGCTCTTGGCATACATTCCCATCATTCTTTGTTCATTCCTCCCAGGAAAACACACACACCTGCCATGATAAGGCAGCATAGCTGGACTTGGGGGGGGGGGGGAGATTGCCCTTGACTTTACTTTTTTTTCTTCCCTGCTTTAATTCTGTATTGCTCCTAATGCAATGGGGTGAACGAGGAATTTAGTGTTGAGAAAGTCTTATATCACCATAAGAGCTAAAGAAATATTTCAGAGTTTAACAAGAAAAGGGAAGAAAATCCTCAAACCCATTATCATTTTCATAAAGTTAAGTAGGATAACTCACAGTGCTCAGATATCTCCTTTTACCCTCTTTTTCTGAGGACTGAGATTTTTGGAAAACTTGATTGAGAATTGTAACTCCGTTATTTCCCCCCCCCCCACTTTTCCTATAAATTCTGCAGGAGGATTAGAAGTTTAGGATGAAGAGTTACAAAAGGGAATGAAGAAACAGCAGTGACACTTTTATATGCGCAAAAGTGGGAAGATTTACAAATACCTACAGCAGAAGAATGGATATTGAAACTAATGGAACTGGCAGAGGTGGAGAAGTTGATGACTTTGATTAAAGAAAAGACATTGTCTAGCTTTGTTTCTTATCTGGAAACCAGTCTTGGACTTGAGACTCAAAAAAATGAAACTTTGATTTTGGGATTTGATGACTGATTTATTTTATAACCAGAGAAATATTTGGTATTAATCTGTTTTATATTATTTGCTGATACAGATTTATATTGTAGTCTTTTAAATACTACAGTAAGAGGTGAATGCATTTATATCTATACCTGTGCCAAAGAAAATCAGAAGTGACTGTTTTTCCTCTCTTTTGTATTTTTGTATTTTTGTTTTTTTATTCTCTGCTGAAATTTAATAAAGTTAAAAAACAAACAAACAAAAGGGAATGAAGAAAAAAACCAAGGTTTAGTGGAAGAAAGACAAGTTTTATGTTCAAAATCCAGTTCTTAGAAATCCAAAATGGAGACATCTCTGGGCTTGGATCCTAGAGGAGAAAGTTTGGAAGGGAACTTACAGATCCTGTGAGTCAAATCCTTCCCTAGTAGTGTTTTAATTCTTCAATAATGTATGCATAATGGATGTTGTGGAGAAGAGGGTGGCATCTAGATCTTTATTAATTCTTTTCTGTGACCCAAACAATGATTACGTTGATGCCCTACCTCACCTGCCATGTTGGAACTAGTTTCCCCTCTGCTGCTCTTAAAGTGAAAAGTGGAGAGATGAATAGTTTCAATTTGATAAGCAAAGTGGGTAAGCGTAAGTGTTTATATCTAATATTAATCAAAGATATTGAAGCTGAGTTGAATGATAACATCTCTGTGAAGATATGAACAGAACGTAGTTAACAAACAAGACCTGTGTGCATCTTCTTGCAAATTTCTGTCCCATAATGCAGCCTCCCCTTCACCATCTTAACTGGGAATTTTGGGAGTTAAAGTCCAACATATCCAAGAGTGTTATGTTGGGTGAGCTATTGGCTATGTGGGGAGGCCTATTATTTGTCTGTTTGTTTTGTATACTGTCCAATGCCCAATGACTCTTGTTGGCTCACAAGTAAAATCTTAAGAACAAGGGGGAAAAACCCAACAAGAAACAAAAAATAACAGAATAAAAGATGGCAAGGATGACAAGAACCGGACAGGAATGAAAGCGAGACAAACCCACAGAATCCAGAAGGGTTCACTCACCCTCACCAAAGGCTTTGCATAATTAGGGGCTCCAGTACAAGTATAAATATTACAATATAATATAATCCATACCTAAATGCATGCACACAGACCCATGGGGCTAACTCTTCTGGCATCAGTAATAATACCAATAACAAGAGTAACAACAGCAAGAGAATTCCAACCACCTATCAACAATTAAGTGGGATCACAAAATGTTCTGGCTTCTGGCCTGTTTGAAATAGTAAGCTCAACGCCATTAAAGCATAAGATAAGAAACAGAAAAGGAAACACAGTAAAAGCTAGTTTACCCCAACCCCTTTCATTACATCTCTCCATACTTTCTAACCTTGCAAAGATTTATTCTTCCTTACTTCATTCTCAGCTTTTTGTTCTTTAAACTTCTCGCATCTTTTTTTTATGAGGGTCTCCTCAACTGTCAGCAGCCACCAACTTTCTCAGTATTCTTTTTCTTCTTGAGCCCTTGGACTCCTCCTTTATATATTTGTCTTGCCGTTTGAACCTTGTTCATGGCCAGATCACATCAATGTTCTTCTTTTGTTCTGGTTACTCTTCTGTTCAGTTCACTTCCATTCAGCACCCTTTCATTCTTGATCCTTTCTTTTTTTAAAACACATAAACACGTTCCCCCAGCATCCAATTTTTATGTTTCTTCTGATCTATCCAACTCTCATCAACTTGCATCCTTAAAAATATTGGGATGTCATTTATGGAATGGACATTGGGAGACAGGAATAAAGCAACCACCATAGCAAAAGCTTTTCTTCTGGAATCTGTTTTGCATTATTAACTGGTAAATAATGCATAAAGGAGCATGATTTTTCTGGCAGCCCAAAGTTGTGCTATGGAAAATGTAAGAGTCAACACATTTGCAGAGAACTGTAAAAGGAGGAAAAAATGTTTCTGCAGAATGACCCTGAATTTATACTTCTGAGTCTGAGGAAACTTTGAAGACTGGGAGAAGAATGAAGTCCTTCTTCATGGAGCAAATCAAACTGGTGTCCATAGGGAGGGGGTCATAAACGTCAAGAAGGCAGCCACAACCATGCAAAGTCCCACCCCTTTTTTATGAACACCATGTGTTTAAAAAAAAGGGTCAGCACTTTGATGGAACATTGTGGCTGCCATCTTGATTTTTTTTTTTTTATCCCCTCCCTGCACAGACATCCCTGAAATCAAATATGGTCTCTGCTACTTTCATAAAACAGCAGGGGCTGAAAATGTGATAATCACATGCCACTTATGTATAGAGCACTCACAATTAGCTACAGAATCTCTCTGTGATGGAAAAATAATAAAATAAAGCTGGACACTCTCCCCCCTCACTTGCTTTGCCTTTCCTGCAGCAAAGTCTTACCTTCCCCCTCCCCCTTGCCTCTCCTGCAATCTCTTTCCTCCACTTCCTCCTGCCATTCTTTGCTCATGCAAAACAGGATCAGCTCCAGGGTATTGCATGACCCAAGAATGACCATGTTCTGCTGCCAAGAATAGCCCTCTTAACACTATCCTACTGAAACAATGGGAGGGCCATCACCTGTCTGCTTAAGAGTTTGCTGTGATTCTTATCTCACAATAGAAGAACCATTTATTCTCCATTTAACACCTATCCAAACCTATCCTTGAATCAGATCCCTCAGATTTCCCACCTCTCAACCTCAAAAGTGTATAAATTCTGTGCTTTTCCATTGTTCAGGGCCCCTCTTTCTTGAAAGTAGGCACCCAAGGATCCTTGCAATAAACCTGGTTCTTCTCCTCAGCGTTGTGCTCCTGTCTTTGGCAAAAATTCCACAACATCTCTCTCTCTCCCTCTCTCTCTCATCTCTCATCTCTCATCTCCCTTATGGTGATATTGTTCTTCTCCAGCTTCAGTAGTGTATTTTCTTCATATTGAGGGTAGAAATCTGAACAGGACATTTTAGTCATGTTGTAGCACTATTGCAAAGCAAAATGGTGAGTCTAGGAAGAAGAGGCTTTTATGAAAATCCTGCACATTTAGGACAATGCAGGACATATTTTCAGTTTTTTAAAAGCCAAAAGTTCAGGTGAGTTTGTATCTTCAAAAGTAGGTTGATTGTTTGGGGGGAATGGCAAACCCTAGCCCAACTTTATTCCTGCTTGCTTTCATCCTACCATGGATCCCTTGGAAATCTTGAACTCTATTTCCAGCAATAATTCTTCCCCACTCCCCCATTGTTGTAGCAATGTGATGCATCAGATTTTGAATAGCTTGAAAAGGGACTTAGACAAAGTCCTGGAAGACAAAGTTCTCAGTGGCTTCTAAGGATTGCTGTAATTATTTCTTGTTTCAGAAGTAGCTGATGGTACACCCAAGAAGAAAGGTGTTATTGTTTTCATGTCCTGCTCATACACTTCCTGAAGGCATCTAGTTAGCCACCACAGGATGCTGGATTACAGATAGAACTTTGGTCTGACCCAGCAGGAGCCATCTTATTATCAAGCATCTCATGCTTTTGGCAAACTCCACCCCTTGTTCCACTTTCAAAACACCTTGTTTTGACAGTCTTCTCTCTTCAATTCTCCATTCTTTTTCTTGCTGTCATAAGTTTCTTACAAGACTGCTTAGGGAAGAAACACTGCCTTTCAAGGGAAATGGATGCTCTTCAATTCAAGATAATTTAGGCTGCCTAGCTTTTGAAAGTCTTGGGGGGGAAATCCCATAATTCCCTACTAGGTTATTCTGAGTTCATTGTTCCCTAAGATGCTGCAGCCTAAACAGCTAAGAACATTGACACACCAAGTATTGCTGTGATATTGAACTGCAGATGTTTGTCTTCTGAGGAACATTGGTAGAGAGAAGAGATCCTAACGCTAATGTAGACCCCACCCTCACATTGCTATTTTCTTATGGTATTAGACCCCTTGCCTTGTGCTATCAGGAATGTAACTGCCTTGCAAATTCTCTTGTGTTTTGCTCTTCCAACTCTCATTCAGTTGGATTCAAGAGAATCTCCTTCCAAGATTTTTTTTTTCCCTGCAAAGAAAAAGAGAAATTTAGGGATATTCTCCTGAGTGGAGTTTATCAGGAGTGCCAGTTGTCCTGTGGCTTCTGTTAATGACCCTGGGGGTAGAGAGACAAAACCCTATTATTCTTGTCCCAGTTTGCCAGAGTTTTCTGAATTTCCGCAGGTAGGCTGACCTTGGAAGCTAAGCAGAGTCAACTTTGCTCAGTACTTGGATGGGAGAATAATGGGAAATTCCAGGACTGGCTAGCATAATTTCTTTTTTAAAAAGTCCTGGAAGAAAGCAATGGCAAACCACTTTCTAACATTGCCAAGAAAAGGGCATAGATGCTTCCATGAATTCAGAAGAAGGTTTGCTCAAATGAAGGGGATCTTTCACCTACAGCAGGTGGCAATACCTAACCAATACAGCCTGATCTCAAAAAGCTAAACAGGGTCAGACCAGGTTGGTATTTGGGTGAGAGACTACCATGAAACCCCAGAGCTGTAGGTTAGACTGGGAAGCAAGCAATGGTAAATAATTTCCATACTATTATCATGGATTTGATCATGAAATCACTAGAAGCTGACCTTCTCCATTTGATGGAGTCTATCTGTATCTATCTATCTATCTATCTATCTATCTATCTATCTATCTATCTATCTATCTATCTATCTATCTATCTCTAGTCTATCTCATAAGCCGATATTTCTTGGGAAGGGCCAGACTCAATTAACCTCTTTGTCTCTAGCTAAAGTACCATTTGTAAAACCATACAGTTTAACCAGCAGTTCCATGTCTGCCCCAGTCACAGAGTGTTAACAGTGTTCCTTGCACTGGATCTAATCTTCATCGTTCGGGATGTTAATTTCTCATTTGGGGGCGAAGGGGTCAAGATCTTGCTCTTTCCATCTGTCCCATAGCACTCTCCACACACAATTAAATGAATGCCCAGTGCTGATGCATACAGAAAGCATTTGTGAAAAGGTTCTCTAGCGTTGGTACCCTCATAGTACAGTGTTTGGACTTGAACTGCAAAAAGATTATATGTGGCAACAGCCTCTAACATTTAGCGGGCCATCTAACTATTTCCAAGCCATCTCATTTTGCTCCATTGTATCAATATTCATAAAATCTGAGGGGAATATAAAATATGCACACCCCCCCCCAAAAAAAAGTTTAGCAAAGTTCAGAGGGCTGTTTTGCATTTTGCAGATATAATATGTCCCTCGACTGTTGAGCCCCTCACACCAATTACCAATTCATGAAATGTCGCCTGGAATTAGCAAATCTCTTTCATTTACTTGCTTAGAAGAAAATGCTTAATAGATGCCACATGAATTTTGCAAATTGTGCTCAATTGGATGCTGATTAATAGAAAGTTGTAGACGATGCTTTGGAAATTTCTAGGTAGAAATAACTGATATTTTCTGCTTACATCTGAATGAAAGGATGTAAAAGGGCACTGGGGATATTTAATTTCTTTTTCCTCTTTCCAATGTAGTTCCTCTCTGTCTTAATTGAGGTTCATACTGAAGATGAAACTGGAACTTGTTATAGGAGGGGAAAAGACAACTTCCTTGTCATTATCTCAAGATGATAAGATGTTCAGCCAAACTGAAATTGCCTTGATTAAATTGGAAGCCGGAGAATTTTTTTCCCTTAAGCAGCTTTATGTTAAATGGTCAAAACTGGTGATGCTGGGGGAAAAATATCCCCCCATCTGATTTATATCAAGCAATGCACCTAAATTTCTCTGAGTGGGGTTTGAACTTATCATCAGTCGTCTATCTCAATGAGGATTCTAGCGAAGTTTCTTCATAGCTGTTTGATTTAATGACCAGACAGACTAAAAAAAAATGGGCTAGATTTCTTCAGCTGAGTTGCAGATGTGCTTGGCAGTTGCCACATTAATGCTTTAGGGATGTGGCGAATCTCTGTGGTTTGTCCACTCTTGAATTAAAAACTGGATTTTCACAGATAGAGATGTGTCCTAAGCAAGGAAGGATTCTGAAAATAGTTTAGATGCCCAAAAAAGGGAACAGAGAGTGGAAAACCATCCCAGAGGTTCTAAGCAACCCTACAAATGCCAGTGTTGCAGCTTCAGAGCCCATCTCCAATCTGACTGACGAAATCTAGATTTTTCATTTCATAGGGAGCCCCACATGTCTTCACTGCCATGAAAAATTATGGCCTAGTGATCAATAATCCCATGGTTTACTAAATTTGCAGTGCAGCGTTCTCAGGGAGTTTACCTTAAGTCAGACTTCGTGTGATTATATATTCCAATCAAATCTGCCTTCTGGAATGATGACATAGTATTATGTGATTCTTGACTGCGGGGCCTGATGTGGGGGGAGCTTGTGAGAAATATTGTGAGCCAATACAGCACACTGTCCTTTTTTGTGATGAGATTTTACACCAATGTTGGATATAATTAATATTTGACAATACTTAATAACCTCTTGTCATCATAGTGTCCTCACTATGAACCTGCCCAGCAGTCAATTAGATCAGCAGAAGATCTGAAGGTCCTCCCTCTGTCAGAAGCTCAACTCTAGGAACTTAGAAAAGGTTCTTCTCCTCTATGGCTCCCAGGCTGGGTCCATTCACTTGACCTCACTCTACCCTGTTTTAGGGAAATGGCAAAACATCTCTTTCACCAAGTTTTTACTGTTAACCGACTTAAATGAAATTGAGTTTCATTGTTATTTTCATCTGACTGATTTTACTCTTACATTTTATCTTGTGGGTGTTTTAATTATTGGAAGCTTGCTTGAGGATTCATGCAAGCAGAAATGCAGGGTCTGCATTTAACAATCAATCAATCAATCAGTCAATCAATCAATATCAATAGGTATAAAGGCCTCTGTGTTACAAATATGCCATAGGTTTGCCCATGAAAAGTGAACAATGTTTTGAGGGACCTGCATCATCCTTCTTCTTTGACTCACTTAATTAGACACAAAACTTCTCTTCTCTTCTCTTCTCTTCTCTTCTCTTCTCTTCTCTTCTCTTCTCTTCTCTTCTCTTCTCTTCTCTTCTCTTCTCTTCTCTTCTCTTCTCTTCTCTTCTCTTCTCTTCTCTTCTCTTCTCTTCCCTTCCCTTCCCTTCTCTTCCCTTCCCTTCCCTTCCCTTCCCTTCCCTTCCCTTCCCTTCCCTTCCCTTCCCTTCCCTTCCCTTCCCTTCCCTTCCCTTCCCTTCCCTTCCCCTCCCCTCCCCTCCCCTCCCCTCCCCTCCATCATATTGTTTGCACTTCTGTGCTTAGAATTAAAGGTTATAACCCCCCTTTTTTAAAGAGACCCTTCAAAATGTTGAAAGCCCTGCCAATAGATTCTTCAAAGAACACTGTTGGTTGTGGATTACAATCTGGAGAGCTCCCCCCCCCCCCCCCCCAGTTAAATGTTCCTTTGCTGGCTCTATTCCTCTATGGCAGAGTGACTAATAATGATTTATAACCCTTAGCATCCAAGAAAAGAACCATTCCAGGGGATGAGCTGTCAAAGCAGGACTGCTGAGTGGGTATTGCTGATGCCAAGTAAAACTGAACTGACACCCCCTCCCCAAGAATGCCTAAATAAAACCTAAATGCACCTGTGCTTTATGACAAATGTGCTTTTTCAAAATCCCTGCTTTCCACTGGCTTCTCTTACCTTGTATCTTCTGTTTAACTATCTCTAGCATTCTTCTTTGAAATGCTTTTCTTTTTTTCTCAAAGACAGAGAAAGAGAGGAAGATCTACTGACATCCCTCTGGAGTTCAGAGAAGGCTGTTTCTTGTTTGACCTTGGGAGTTGTCCAAGGGCTAGTATTTCCTGGGTTGACCAGAACTCGTCTTTCTTCCTACTTCTTCCAAATTGCTCCCCCGTGAGCTACTATCCTCCCATTCTGTTGTGCTTTCTGCTCACATACCTATGAAATTCTGGGTTAGAAAGAAGGATATTGCTGAGGTTTGTATCCTCAGGAGAGAGTTGTCAACCATTGGTTGAAAAGCCATGTCCAGCCTTAAAGAACTTTTGCATGGCCTTCAAATTAATTTTAAAAGCAAAGAACTAGTTCTATGAAAGAGAGAGAAATGATGAGAGGTTGGGTGGTGAGAGAGAAGAAAAAAAGGGGGTGGGGAAGGGAAGAAAAGAACTATTAAGATACAACGTATTCCATCCTCGGATTGTAGCAAATGAAATTTGATGTAATTAAAAGATTTTCCATCCCTAAAGTTTGGCTTGGAATATTTGGGGCTCCTTCATCTTCAGCTCAAAGAAATTGACCCAAATTATTATTCTCCATCTCTGAGTCAAAGATTAGTTGCCACTGAAATTGCAGGAAAAGTTCCCCCTTAAGTCGGGCTGAGCTTCTGATAACTTCATGGTTACAGCTGTGCAATTTTCTCAGCAGCGGTATGGAAAGCAATACACCTCTAGGTATCCAGGCCGAGTTATACAAATGCAAAAATAACTTTACACAACAGAAGTTGTCATATTCATAGTAGATGGTGCACTTATAGATACAGTGCATTGTGAAAGCCTCATGCAGCAGTCTTGTGTCACTCTCCTTAGGGTAGTCTGACCCATCTTGGACCTCCTGCTTCATCATCTGTTGGAATGCTGTTTGTTTTTCCTGGACAGCTAACACCCACTGGGTGCTATTCATCAGTGAGACTTACTATCCTCTTCTCTACCCTTTGTACCACCAAGGGTCCCATTCCCCAGGTAGGTGCAGGGACTGCTGCCAAGAAAAAAGCCTCATACTTTCTTCCCTTTACCTTTTGCTCATGGATAGTCTTTCTGTACCTCTCTTGCTTTAAAGACCAGACTCTTAACCCCTTTACATCCTTAAGATGGCCCTTACTCTTGGCTAGCAAGAGTATCTCTCTCTCTCTCTCTCTTGGGGGCAGAGGGGGGTACCTCTCAGTCAATGTTGACAACTGGCAACTGCCTGGACAAGTCTGTGCAGTTTTCCTGGCAAGATTTCAGAAGTGCTTGGCCCTTATTTCCTTCTTCCTGGGGCTGAGAGAGAGTGACTGGCCCAAGGTCACCCCGCTGGCTTTGTGCCTAAGGTGGGACTAGAACTGATGGTCTCCTGGTTTCTGGCCTGATGCCTTAACCACTGCACCAGACTGGTCCTCTGTCGATCTCTCGGTTACTTGAAGTCTCTTCAACCATTACTTTGATACCCTTTCTCAAATTCTGAGTTTCATTTCTTCCCTCATTACTCTATGGGACAATCTCTCCCTACTGAAGGTCCTTGTTTTGATGTTCTTGAAGACTCCACACTGTCTCCCACCAGCCTCTTGTCTCTTCCCATGATCAATTTTCTCCTAATGTTTCCAACGATCCTCTTTGCTCTTCTTCTAATTCCTTCCAAGTTCAGGCCTGGGCAACCACCTCCTCATTGCCCCAGTTAACATCTGTGCTTCCCATGGCACACCTGTAACATCTGGTATCAAATTTATTTCTCCGCTTGGTTGCCAATGGTTCTTGGTTCTCTTCTATCGGTTGCCAATTTCTGGGTTACACTAATATCCAGCAAAGTGAAGAATTAGAAAGGTTGTATCTAAGTCAAACTTGGATGTAGGCATTTGCAGATAAATATACCAGAAAAACAAGTTTCAGGTTCAGGAAAGTAGGACTATCTGCAAAATAAAGTTGTTTTGTAAGTGGCTATTTTTGGAAGGCTTGATAAAACCGAGTCACCCAGGAATTTTAAGGTTGTTAATTTTACCATAATGAAAAATGGGTAGCCCATTCTGCATTCTTTTTTCCCCTTAATATGCTCACCTTTTAGCCCTTCCATATTAATCCTGAAATGCTGTTGATGATGCAACTAATGGTTTTCCGGTAAGTGACCCAACTCCAAACACATTAACTCAGGCAGAAACTGCCACTTGTTGTCTTTCTGGAGTCCCTGCTTTCTAAAAGATTTACAGATCATAAACATTTCCTTGATGTATTAAGTGGACCATTGGCTCTATTTCTGCTCTATGCACAGGTCTCTGAAGCAAGATAGGATCATCTTCTAAACATGCCGTTTGATCAAAGGATGAGTCATTCCAATAGAATTCAACCCTGAAAGCAAAAAGCCAAACTTCCCTTTCTTCCCCATATTAATCCACCTGTTTAAATAGTTCTTGAGAAGGTAGATGGACCAAATTGCTTTCTTGGAATGCATTATTATACTTTCCATGATAGATGTTGCTTGTAGATCATAAACGTCTTGACACTGTGTGGGAAAAGTAGCTCAAAATACAATGTTAATTGTGCAGTGCAACATGCCTGGGATAATACTGGTCCTGTAGGCACATTGCAAATGGAAGAGCTATCTCCAATCCGAGTCAACCGATTCATATTCTTGGATGATTTGATCAGTCTCCCCATGGCCATTTTTCAAATCCTAACTGCTGCAAAAGAGGCTGGGAAGCTGTCACTTCCATCCCCATTTTCTGCCATCCCCACCCCCTTCCTGGGGATTTTTTTTTTTTAAATTAAAAGTGGGCTGGTACTACAATGCATGGTTTGGGTGGTGGTGTTAGTCATACTACTACCCACCCAATTTCTGCCTCTTTCCCATCTGTTACCCCAGTTTTTGTTGGTTCTCCCTAGGGCTTTGTCTTGATCATTGTTTGGCTGGGTCAATCAAATCAGTCTGCACAACATGAAGATTGCACGATGTCCCCATGACCCATTGGTCCCATCTAGACTACTGCTACCCAGTGCATGGCTATACTTGAAGAGCAGTTAGAAGCTTCAACTGGTGAAAAATGTGGCAGTTAGATTGTTAACTGCTGGATGTTAGTGAGATCATATTATACCATTTCCAAAGGTCTGAATGGGTGCCTAATTCTTTTCCAAGTCTAGTACAAGGAACCCAATACAAGGAACATTGGACTACTGCAATGTGGTCTACATGGGGCTGCCCTTGAAGAATATTCGGAAGCTTCAGCTGGTGCAAAATGCAGTAGTATGGGTGCTGGTTGCTTGGCACATGGGACATCTCTGCTCCGTGAGCTGCATTGGCTACTGGTATGCTTCCGGGTAGAATTTAAGGTGCTGGTGGTTACCTCTCAAGCCCTTCATGGCATGGGGCTGGGCTACTTACAGAACCATCTCTCCCCAGTGGTATTTACCTGTCCTGTTCACTCCAGCAGGAGAGGCATGCTCTGGGTCCCATCCACAAGGACCAAGAGCGTGGGCAGGGCGCAGGAAGAGGGCCTTTTCTGCCATGGTGTCTGCTCTTTGGAACATCATCCCCCCAAAGATCCAACTTGCTGCAATCCTGCTGGCCTTTTGCAAGGCTTTAAAATCTTGGTTCTGCCATCAGTCCTGGGGTCCTGGTAGTCTGGGTGAGCCTGTTTCTTGGCTATATTGATTGTGAGGTGCTGTAAGTTTCCGGTTGCTATTTTTTATGTTATTTGTGTTTGTAATTGTTGGATGTGTTTTAATTCTATTTTATCCTGTTTTAACTGTCAGCTGCCCAGAGTCATGTATATGAGATAGGTGGCCATATAAATTTAATAAACAAACAAACAAAGCCACTTAAGGCATGATCATTCATTCAATCTTTCCTCATGCCCAAAGCCAGATCTACATTCTTCCATAATGGAGTGGGCTGATCTTCTTATGAACTTGTCTCCTTATCAAGGTCTGAAAGAGAGATGTTCTAGAGATCCAATCTGGCCAGCACACATGAAAGAGCGTTCTATGTGGTCACCATGGAACGTCCTCCTTTTGGAACAGCAATTGGTCCTCCTACTTTAGCTTTCACTCAGGAGGTTGATGTTCTTCATTTTAAAATTAGCCATTAAATGTGTTTTGGTTTTTTTCTTTTTACTGTTCTAAATATTTAATGTCTTAAGTTTAATGTTTTATATTGCAAGAATAGGAGCAATAGTCCTATTTTGTTGCCTCTGATTTGGTTCGGTATAATTGCTGGAGCCACTAGTCCTACCTGCTGCTTCTGTGCCTCTTTTTATCAAGCTTGATTCTTTACTAGGACCACAAAGAGCCCATCAGCTTCCCAATCTCCTGTAAATTAGCTTGAACTCCTAGGGATCCTAGAAAGAATTTACCATAAACTGGGTCTAGAATAGGACAAACACATGGTTTGTGTTTAGTTGTAGGTGAGAGGTTGTGGAATGCAGAGGGTCTCAAGCTCTGGAGTTGGGGAAAGACATGGGACGTGAAATTTAAGAGCTCTGATGGAATTAGGGTGCTCACTATTTCTATATAGATGTATCGTTTATACGTTCAGTCCCTGGCATTCCTAGCCATTCAGAAAATAGACAGGGAAAGATGAAGATCTTTGACAGAGTAGACAATATGGAATCCTGGGATCATTAACTTGGATTGGTACAAGATGCATGTTCTACTGAGGTTCTAGAATGTTCCTGAAGTAAAATCTACATACATTTGTCTTCTTTCTTATGGGATAGATTCATATTACAGCTGATTCATTTCAGGCACGTCTTTAATGTTATTTCCTCCTTTATGGCCTATCAAATATCACAATATACTGTAGGAAAAATTCTGAGGGTTTCTGAGGAACCCCTGAGGCTTATGGATGTCTATCTCAGCGCTGCTTTTTAGTTCTGGCCTTCCATTTGCATTACAGAGGTAATAATACTGATCTCCTTGAGAAGTTATAGTTATAACTCTTACAAATGAAGCACTTGGAACTATAAATACAAGATGGTTAAAGCTCATAAATCATGGGCACTTAGCATAGGAAAAAGGAAATAGAACAAAATTTTGAATCCAGCTTGATTTAATCATTTTGCTATGTCGATTATGGTCAGTTGTGACATGACTATTAGCCATGAAGGAAAGGTAATAAATATTACATCTAAGAGCTTGGAACAGAGTTTTTCTGGCAAGCCTTGACTTCACTTACATTTACCTACAGATAAATTAAACAAATCAGGGGAATTAAGGTAAATTAAGCAAATTAAGGCAAATGGCAAGAATTTGTGACTTAAATGAAGTTCAAATCTAATTAAGGCAAATGATGTTGTTACAGAGTGATGGGGAAACCCCTTCTCAGCCTGCTCAAATATTTGTCAGTCGATCTGAAGATATTTGGAAGGGCTTGGTTTGCTTATGGAACTGCAGCCTTTGTTACAACTGTAATGTACAATCTGCAATTATCAATTATGAAGACCACTAATTAACATAGATGGTGACTCTGAAGAAAGAAAGAAAGGTTTGCAGCTAAAAGAAAGAAAAATGACACTGAGAAAGAGAGAGAGAAAGGTGTAAAAGATGACATGTACGGTTAAAATCTACAATATTGGGAGTTATATTATAAAATGCAAGGGATCTGCAAGCCCTAGTTCTAAAAGTCAAAGACCACAGTGAAAAAATGGGCTAAAATTAAATATAAAGAAGACCAAACTAATGAGAACAGGTAGAACAACCAGCCTTTGAAGTGACAATGAAGATACCGAAGTGGTGGAGAGCTTCTGCCTTTTAGGATCACCCATCCACAGGAAAGGAACAAGCAATCAAGAAATACAATACAGACTAGCACTTGGTAGAGCAGCCATTAAGAACTTGGAAAAGATATTCAAATGTTGTGATGTGTCTATATCTACAAAGATCAGAACTGTGGAAGCCATGGTATTCCCTGTGAAACTCTAAGGAAGTGAAAGTTGGACTTTGAAGAAACAGGACAGGAAGAGTATTGATACCTCTGAACTCTGGTGTTGGAGAAGACTCCTGGGAAGACCATGGACAGCCAAGAAAACAACCAATGGATCATCGAACAAACCAACCCAGAGTTTTCACTCAAGGCACAAATGACCAGGCTCAAATTATTGTACTTGGGACACATTATGGGAAACCCAGCAATCTGGAAAAGGCACTAATGCTGGGAAAGGTGGAAGGAAAGCGAAAAAGAGGACAACCAGCAGCAAGGTGGATGGACTCAGTTACACTGGTAATGAGTGTATTTTTGGGAGACCTGAAAGAACAGGCATGGAGAAAATCTATCTTTGTGGTCATTAGGAGTTGAAAATAATTTGATGGCACATAATCAATCAAAATATATGGTATCTGATGTGGAGGCTACATTCCCACCAAAGTAGGATGTGGGTAGCTTCAGAAAAAGGCAAGGTGAAGGTGCCCTCATAAAACTTCTCAAGGATTTGCACCTTTGCAATTTCAGGACTGCAGCATTTGAAAACCCTTGTGCTACATTGGTTGAATTCAGTGTTAGAGGAAGTTCAGAGGTAGAAGGAGGTATGGTATCAGGTGGCCTGCTGGTAGGCATCTTCTGTAGCAGATGTCCACTGAAATCACTTGCTCCCTGAAGCATGGATGGGGCCCATACTCTTGGCCTACCAGAAGCAGGTGAAAACATAACTCTTTTGGAGCTGTTTGGAGATAGTGACACCACTTTTTATGATTCGATTTCTCAGCTTTGTATTCTTAGTTATTTTTTACATATTAGTTAATATTTTAATTGAGTTCTGATTTGTAGCCTGTTTTTAATATGTAAATTCAGTAAGCAGCCAGTTTCACACGATATACAATGCTCCAGTACCTGGAAAAACAATACACAATATCTATGTTCTTACAATACAGGAGGCTCACCTACGTTTCCACCATTTATGGACATGCAAGATACCAAGCCAACTTCAGTGTAATGTTGGATGAACCTAAACACTGATTCTAGGTTTATATATATTATAGCTTCCCCCCCTGAAATACGGATAGCCCTACTTTATTGAGCTTTCACAAGGCCATGAAGACCTGGTTCTTCCCCCTGGCATTGGGGGTGGGATGTTCATTTGGGAGATCTGGCATAGGTACATGTGTCCAGTGGTTTGTGTTTTATTGAGCTTTGATGGAATTTTAGTTGGTTTTGTTTTAATGTAATTCTCTGTTTTTGTTTGTTCACCATCCAGAGTTTCTTGGGTAGATGGGCACCTGTATATATTGGATTAATAAATAGATAATCCAGGGTTGTCCACAGGATATGGTCCAAAAGATCAAGATGGTGCCCATGACAGTGTGTTCAAAGCTCTATCTAACACACACACACACACAACCAGGCAGAGCTTTGAACACACTGTCGTGTCCACCATCTTGACTTTTTTGAGGGTATCCTGAGGACCTCCTGAATCAGTCACTGCCAGTCTCTTTTCCCTTAATCTTAAAAGTGTTGATTTCCAAGACAAGATAAAACCACAAGCAATTTGTTCCTGCTTTATTAACTTCTTAATAGTGCTTTCTTTGTCCAATTTATTTGTTTTGCAAAATGTAGAAAGCTGAGAAGTCCAGAAGGTTGATTCACTTCAATGACTGTAATGCATGTAAATAAGAGTCATACTGCTTTCTTCTGTTGTTTAATTCCGGCTGTATCTAGGAAACACCTGAGAAATTCAGGATTTCCCCCACTATTCTCTGTTCAACCTTCTCAGCTGCCTAAAGCTGAAATTCTATCTCTGCTGTTTTGTGTTTAATAAGAACATAAGAAGACGTCTGCTGGATCCCACAAGAACCCCCATGAGAGAAGTTAAAAACAGCACCTGAAAGTGATCGAATCACTCTCCTTTCTTCCCTGAGAATGAGCTTTGGTCTCCATTACCAGCAGAAATATTAGCCATTATGTGCATAGTCAATGGGAATTGAATTCACAATAAATGTCTGTAATCGCCCCTTAAAGCTATCTACTGTAAATTAGATGTTGTAGATATTGTGAATGGGAGTGTTTCAGCCCTCCTTCTCGTTCAAGGTCAGACTAATTCTTCCTGTGTCTGTTTTAGAGAACGTTGCTTGAGAAACCTTCCTGGATCCCAGCTCTGGTACAAGTTGATCCTTTTCCCAGAACTATTCTGGTATACAGAATATAACCCAAAGATGTTAGACCTGTTGAGATTTAGATTCAACCACTGCTATGCTTTTGCTATAGGACAGGAAGCCTTTTTAGCTTAGTCCATCTTCAGAGCTGTTGACATCATCATCATCATCATCATCATCATCATCATCATCATCATCACCATCACTAGTACTAGTACTACTACTAGTAGTAGTAGTAATCTACAATTAGATTCACAGTCAAAGACTGGTGGAAACTTAATAATTCAAGTCCTAACCAAGCACCTAAAAATTATTAAGGTAGTGTCTGAGGATATAGGTAGTTCCAAGCAGGGTATTTTTTGTAAAATTAATGTATTCAGGTCCGATACATTCAAAATTTCCAAATATCAAGGGAGTCCTTTAGATATTGCTCCAAGGGCTCCAATCATGATTGGTATAACAGCGGATTTCTTTTTCCATAAGCGTTCAACTTCAATCTGCAAGTTCCAGTATTCTGTAATTTTTTGGATTGCTTTTCCACAATCCTAGCATCACCCGGTATAGCAAATTAATGAACCAGACTTTCTTCTTTTCAGTGACTGTCATATCAGGCATATTACGAACAAGTCTGTTTGGCATTTAAAGTCTGATAAGATCTTAACCAGCTCATTTCCCAAAACCTTCTCAACTTGATAGTCCCACTGGTTCTTGCTACATTCAAATCTAAACCTCTGGCAAAGTTTCCAGTGAACAATTTTGGCAACTCGGTTGAATGACGCTGCTTGCAGGCAGTTTGTGAAACTTTGCTGCAGCCGCTGATCAAATGGTCAATGGTTTCATCCTTCTCACTTCAAAGGCGACATTTCCTGTTGTTTGTTACATGCTGAATGTTCTCTTTCATGCAATTAGTTGGCAAAGCTTGAATGATAATGATAATGATAATGATAATGATAATAATATAACAATTATTTTTTTATTATTACATTTATATGCCACCCATCTCCCCTAGAGGGTGATTCTGGGTGGCTTACAAACAATAACTGCATGTATATGATGCCTGACTCCCAGGATATCTGGGTGGTTTACAAATTGTTAAAAACATTTAAAAGCAAGGAAACAACAACATGTCTTCTCTCAATGAAGTGACATATTCCCCTTCTAACCAAATAAACTTTCCTCGTCATTCAGACCCATCTCCCCTCTCCTTAATGCCCCTCAAAAGTTACCAGTAGCGGCATTCATGGCAGGATAAATCTCTCTGGGTCCAATTCCCGTTTACCTCCTTGGCTTTTGGTGGACCCAAGGAAAGTATCCGATTCATTTTTCTCACTCTCAACCCTATGCCAAAGCAAGCACTATAAAAGAAGCTCTAGAAATGATGCCATTTGCCATAAAATACGGATCCTGCCACTGCAGCCCAAATGCATTTGAAATGAAAATATTGGCCTGCCGAGACAGAAGCTATATATCTTCCCTCCATTGTCAGGACCATGCTCCCTAAGATAATGACCTTAACCTTGCATTGCCACATTATTCACCCTGAATGCTAGCAAGAAGTGATAGTTTGGCCTGCTATTGTTGCTCCTCGCAGGGCCTAAATTACTCAGCCCACATTGATGGATGTCCAAAACTGCTTCTATGAAAATTGATTCTCCTTTTGGAGTCATTCTGTGTGCACATGATGGTGGGGTAGATGTGGAGTGTATCTCCAGCTTTAGTGATCTTTAGAAAACATTTTCCCCTCCTGCATAGCGTTTGTGAACTTCTTGATTGCAAACAAAATGAAGAAATAATCTAAGTGTAAGAGGGGAGACATATCAGCCTGGTGTCAATATGCAGTACCAAACCATTTGGAGCCGAATAATAATGTAATTAAGTGGGGATGTTTGGGGGGGGGTGCCTAATAATCAAGAGTTCTGATTATTAGGCACCCTTTATTACAGTTCCGTGCTAGGGAGATTTGAGTTCCTCTCCTTCCCCAAAGAGTGACACCATCAGGGAAAGACTTTGGGTCCCAAATTTAGGGTCCCACTACCCAAATAAACAAGAGGACCCTTATATGGGTCAAAGATCATTGAACCACATAGCTTGGCTTTGGAAACAAAGTTCATAATATTGGAAACAACTCTTTTTGGTTGAGTTGACACCATGAGAGAGTGACTAGCCCAAAGTCACCCAGCTGGCTTTGTGCCTAAAGTGGGACTAGGACTCATGGTCTCTCAGTTTCTAGCCTGATGCTTTAACCACTACACCAAACCGGCTCTCTAGTTCTCTTTTTATTGCTGTAAAAATCATCAGGATCAAAAGAACTTCCCTTATCCTAAGGTACCCTTAGGTCAACAAGGTGGTCGGTGGCATCGTGGGAGGCAGAGAGATGATCCCTAAACTCTAGCTAGTTTCTTCTGCCATACTCTAAATTTCTGAACTCCTGTTATATTTTGATAAGGCACTTTGGTGGGTTCACTTTCCCATATTTTAAAGAGGTGGCTAAAACAGAAAAATAAATAAATAAACTGTGATCAACCCCATCTGTACTCTACTTTTAAAGGCTATAGGTTAGAGACCTGCATTTTAGGATTCGTTTATTTGTTTGTTTTGCATTTCATGTTGAGAATAAAAACAAATGAATCATTTGCCTTGTCAGGATATTGCCTTAGTGTCCTAACTGGTGGGATATGGGAAACTATGTAGGTTTGCAAACTAGTTTCTAGATCAGAGATCCTCATATGCAAGAAGAACGTAAACATGCTTGGGGTGAAACAGGGCTCACTTACACAATATGCCAGAATTTCCCAGGACTAAATGTAAGAAAAGCCACATTTTGAACATGGCATGATTCCAGATATAAAATTGTAATCCAAGAATGTTTTCCAGTGCTGTCCTTTCCATTAGCAAGGAATGCATGCAGAACAAGAACAATTAAGGTGGGTAACTTAGCCTCTTCTTTTTCAATCTTTTTTTAAAACATTTTGTGAAAGCCTCAGTTGACCAAAGTCAGTATCTTTGGGGCCTCAGTGGCATGAGGGGTGACAAACAGCATGCATCACAACATCACAATGCAAACTCTGCCCATTCTGTACTTGCCTCTCAGCATCTCATGCAAGGGATGGACACTTTGTCCTTCTGATGGAATCTTAGCTTTCTGTAGCCCAGCGTTGTCCAAACTTGGCCACTTTAAGATGAGTGGACTTCAACTGGCTGGCTGGGGAATTCTGGGAGTTGAAGTCCACTCATCTTAAAGTGGCCAAGTTTGCACAACACTGCTGTAGCCCATCTGATGACTACCTTGGCAGATGGAAGATTGTGACCTGAAATGCATGGGGAGTAAATGATAAATGATATGAATTAATAAAGGAAAGGAAGGAAAAAATAGATATGTAGGATCTGTGAAACTAAGAGATAAGGGAAGGACATAATAGACCTGAAGGAGTAGAGTTGATTAACAACTGCAGGGAAGTTAAGATATAGGCTTAATTATGAATGACAGGGCTATAATATATGCCAGAAGGTATGGATGAGTGTCATTTATGGTGTTGTGGGTGTGTATGAAAGTAGGCATCCATAGATTGGTGATAGCTGCATGTTATGATCATGAAAGAACCAGGGATGTGTTTTGAGGGAAAATGTGCAATCTTCAGAATGCAGGTAATCCAAGGGGAAACAAATTATTCTGTTACAGACATGCACAAATAGGTTGGAAGGAGATGAAAGAGTACAGAAAAAGTGATTTTAGAGATGAAAGAATGAGAATAGTGACTGGTGGGTGATTGCCCAGGAAAAGCTCAGTTAAATACGTGGTTTAAGCATACATCTACTCATACATTCAGATAGCAAAGGAACTTATATACATCTGAAAGCATGATTAATTTAATTATTCATGATGAAAGAGTAAGAGAATTAGTGAAGGATTTAAGAGAGATGAGAGGTTCTAAATGCAAAAAAGATGTGAGGCTGAGAGAAAGCTGTACCATGTCTATCTGCAATATCTATATAATGTGTACAGATAGAAAAAGGAATGGTGAAGAATGGAGTCTAAGAAAGCCAGAAATCATTAAGATTAAAAAATGCAGAAAAATGCAGAATGATTTTGATGGAAATTTTTTAAAAAATGCTATAGAAATGGGTGAAGAGGGCTAAATGAGGAACCCGCTGAAGAGTGGATGGAATTAAGCCTGAACATCTTTTATTGTCCTTTTGTTTTTATGAATATATATATTGTTTTGATTGGCTGTAAGCCACCCAGAATTTGGTATTAAGATGGGAGGCTATACAAATGTTTTAAATCAATAAAATAAAGTAATGAAAATATTTGGGATGAAAGTGAAGTGAGGGAAGATGGAAAGACTTTTTTAGAGATTTTGTTGGGATGGATAGTAACATGTTAAAAGAATGAAACTGACACCTTTTGCCCCAAGGGAAAAAATAAAGGATAAAAAGGACATCATGTATCCTGTGAAATACAGTAAGATTGCAGGTGTAGATGTGTACCTGAAGAAATGTTAAAAAGTAGATGGAGTATGCTCATGAAGTAGTTTGTTGAATTGCTTTAAACTGATGTGAAGACTGCATCTGTTGTGGAACAATGAGAATTAGGTTATAGTTCTTCTATTGAAAGGGAAAAGTAGCAACAGTGAGTGGAAGAACTACAGGGAGATGAGTTTATTAAGTATGCCTGGGAACATGGTAGAATTCTGCCTGAAATGTCATGAGAGGGGGCAATGAGCAAAATTTGGGAAATGCACTGGGGTTCTATGCCAGACAGGGATTACGCAGAACACATTTTTGCTCATCATCAAGTCACTGAGAAAAATATGAATATGAGAAAGAAAGTACATTGTGCATTTGTTTAGAGAAAGTATAGAATAAAGGGAAGAGGCTACGAATTATGGAAGGTTGGTTGGTTGAGCTGAAGGCTGGTTGCTCAATGTGCTAAGAGTGGTCTGTGCTGGAAGTAAAGCATGTAAGAGAAGAAATGGAATACTTAGTGGTTCAACATGGAGCAGGGAGTCCTTGTTTGATGTGTGATGTCCTCTTGGTTTTTTAATGTTCTGATATATAAAGAATGCTTGTTAGATACATTAGCTGGGGATGTGAATGTATGTTATATCCTGAGAATGCCATGTTCTTGGTTAAGGGCAGAACGATTTGCAGTGAATATTAGGCAGAGTGTATGATGCAACAAGGTGTATGGATCAGAAAATCAATGTTTCGGAGATGAAGGTAGTTGTGTTTGACCAGGAATGATTGTAACAGGCCAGTACATAAATTTGTGTACCTTGTAGGACATTTATTAAAGATGGAAGAATGATAAAGGAATCTAAACACTGTATTTATTCATTTATTTATTAACAAATGCATATGGTTACCTGTCTAATGTGGAACTCTGAGTGGGAAACAGAAAACATTATACAGTTATCTAAATCAATTAAAAGAAAAGTCAAGTCAAGGCCCCTATAAAAATCGTATCACCAACATGTTACACTTTCTCATGCCAGAGCTCCATTGACATCCTGCCCCTCCTCCCCCAGGACTTCACAACTTCCAGAAAGTCGGAAGGGTCAGGAGCCCTCTGAATTTCTGTGGGGAGGCTGATCCATAAGGCAGGAGGCCTGACAGAGAAGGGAAGAGGTGTGAATGCTGACAGAAAGTTCATGGTCTGAATATGGTCTGCTGGGAGGACTGAATATTTGCCAGAAGGAATGAAAGAGCTGTTCGGCCTGCTTTACTACACGGAAGAGAGATTGGCAGGGCCAGGAAAAATAAAAAAATTGAATGCAATGGGAACAGGTCACTTAAGAACGAAAGAGATAGAGTGAAGAATGAATAGGTGCTGAACAAATGTGGATTGAATACAAATACGGTATGAAAGAAATACAGTGAGCTGCGCTGGTCCTGCAGAGATGAGAAATGAGGGCTGAATCACTAAACACAGGAATGAAGAAAGAGTGAATACTCTTGAAGACCATCTGGAAGCCACAACTGGTCCAGAATACAGCTGCAAGGTAGTAATAGGCGCATCTCTACATGTAACATCTCTACTCCATGAGCTACGTGGCCTCCTGGTAGGCTTCTAGGTGTGGTTCAAGGTGCTGTTTTTCACCTATAAAGCCTTACAGGGCACAGGACCAGGTTATTTGCTTAACTACGTCTCTCGGGCTATTTTTGCCAGTCCCACCAGATTTGACATGGTAGGCATGCTCCAGGTCTCCTCGGTCAGGAAGGGTTATCTCATGGGACCTGGGCGATGTGCCTTCTCTGTTGCTGTGCCAGCCTTTGGAATGAGCTTTCCACCTAACGTTTGGATGGATCAGACTCTATTAGGTTTTGGGAGAGCTGTGAAAATCTGGTTCTTCTCCTCGGTGCTGGGCCAGGTTGCTAGTGACCCCATTCTGCTGAGAGAGGGTATGTTTATTACACAAGCTCAAGCTTTGTGGCTTGTTAATATGGTTTCGTGTCATTTTTCTGCTTGATTTGGATTATTTGGAGGGTTTTTCTTTGATGTACACCACCCAGAGTCATATATTAAGAATTGGGAGCCCTCATAGGTGTCTTCAATGAACGTCCTAAGAAGATTGGCAGATTTTCAGAGAGTTTATGAAGGTTCCCTCACACTCCCAAGTTCCAAAAAGTAGCCCAGGATGAAACGGCAGTGAGGAGCTGAAGCCAGCCCCTTGGGAAGGATGTGCCAGGCGCTGTGGCAACTTGGAAGTAGGGAAGATGCTAGTTTGGAATGAAGTGTCGTAGGCTAAGCACTCGGAAGGGCATAAGACATTGAGGATGGATAGCAATAAATTCCAAGTGGTGCTGCATTCGTGGTGGGTTCAGAGTGGGTGGAGGAAGACATCATCTGTTCCAGTGTTCAACAAATGGAAGAGGCCTTTACTGGCAAGGGGAAAGGGTTTATCTGGCTTCAGATTTCACTATTAAAAGAAGCTTTTCTTGTTTTTGTTTTAAAAAAGAAGCCCTTCAGTCTTTGGGTTTTTTTGGGGGGGTGTGTGCCAGTTTATTTGTGCATTCTTTATCTCTAGGGTTCTTTCTTCTTCTTCTTTTTTCCCCATAGCACCTGGAGTCTTCCCAGCCAGCCAGGGATCCCATATCCAACGGGATGGTGTTCTAGATCTAGCTCTATGATGATATTATTTGGCCAAATGACAAACATTTCAGTGAAGGCAATGGTGCTTTCCAGATGTTTGTGGGTGATCCTTGCCCATCAGGGATCTCTGGATCCAAAGAATAGCTACCCCTTTCACTGTGAGCCATAAAAATTTGTGGAAAAAGAACCTCTGTTTCCATTCTGGCAAACTATTTTACAGCCATGGCATGCTGTAATGAGTCTGGCCCAGCACTAGGATGGGTCTTGGCTAGGTTTGTGC